>NC_056733.1:1741285118-1741585118 GCF_019279795.1 Protopterus annectens | reverse complement strand
TAGTCACTGCCACTGGTTCCGTTGTCTCCTTGTGAATCTGCTCCTGTACTGAGCCCAAAGATGGAACTGTGTCTTCCCAGATTCAATCAGGTCGACGTTCGTACATAAATAAAGCATACAAAGACAATGGTGCTGCATTACGTTTTAGTTTTCTTAGCGAGTTCTCTCTTCTTTTCTGACTGCTCAGTACTTGACAAACTACACAACTTCTCAGTCTCAGCTGTCTTCAGGAGTCTCAACTGTCTACAGCAATCTCAACTGTCTTTTCTCCAGAGATGTCAAAGCAAACCCTGGAACTACTGACAAAAGACAACACAGTAAGGGGAAAGACCTACATCAGGGTACAGTGGACATCAAGCCAAACTCATCATTGGTGTGCTTCCACACTAGCAATTCAACATTCCATACAACAAACAGAAAAGTCTTTAGTCCCAGTAGCCTGTTCCACAACTAACTGGTGCAAGAGACTGGTCCTAGAGATCAAACTGGATGCCAAGGATACTGCAAGAAACCTCAGGATGCAGTCCTGCTCAAACAGGAAGCTGAAAGCTCACCTCTTCAGACTCAAAGATCCTCAACTGAGGCTGAAGACCGTTTTGGCTTGAACCCTCACTAGTAGTCAGGGATGGCCAAGGAGCCAGATGAACATAAGACTTACCAAAGAGATTTTCATGCCTGAATTAGATGTCCGAGAGCTTGTCATAGGTTCATAGGTAGGTACGAGGCTATCTGCCCGAAGGCATTTATAAGCCTAGCCACAATGTGTTGGCTTTCGCCACCCCCTTAGATTAGTTCCCTGTGCCTCTGTCCAGCACAGCCACTGATCCCCGGGGTAAACTTTGTTTCCCATCCATTCGTCAAGGTTTCTCTTGAAGACTGTTAGCGAGGAGCTCTGCCTAATGTAGATTGGAGTCTTGTTACAAAGCATGAGAAGTCTCTGAGACAGGAATCTATCCCTCCAGCACGTCCTATTTATTGTTGTGCTGAGATTTAGATCCCTAGAGCATGTGGTAGAGGGGATACGGTTTTCTTTAGGTGGAGCATGTCCATCAATTCTGGGTTGGACATGGCCTTGTATGCCAGGCAGAGATCACCTCTGAGTAGGCAACAGAGTACAGCTGGAGTTTCTTCAGTCGAGCTGCACAGGGCATCTGTTTGAGGCCAGTGATCCTCTTCGTGAGGTACTTCTGTGGTCTTTCCAGCTGTTGCAGGTGTCTTGTAAGGTACATCCCAAATGGGGCGTTGTACTTTATGATGGGTCTGATGAGTAGAGGGTCACAATGACCTCTTTTGATCTGGATGCGAACCCTTTTGTGATTACGTGGGCCACATAGAAGGATTTTCTAACCACTTTGGCAATGTGATTATCAAAGAAGAGATTATCTACTTGGGTCCCCAGATCCCTTATTACGTCTTCTGCATTTAGGGGACTATCACCCATGTGGTTGTTTGTGGGCACTTTGTTTTTTCCAAAAGGGATGACTATGCACTTTTTGGCATTTAGCTTGAGGCCATGATTTTGACACCAGGTATCCATCTCAGTGAGAACCTTTTAGAGGATGTCTGTGTCAGCTGGAGAGTGAATTATAGTCCCCTATTTTGCAGCTGTCTGCGAACTTGGTCAGTCATAGTCCTCCTGTGCTTGCCTGTACCTCTGAGAAGTATATGCCGAACAGGAGGGGTCCTATGACTGAGCACTGGGGAACGCCACTTGTAACCGGTTTAGAATCGGACCTAGCTCCCGCAACTCTCACCATGTGGGTTCTGTCTGTAAGAGAGTTGGCAACCCATCTTGTGATGTAGGGGTTTATGTTCAGGCTGGTGAGCTTGTCTATAATACCAGAATGGGGAATGGTGTCGAAGACCTTTGCGAAGTCTAGGTAGGCTGTGTGTACCACCTTTCCCTTGTCTATAAGCCTTGGTAACTGTCGCAAAGTCGTCCACCAGGTTTAGGAGGCATGATCTGCCCTTAAAGCCAAACTGGGTAGTGTCCAATGTTTGAAGGTTCCCAATGTCTCTGTTAATGAGTTCCATGATGATGCGCTCCATAGCCTTGCAGACCAAGCTAGTCAGGCTTATAGGACGATAGTTCCCGGGGTCTGTTTGTGGAGCGGAATAACTGTTGCTGTGCGCCACTCTATGGGTACGTAGCCTGTGAAGAGGGTAAATTTGAACAGTGTGTTTAGGTGAGGGGTTGGTCTTTGAGCTAGTGTAGAACGCAGCCTGGGACACCGCCCGGTCCTAGTGATGCTGCGTTTTTGGCTTTGGAGAGGGCTGTTTTAAACAGAGTGTTTGTGATTTCAAGGGCTTTACATTTTTCTGGTATGGTTATGGGCCCTTTTGGGGGTGAAGTTTGCCAGGATGTTGGCGATATCGGTCGGTTCAGTGTATTTTGTGCCATTCTGCACTAACACCAAGCAGATCTGAGCACTGCCACTTAGATTCTAAACACAGCTAAAGAATGCCTTGTGTTTATCTTTGGAGTTCTTGGCAACTTTTCTTTCGAAGTTCGCCTTGGATGATTTTATGAGAGATCGTACTTTCTTGCTGATACTGATCAGGGATGCCTTCCCTTCTTGGAATTTTACTCTTCTGTACTAGTTTCCTCCTTCTATTGTATAGCTTGTTTATGGCAGGGGTCCACCAGACTGGTTTCCTTTTCTTGAAGGAGTGAGTCTTGGTTTTGCTTGGGATAGCACAATCCATACATTCTTGTAGGTGACCGTAGACTGCATTAGTAAAGGATTTTGCAGCCTGGACAGCGTTATCCTTTAGCATGAGGGCTTTGAAACTTTCCAGCTTGGGCTTAAGTAACGTGACGTTTGCGTTTGAAAAGTTTTTCACGGTGGTTTCCTTGTCCGGGGGTGGGGGCGGAATGTGGATATCCAAAGTGATTTGTTTACGGTCAGATCTAACCAGCGAGAGGTTGACCTCCGGTGTGGAACACCAGTCGCCTATGTTGGTGATGACCAGGTCCAATATGTTGTCACCTCTGGTGGGGGTGTTGACCAGTTGATCCAGGGCGTTTGAGTTTATAAAGTCTAGGAAACGTTGGCCAAGGGAGTTAGTACTTGAGTAGTTCTCCCAGTTAATGTTTGGGTAACTGAAATCACCCAATATTAGGGTGTTTGGTAGGACCTTTATGTTTCCCAGTGTTTCCAGAAATGCGGAATGGGGGTCCTAGGACATGGTGGGTGATCTGTAGCAAGCTACAATTTGAAGTGCAGTTTTGACTGTTGTTAGTTGCACGTGGATGATCTCTGAAGCATCGTGCTGTGACACTTACCTGGAGGTGTGGGTATCCTTGATGAATATGGATACGCCCCCGCCTTTTGTATTTCGGTCCGGGTTCTGTGGCCGAAATGTATGGTATGAGTTATAGCCTGGTAGTGCTGGGTTGCTCTCTGGAGCCTTAAACCAGGTTTCTGTTACTGCACATATATCAATTTTCTCCATACTGAGGAGTGCCTTGAGTGTGTGCATTTTGAGGTTTAGACTTCTGGCACTGAGTAGCATTATCCTCAGTTTTTTGTTACTTGTGCTACTTACCGCAGTTGGTTTGTCTTTTGAGCCTTGCCTAAAAAAGGCACTATGGGGGTGGCAAGAGCCTTGGCCAGTATTCAAAAGCCTAAGGGTGAGAGGTGCAAGCCGTCTCTAGCGAAGCAGCATGGCTTGTCGAGCATGTCATCCCAGGCGGACAGACACTGGATCCCCTTTGAATGACACCAGAAACTTATCCAATTGTTGAAATTGATATTTTTTTTCTTTATACCGTGGTATCATTCTTAGTGAGGGCAGGATGCTACTCAGGGTCATACCGGCCTGGGCTACGTGATCAGAGAGCTCTTCCAGGTCTCTTTTCATGTGGTCCAGGGAGGTACGGCTCAGGTCATTCACACCACCACGGACAATGACAGTTGTATTTGTACTTCTTCTGGAGTGACGGATCCTGGCACCAGACAGGCAGCTAACAGTAACCTTCTCCTTATTCAGCCTAGTGAGTGGGACGTCAGTGAGCCTGACTATAGCGTCACCTATTACTAGTATGTTGGGCATGTTATTTTGCCTTAAGGGCTGTGATTGCGTGGCCAAATGGTTTTGTGAAGTATGTGTTTCATGGTTTGTGTTGGGGGGGGGGGGGTGGAGGTTGCTTGGATCTCTGCTTTGGAGGTCTCTGTTGCTTTTGCAGATTTTTATTTAGAGCATCTGAGTATGTTTTTGTGTATGTATGTGTTTTTTGCCGGTGCTGGTTTAATGGGTCTATGTGAGACTGGTGGTGTGATGCAAATATTTCCCTTCTCCTCTTGACTGTCTGATCCAGTCTTGGGTTGAGAGAGCTTAGCCTCCAGCTTGGCTGTATAACTGCATCTCTCTCATGTATTAGTGTTTGGTGGTAGGAGGAGAGGGTTGTCTGTGTACATGAGGCAGTTATAACATTGCCTCAAAATGCCCAGATTCACCAGTTGGACTGGAGAGTACACCTGAAACTGCCCTTTGGACATGCCTGGATAGGTACAGTGAACTGTTTTACTGAATAGCTGGTAAGGTCGAATAGAGAGCCTTGTCCTTCTGTACAGTACAGGTGGGGTCTAGTGCTAGTTGTGAAAAGGTGCTAAATAGGCGCCTGGAGGACTTTCCACACCTTTCTTCAGGCAAACAACAAACCGCTCTTAACCACAGTAATCTTTCTGCAGCGGGCTAGCAACTTTTCTTGCCTCTGACAAAGTAGGCAGAACCTCTTGTACTCATTACAGAAATAAACATGCTCTTCTGTGAGAAAGGAGAACCAAGATTTGTGCGAGTCATGGCTGCCAAGTTTCACAGTACATAGGCAATTACTTTGCTCCTCAGACATGTGAATGGAAGAACTCACTAATGATAGCCAAGACAGAAATCCAAACTATGAAATGGTTGGGGGGGGCTACACTTATGTAATTGGCATGTTGCATCATCACATTCGGCAAACAGTTTAAAGATAGAATTGGCCTTTTACTAACAGCTAAATTACTTTATTTTGGTAAATAAAGACTGTTGAACCTTTTACACATGTTCTTATTATGCATGTTCACAGTAATTCAGTGGTTTGGCTCTGGTGTGCAGAAAGTTTTGTGCAGAACCTTTTTTTGCAACCTTTACATGGATTTCTGATAGGGTTGTTGCACTTGTTTTTACTGCAAGGCAGTGGACCATAAAAGTGCAATACATTACACACTACCGTCTGCACAGCAAGGAGATATACATGGAAGCCATAACTTTACGTTCCTGTTTTTCCATTCAGTACTAAATGACTTTAACATGTTTCACATGAACTTCTTAGTAAGTCATGCAATTACACATTCACAGACAACTTTCATTGTAAGTTTGTTTTTTGTTTTTTTAATTTTGCATATAACACAACATACAAAGCACCATATAACTATGGCAAAAAGAACACATTTTCTGTGAGCCACATTAAAAAGTAACTTACAATAACAGCAAGAAAGCATGTTACTTTCCTTCAGAAAAGAATTTTGCTCAGCTGGTCTTTTGACATGAACGGATTTAAACTTACAATAAGCATCTTTTTTTTTAATTTCTGCTGCAGTATGACAAAACTTCATATCCACAGGAGGAAAAACCTATAGCCACAGATTGAAAGGTAAATTAATTCCTACCTCAGAAGCACCATCTGCTGCTCTCTTCAATCCCCAGCCATCTTCGGCCCATTTTTCTGCCACTGATCTGTCTGAGCAGATAATAAAATTATCAAAAAGTATGTCCGAAGTCATAGACCACAACTCCAGCCCTACAGCAAAGAAAGGGATCATACGGAAGGGATGCTGATCTTCAAAAAAGTGTGGGTTTTGAATCTTCCTGGGCTTCCAGATACCCTACAAATATAAAGGATTTGTTAGCTGAAAGACAGATTTGTACACAAAACAACTGTTTCAGATGTCATTCTGCAATGAGAATGAAACAATTACTTAATGAAACTATACACTTTTAAGGAAAAAATAAAATCAAACTTGCATTTTAGTCTTACTGGTTGAATATTAACACAGCCACAGCAAAGTTTTGAGTGGCGGATGTATGAACAGCAGCCATAAAAAGCCACTAGATATTGTGCTCACAATATCACACTACAATTATTCAGCCAGAAGACCAAAAATAAAACTAAGTGCTGGTAAATACAATTACGTGGGATACTCTCTCCTTTCAGCTTCCCTACAGTGCTTTACAGGCCTGCCATCCTCCATAGAACTTGGAAGGGATCAACAATGCAATCATACAATACAGCTGGAAGTAACAACTGAGCTTAACATACTTGCCATATCTGTACATCTCTGAGGTACACAGTCACTGTAATATAAAGAATATTTGGGTTTTGTATTAAGAGAGTCAAAGTTTGGCATTAGTTTCACAGCAACACGGAATGCAGGGACACTACAGGCATATTCTCATTATTACTAAAGATTTTTCGATTAATCATGCTGCTGCCAAGCCCTTTGCACTAAGGCACACGTACACTCTGCAATGAAACTTAAAATCAATGCATGACAATTCACAGATTTTATTTTGCTTCATTATTTAAAGGTCTTAACAGGATCTTGGTTGACACGTTGCACTTCACATACATTTGCGCTACAATGCATATTCATTCTTCAGACACTACACATCCATTTAGCTGAGGATGATGTATTTGATGCACTTAATATATAAAATGGCTGACCTGTACAGTGCTGGGAATCCTACATTTGGGATAATTCTACATTTTCTCTTGAAAACTGCATGAAGCTAGTAAATCTGACTCACTAGGATGCTGCCAAGGCTTTGTTGAGATGCTTTTGCTTTTTGCTATTTACCTCGTATATGGTATGCAATGGATAACAACCTCTATTTTAAAATCCCACAATATTAACGCATTTCATACGAACATTAAAACATTTACTGACATTATCTTTTAGGGACATTTAATGAGGCTTACGGTTACCAAAATTTAGTCAGCATTTCCTAAGATTTCTGGTGAAAATTCTGTACCTGTTCTGTCTTCTCTGACAGAAATGTATAGTTTTCCCAGGCTCTAATTTATTTAAGACGGATAAGGTACATTAGTTATGACACACTATTCATCACTATTATAAAACTGGTGGAAAACAATTTACAAAAATCTATCATCTAGCTTTAGCTGCACAGCACCAGCTATCTTTTTTGATATTGTTTATAAAAGGTGGAACTTCTAAAGACAGAATTCTATCCACTATTTTTTCTCCTCCCAAAATAATGCAATCCTTATTAAGCACAACCCCAAATGTTGCGACTTACTGTGACTGTACAACAAGATACACAGTTCTGAGCATACCTAATCCAACAGTAGAACTTTCACATATATTTCACCAACATCAACCATCAATGGAGCCATCCTTCTACAGCAAAGACATGCGTGTGTGTGTGGGGGGGGGGGGGTAGAGATCATTTTGTTTTTCAGGACTTTGGTACATGAGAGGTGTAAATCCACCTTCCACAAAGTACAGTTTTGTACCTACCATAAATGTAGATGTTCGAGTGCTAATACAGCTGCAGTCATAACAGATGGGTTCTCCTGCCGTCAGGTGGGTCCTCGGTCGGCCGAATTCCAAAGTCTAGGTCCGGTGTCGGTTGTCGTTGCCTCTTCCCTGACGTCAGTGCGACAGGGGTATAAAAGAACCAGCCAACGCCATTTTCTTCAGTTTTTCTTGCCCCAGATGTCAGGTGCCCCCAGAAGGAAGGCAATACATAAATTTGTGTAATAAAGCAATGTCATATAATCAAAATACATTAGTTGCAAGCAAATACACCATAAAAGAATACCCCAATCAGGTTGTATGAGGAGGTGTTAGCCAATAGGCCTGTCCCAAGAGGGGAAGGAGGGAGGGAAACCTGGACTGCAGCTGTATTAGCACTCGAACATCTACATTTATGGTAGGTACAAAACTGTACTATGTTCATCGTGCATACAGCTGCAGTCATAACAGATGGGTAGAATCCCAAAGCTAAGAAAGGGGTGGTAGGCATTAGTTGGAACTAGGAGGAGCCAGAATGCCCTGCAAGACTGCAGTGGCAAAGCCAGCTCTAGTTTTGGAGTATAATGGTAGGTGGTAGTGCTTGGAGAAGGTATGCACAGAACTCCAAGTGGCTGCTTCCGAAATATCTTTGGTAGGAACTCCTCTGAGGAAAGCTGCAGAGGTAGATGTGGCCCTTGTGGAGTGGGATCTGATGCCTGCAGATACAGTTTTGCCATGAAAAGAGTAACAAAAGCGTATGCAGTGGGCTATCCATTTTGAGATTGTCTGTTTGGAAATAGGCTTCCCTTGAGCTCCTATAGCATAGGACACAAAGAGCTGTTCTGATTTTCTGAAAGGCTTTGTTCTGTCCAAATAATAACGCAGTTGTCTGTGGATGTCCAAGGAATGTAATAATCTCTCCCCTTTGTTTTGAGGATTAGGATAAAAGGTAGGTAAGTGTATAGCCTGATTCAAAGCTACCCTGGATACCACTTTTGGCATAAAGGACGGGTTGGTTCGTAAGGAAACTCTGTCCTGATGGAAGATGATAAAAGCTGCACAGCCATGAGGGCTTGTAGTTCGAAACCCTACGAGCTGAAGTAATAGCCAGAAGGAAAGCTGTTTTCCATGACAAATATTGCAAATCTGTTGAGGCAGCTGGCTCAAAAGGAGGCAAGGTCAGCTTTTCTAGTATGAAATTGAGGTCCCAAGCAGGTATTGGTTGTTTCCTTGGGGGTTTTATATTCTTAGCCCCTCTGAGGAACTGTCTTAAGAGGGGGTGAGAGAATAAAGGTGGATCAGTGTTGTATTCTGCAGAAATGGCTGAGGCATGGATTTTGATGGAGGAGAATGAAAGTCCACTGCTTAGCAGCTCAGCAAGATACTGTAATATCTGAGGTAAATTCAGTTTTCCAGGATTCTGGCCCTTTTTCTCATTCCAGGCACAAAACCGCTTCCATTTTGCGGCGTAGGCTTTTCTAGTAGACGGCCTTCTGGCCTCCAAAATGACATCCTGCACCTCCTTGGAGAGTAGGGTCTGTTGTGATGTTAAGGAATCTTCCATGCAAGGTTTCCCCAAATGAGTAATCCTCTGGGGGGGGGGGGGGGGAATGGACTCCTCTGCATCAGAATCTTCAAAAGGGGAGTAAGAATGTTCCTGTTCATCAGAGTGCTCTGATGTAATGGAGGCCTGGTCAGAGGAGGGGGATTCTTCCTCCACTCTGGGCCTTTTGTCTGGGGGGGTTGAGAACCCCTGATAAGAGTAATTAAATCCTCAGCCATTTTGAGCATCTGTTTTTTAGGCATGGGGCCTGGAGAAAGGCCCTGTGTAGCTTGTCTCTTAGAATGCATGGCTGCTTTAGACTTAGTGAAAGCCTTGATGAAAAAAGAAGAGGAAGGTCTGAAGACACCTTGAGAGGAGGCAGACCTGTCTACATTTTGAGATTCACCACCAAGAGTGGCTTCGGTATCTGTAGTCGGGGTGTGGGCCGAGGAGCCAGCGACCTCGGGCACAGAAGACACCGCCAAAGAAGTGTCGTTGGTAGTCAGGGGCTGCGTAGGCGCCTCGCTGAGAACCGGACCACCTGTAGTCGGCTTTGGCGTGGTGTCGGTAGGGGCCGCGGACCTCATGTGTCGGTCCTTATCTTTGCGTTTTTTAGACAAAACTGGAGTCGGAGTATCCGACGACATAATATAGTTAATTTTTTTGCCAAAATACTGCTGGGCGAACTCCGCCCGACATTTAATGGTGCGTTTATTGAATGTAGCACAAAAACGACAGACCGAGACGTCGTGGTCTGGGCCTAAGCAAGGAATACAGAGGGAATGAAAATCCTTATGCGGTATTTGCTTCCCACATGAAATACAATTATTAACTTTGTCTGACATCGGTCTGACGCAAGAAAAGTTTCCCCAACGGGGTACTTAGCTTTCAAGAAGACTTCGGTTGCAAAATTTTCGTAATTTCAGGAGCTGGCAGACCGGCACTTGTGAACTGCTTCTGCTTCGGGCACCATGCGGCAAGAAAGACTGAAGAAAATGGCGTCAGCTGGTTCTTTTATACCCCTGTCGCACTGACGTCAGGGAAGAGGCGACGACAACAGACGCCAGACCTAGACTTTGGAATTCGGCCGACCGAGGACCCGCCTGACGGCAGGAGAACCCATCTGTTATGACTGCAGCTGTATGCACGATGAACATCAAAGAAATTGGTTTCAAATTTTACAGTGGGTATTCTAATAGTGCCAATAAGAGCTCTGTTGCAATTTAAGATGGAAGTTTTCCCCCTATAATATTACAGGCGGTTTTCAGTTTTAAACATTCTCGTTCCTCAATTCTGTTGGTTACTAGACTACTCTATAAAATGCATTTAATTAAAAAATGCAAGCTACCTCCATGAACAGCGATGCTTTTCTTTTCATACCGATGAACAATGCTTTGAACTCCTTCAGCATCTAAAACTTGCCTGACCATGTTTACTCTCTTTGTACACTTAAAGCAGATTTACACCTCATGCAAACTATATCAGTCAATCATAGTCTCATCTATTAAGTCTGCAGTTACTACTTCTGCTTGGGGACTTGTACAACAGCTATCCGTTTTGTAGGAAAAGTACAGTTTTGTACCTACCATAAATGTAGATGTTCGAGTGTATACACTGCTGCAGTCATTACACTTGGGTTATCCTGCCGTCAGGCGGTCCCTCAGTCGGCCTGAGTTCCAAAGTCTTGGTCTGGCGTCGGTTGCTGTCGCTTCTTCCCGGACGTCAGTGCGACAGGGGTATATAAGATGCAGCAGATGCCATTCTCTTCAGTTTTTCTTGCCTCAGATGTCAGGTGCCCCCAAAAAGGTAGGCAATGCAAATTGCTAATAAAACATACAAATGAAAAGCAATCTAAAACTTTCAGTTACCAAAATACTCCCCACAGGTAGTAAAGGGTAGAAGACTTAGGTACGTACCAGCAAGAAAGAGAGGAAGGAGGGAGGGTAACCTGGACTGCAGCAGTGTATACACTCAAACATCTTCATTTACGGTAGGTACAAAACTGTACTGTGTTCATAGTGTTACACTGCTGCAGTCATTACACTTGGGTAGAATTCCAAAACTGAGGCAGGGTGGCTGGTTCTATAAGGCATTAGGGGTGGCTATAAGGCCCTGCAGCACTGCAATGGCAAAGCCAGCTCTGGATTTAGAATAAAGAGGCAGGTGGTAATGCTTGGTGAAGGTATGTATAGAACTCCAAGTTGCTGATTCCAAAATGTCCTTGGTAGGTACTCCTCTGATGTAGGCAGTTGAAGTGGCTGTTGCCCTGGTGGAATGAGACCGAATGATGTTAGTTGCAGTTTTCCCATGGTGTGTATAGCAGAAACGTATACAGTGTCCTATCCATTTTGAAATGGTCTGTTTTGAAATGGCTTTTCCCTGTGCTCCTGCAGCACATGCTACAAACAATTCCTCAGTTTTTCTGAAAGCTTTTGTTTTGTCCAAGTAGAAGCGTAACTGCCTGTGTATGTCCAAAGAATGCAGAAGTCTCTCCCCTTTATTCTGTGGGTTTGGATAAAAAGTTGGCAAGTGAATAGTTTGGTTTAGAGCCACACCTGATACCACCTTTGGCATAAAAGTAGGGTTTGTTCTTAAAGGTACCCTGTCTTGGTGGAAAATGATGAAAGGTTCCACTGCCATTAGTGCCTGTAATTCTGAAACTCTTCGTGCTGAGGTTATTGCCAGGAGCAGAGTGGTTTTCCAAGAGACATATTTTAAATCTGCTGAGTTTGCTGGCTCAAAAGGAGGTAAAGTTAATTTTTCCAACACGAAGTTGAGATCCCAAGTTGGAGTTGGTGCTCTACGGGGAGGTCTTATGTTTTTAGCCCCTCTGAGGTACTGCTTTATCAAAGGATTAGAAAAAACAGGTGGGTCCGTGTTGTAATGAGCAGAGATGGCAGAGGCATGGATTTTGATGGATGAAAAGGAGAGGCCTTTGTCCAGCATCTCCGTTAAATATTGTAGTATCTGAGGAATATTTGGGACAAGAGGGTCCAGGCTGTGAGTCTGGTTCCAGGCACAGAATCTCTTCCATTTATCCGAATAAGCTTTCCTGGTGCTAGGCCTTCTGGCCTCCAGAATGACATCCATAACAGCTTTGGAGAGAGGCATTGCTTGCTTGACTAAGGAATCTGCCATGCAGCCAGGTTTAAAGTTTTTAGCTGGCTGTGAAGTATCGGATTGTTGTGTTGAGTCAGAAGCAGTGGGATATGAGGCAAAATCCAGGGTGGACCTTGTGCTAAGTTCTTTAAGATTGGGTACCAGTGTTGGCGTGGCCAGTCTGGGGCAATCAGGATCATCTTTGGCTTTTCTTGCCTGGCTTTTATGAGTACCTTTGGAAGGAGAGGTAGTGGTGGAAAAGCATACACTTGTAGGTTCTTCCAGCTGAATGAGAGGGGATCCACTTTCCATGCTTGTGGGTGGTAAGTCCTTGTGCAGAATTTCTGTAGCTGGCAGTTCATTGGCGATGCAAACATATCTATGTCCGGACTCCACCATTTTTGTGTTATCATTCTGAATATTTGTGGATGTAATTTCCACTCGTGTGGATCCATGATGTTTCTGCTCAAGTCGTCTGCCAGTGTGTTTTTCTCTCCTGGCAGGAATTGTGCTTGCAGATGAACTTGATAGGTTAGAGCTGTGTTCCACAAGGTCATGGCTTGTCTGCAGACGGGATATGAATGAGTGCCCCCTTGCTTGTTTATGTACCACATAACTGTGGTGTTGTCTGTCTTTAGTAGTAGTTGTCCTGGATGCAGAAGGTCCTTGAAAGCTGTAAGGGCATTTTGTACAGCTAGCATCTCTTTTTGATTGATGTGAAGATGCCTTTGCTCTGCGGGCCACTTGCCCTGAACACATTTTCCTGCCATGTGTGCTCCCCAGGCGTAATCTGAAGCATCTGTTGTCAGTGTTTGCCTGGCTGTAGGTTGAGTGAAAGGCTGTCCCTTGTTGAGGTGACATGTTTGAGCCCACCATTGAAACTCCTGTTGAAGGCAAGGAATTAGTGGTATTACTGTTTCCAAACTTTGACAGTGTTGAGACCAGACACTCTTTAGGTACCATTGTAGTTTTCTCATATGCAGTCTGGCATATGGAATTAGTAGTATGCAAGATGCCATGAAACCCAAGGCCTGCAGAATTTTTCTTGCAGGGAGTTGGGTCTTTGTTGCCATCAATTGAAAATACTGAGTCAGTTGGGCCTTGCTTGTCTGGTGTGAGATAAGCAATCTGGGCCGTTGTATTTAAGCTGGCACCCAGGAATATCTCTTGTGAGGGCACTAGCTTTGACTTCTTTTCGTTTACTGTGTACCCTAGGCAACAACGTTTTTGCAAACGCCAGATGCTTTAGAAGAATGTCCTTGCTCTCTGCTTGAATCAGGCAGTCGTCCAGGTATGGATAAATTTGAATTCCTTTCTGTCTGCAAAATGCAATTACTGGTGCCAGGCATTTTGTGAAGACCCTGGGCGCAGTAGATAAGCCAAAGGGCAGTGCAGAGAATTGGTAGTGCATTGAACCAGCAATGAATCTGAGGTATCTTCTGCAGTTTTGTCTGATAGGGACAAGCAGGTATGCCTCCTTGAGGTCCAAAGTTACAAGCCAAGCTTCCTTGCCCAGTATGGGAAGAAGCTGCTGTAGTGTCAACATTTTGAATTTTGGAATATCCAGGTAAGTGTTTAGAGAGGAAAGATCCAGAATGGGCCTACAGGCTTTGTCTTTTGTGGGAACCAGAAAGAGTCTTGAGTAAAATCCTTGTCCTTGCTCCTGTATTGGTACCTTTTGAATAGCTCTCATGGCTATGAGTGCTGTAATTTGTCTTTGAGCCTCTGCCCATTGATTTGGTGGCAGATTTGGCATTCCTTTTAATCTTGGCAGAGTGTGAAAGTGGAACCTATAACCTTGAGATATAATGTTGAGAACCCATTTATTTTTGGTGATCATATACCAGATGTGACAGAAAAGTGCCAGTTTTCCTCCCAATGGGGCTGCCTAGAGAGAACTGTTTGGCAGCTGTAGTGGGAAGTCATTGGGCCTGTTTTTTATAAGGCTGAGGTCTGTCTTCCCCTTCTTTCTGGGTTGATGCACCCCATTGTCAGGGCCTGTAAGGACCTTGTGGTTTTTACCTCTACCTCTTGGACGTCTGTATCTGCCCCTTTGAGGTTTGTCTGTAAATGGAAAGAACCAATTCTTTGTTGGCCAATTTCTACTAAATCGAGGAGGCTGAACCTGTAAGAAATCCTTCACCGTTTGCATAGATTTTGCCTTATCCTCCATTTTCTTTAATACCTCTTCTGCTTTAACTCCAAATAAAACATCCTGGGGTAAAGGTGCATCCAATAATTTTGCTTTAACATGATCTGGTAACGTCTGTTCTTTTAACCAAACATGTCTTCTAATGACAGATCCTTAACTGCTGCTCTACACGAGGCCTCTAATGAATCAAAACCACATTGCAAAGTATGTTTGCCAACTTGTTCAGCTGCATGCAATAAATCCTGCATTTCTTTATAATTAGGAGGATCTGAGTTTGGAAGCATTTTTTGTTTCAACTGAGACATCAAATATTGCTGATATTTTAGTATGTGAAACTGGCAATTTAAGGCCCTCATTGCTAAAGTTACAGATGTATCTACTTTCTTCACCCATCTGTCTAATGCTCTGGAATCTCTGTCAGAGGGGACTGGATTCTTTGCTGAAGTGGCCTTTACCCCCTTGGGGCCCTGAGAAATAGTTTCAGGGTCAGCAGCAGGGCTCTTATAAAGAAATTTGTGAGAGTCAGGGACTCTGTAGTATCTGTCTGGCTTAACTGGAGCATGAGGTAAAGAATCAGGATTTAAACTGGATTCATTATACACATCATCCACAATATCTAACACTGGCGGAATAGCAAGGGGTCTGTGTTGAGGTAATAAAAGGAAATCTCTGAGCCTTTTCTTGGATTCTGAATAATCCTGGCCCTCCCAATGGAAGTGCTCCCTCATGGTGTGCAAGGTTTCCCCAAAGGAATAGTCCCTCTGGCGGAGAGGCTGAAGGAATTTATTCCTCAGCATCAGAATCTTCATAAGGGGGTAAGGAGTATCCTAGGTCTGAGGATGAATCTGAAGAGATGGATACCTGGTCAGATGAGTCCGTCTGCATCCTGTCTAGGCCTTTTATCAGGAGGGGGATGGGACCCCCTGATCAGAGTGATAAGGTCTTCGGCCATTTTAAGCATTTGTTTCTTAGGCATGGAGGCCTGTCCTGGTGAATGCTGAATTTGTTTCTTAGTTTTTAAAGGAGTTTTAGACTTAGCAGAAGCTTTAATGGTTAATTGAGTAGGTCTGAAAAAGTACAGTTTTGTACCTACCATAAATGTAGATGTCCGAACTGGATAGCATCTGCAGTCATAACAAGTGGGTTGTCCTGTCGTCAGGCAGCCCTTCAGTCGGCCGGATTCCAAAGTCCGGGTCCGGCTTCGGCTGATGTCGCACTCCACCTGACGTCATCTCTGTTGGTCTTAGGGTATAAAGGCATCAGCCGACGCCATTTTCCTCAGTGTTTCTTGCCCCAGATGCCAGTAGCCCTCTTGCAGGCTAAAATTTGATAGATGCCAATGTTTCCAAATAGATAGAGGTAAACACAACAATAAGCATGTATGTACATATACACAAACAAATACACCATAAAAGACTCCCCCCCAACAGCTAGCTATTAGAAGGGTAAACACCCTAGGAGTACCACAGAGGGGAAGGAGGGAGAGTATCTGACTGCAGATGCTATCCAGTTCGGACATCTACATTTATGGTAGGTACAAAACTGTACTATGTCCTTCATGGATGCATCTGCAGTCATAACAAGTGGGTAGAATACCATAGCCAACTAGGGGAGGAGGATAAAAGTAGATTATGGTGTGTTTAGGATCCCTTGCAGTACAGCAGTGGCAAACCCTATAGAGGCAAATTATAATGCTTGGCAAATGTATGCACGGAGGTCCAAGTAGCCGCCTCAATAATGTCTTTGGTTGCCACCGTGAAGAAGGCTGTGGTAGTGGCTGCTGCCCTTGTAGAATGAGGTCTTATGTTCTGTGGAATCGGTTTTCCATGGAAGGAGTAACAGAATCGTATGCAATTTCCTATCCATTTGGAGATTGTCTGTTTGAAATAGCTTTTCCTTCCCTTCCTGTTGCATAAGCTACAAAAAGTTGGTCAGTCTTTCTGTTATTTTTTGTTCTGTCCAAGTAGTAGCGTAGCTGTCTATGTACATCCAAGGTATGCAGTATTCTTTCCTCTGTTTTGTGGGTTGGGAAAGAAGGTAGGTAGGTGGATTGCCTGGTTTAAAGACACTCTGGATACCACCTTGGGCATAAATGTAGGATTAGTCCTCATGGACACTCTATCTTGGTGGAAGATTAGGAAGGGTTGCACTGCCATTAAGGCCTGTAGTTCTGAAACCCTTCTTGCTGAAGTAATTGCCAGTAGGAAAGCAGTTTTCCATGACAGGTGTTGTAGGTCTGCTGTTGCTGCTGGTTCAAAGGGTGATAGTGTCAACTTTTCTAGCACGAAGTTTAAATCCCAAGCTGGTAATGGTGGTTTCCTTGGAGGTTTTACATTCTTGATTCCTCTGAGGAACTGCCTGAGCAAAGGGTGCTAAAAACAGGTGGATCAAAGCTGTATTCTGCTGAAATAGCTGATGCATGTATCTTGATGGAGGAGTAGGACAGGCCTGAATGAAGAAGTTCGCCAGATACTCCAGAATGTTAGGCATATCTATGTTTGACACATCTTTTCCTCTTTCCACTCCAGATGACAAACCTTTTCCATTTTCCAGCATAGTTCCTTCTTGTTGAAGGTCTGCGTGCTTCAAGAATAATGTCTTTAACTCTTTGGGAAAGCTCTGGATTAGCTGCTGTTATGTGATGTTCCATGCAGTCAGTTGCAAGGTTTTTAGGTTTGGATGTATGATGCTGTAGCTGTTCCATGCTAACATCAAAGGCATCAGGGGAATTGACCACATATTGTTCCGAGACATGCTCCTCAGTAGTGGGAACCAGTGTTGTCTTGGCCAGTTTGGAGCTATCAGGATTATCCTTGGACGCTTCTTCCTTGATTTTCAGTAGTACCTTGTGTATCAAAGGAAGAGGTGGGAATGCATATGCTGTTAGGCCTTTCCAGTTGAAGGAGAGCGAATCCACTTTTCATGCTAATGGGTGGAATGTCCTTGTGCAGAATTGTTTGATCTGGTGATTGAGAGGTGATGCTAATAGGTCTATCTGTGGCATTCCCATTTCTTTGAGATGGTCTTGAAGATGTCCGGTGAAGCTTCCATTCGTGGGCATCCAAGTGGTTCTGCTTAATATGTCTGCTAGAGTATTGTCTTTCCTGGTACAAATATTGCCTGTAACTGGATGTTGTAGCTGAGTGCCAGGGTCCACAGCTCCAAGGTCATTCTGCATAGGGGTATGAATGAGTGCCTCCCTGTTTGTTGATGTACCACATGACTGTGGTGTTGTCTGTCCTTATCATCAATTGGCCCTCTTTGAGAAATGGTTTGAACTTTTGGATTGCCAGTTTTACTGCCAGCATTTCTTTTAGGTTGATGTGCAGTTGAAGTTGATCCTGTGTCCACAATCCTTGCACGCATTTGTCCAGCATCTGGGCTCCCCATCCAAGGCCTGAAGCGCCTGTTGTGATGGTCTGGCTTGCTTGACATCTCATGAAAGGGTAGGCCTGGGTTTGACTGACATGCCTGAGCCCACCATAGGAACTCCTGTTTTAAGCATGGAATTAGTGGGATTTCTGTTTCTAGACTGTGTCTGTGTTGGGACCATAAATTCTTTAGGTACCACTGTAGTTTTCTCATATGTAGTCTGGCAAATGGAACCAAGATTATGCATGATGCCATGAAGCCCAGGGCCTGCAGTACTTTTCTTGCTGTTAACTTGTTCAGTTTTGTTAGTGCCAAGAAGTAAAGAGGAAGTTCTTTTTGTTTTTGTGTAGTCAGGAATGCCATTTGTTTTACTGTGTCCAATTCCGCGCCCAAGAATGTCCTTGTTTGGGATGGTATCAGCCTTGACTTTTGTAAATTGACTGTGTATCCCAGTGCTTGTAGCAAGTAAATGACCCTTTGTAAATCTGTTGTCAGCTTGCTTTTGTTGTCCCTTGTAGCAGGCAGTCAGCCCAGGTATGGGTAAATTTGAATTCCTGAAGTCTGCAATGGGCGATTACTGATGCCAGGCATTTTGTGAATACTCTGGGCAGTAGATAAGCCAAAGGGCAATGCTGAGAATTGATAGTGCTCTGATCCTGCAAGAAATCTGAGGTATCTTCTGCAGATTGGTCGAATGGGGACGTGCAGGTATGCCTCCTTGAGATCTAGAGTTACCAGCCAAGACTCCTTGCCCAGCATGGGAAGAAGTTGCTGTAGGGTCAGCATTTTGAATTTTGGGACAATGATGTATGTATTTAAGGTGGACAGGTCGAGAATTGGTCTCCAACTTTTTTCCTTTCTTGGAACTAGGAATAGTCTGGAATAGAACCCCTTTCCTTGCTCTGCTGTTGGCACTCTTTCCACAGCTATAAATCCAAAAAACAAGAGCAGTTGAGTTGAAATACCTTTATGACAAAACGACAAAGCTTTCAGGTTCAAAAACCCTTTCTCAATGTTTACAATAGGTATAAGGTCACACCCACTTTTATACATACTAACTAGATCATATGACCTGCAGCCATCATCACATGTCCAGGAAATTATACAATGTAAAATGTAAAACACTAAGTGCTAAAAAGATTATAATAGCATCAGCTATATATATACAAAAACTTGAGCATAAAGCGTAAAAAACATATGTACATTCCAATAAAAAATGTGCTAAATATTGAGTGTTAATAGCTTTCATAGTATATCAATAAGAATTATGCAAATTAAACATACCTATAGTTTATTAATAAAGTTAAAAATTATAATTAAAAGTTTTAAAAATTATTTTAACTTTGTCTGTTGTATTCTTTGCAATATGGGTTTTAAAGATACAGATGCGTTTATGCCAGGGTATACATCAGCTGATAGTCTAATTATCCATTCATACTCCCTCAGGTCCAAGGAATTAGACAGATCCCCTCCCCTGGGTGATGCACTAACACAATCTATAACTTGAAATTTAAAACAATGTGAGATACCCTTGTCAAAAATATGCTTGTACAACGCATTATTCTCATTAGAAAGCCTAATATTGGACTTATGCTCCGTAATTCGTTCTTTAAGCTTTCTAGTGGTTTTACCCACATAAAAACTGACGACGTACGTCATCAGTGCCCGACGAGGGAGTAACTAACGCGCAAGGTGATACGGAGCATATTCCGGCAACTGGAAGGGATAAGGATCAATTAAAACTGACCACACCAGCTACGCAGCAGAATATTAAGAGCTTTTTTAATAAGCCCTTCCAACTTCAAAGCGCTGAGCGCGTTAGAGAAAGGGACAACAACGCTGAAAACAGGTCAGCGTCAAGGGGAAGAACCTATGTGAGGAATAGCAATGTGCAGATGGCTTCCAAAAGGAAGAATAATCCCAAGGGAGGGGGAATTGGAAAATTTTTCCCCTTAAAAATGCCGGAAAAAATTTTTGGCTTCCAACCAATAAAAAAAAATTTTACAAAAAATTATTTTTTCCCCCCTTGGGGAGCCCGGGTCTTGGGCAAAAAGGAAAAAGGGGTTTTTTTTTTAGGGAAAAAAAAAGGGGGGGGGGGCCCAAGGCTTTTTTTCCCCCAAGAAAAAAAATTTTTTTGGAATTTAAAAAATTTTAAAAATTTTTTAAAAATTTTTTTTTCAGGAGCTGGCAGACCGCACTTGTGAACTGCTTCTGCTTCGGCACCATGCGCGCAAGAAAGACTGAAGAAAATGGCCAGCTGGTTCTTTATACCCCTGTCGCACTGGCGCCAGGGAAGAGGCGACGACAACAGACGCCAGACCTAGACTTTGGAATTCGGCCGATCGAGGACCCGGCTGACGGCAGGAGAACCCATCTGTTATGACTGCAGCTGTATGCACTCCATGAACATCAAAGAAATTGGTTTCAAATTTTACAGTGGGTATTCTAATAGTGCCAATAAGAGCTCTGTTGCAATTTAAGATGGAAGTTTTCCCCCTATAATATTACAGGCGGTTTTCAGTTTTAAACATTCTCGTTCCTCAATTCTGTTGGTTACTAGACTACTCTATAAAATGCATTTAATTAAAAAATGCAAGCTACCTCCATGAACAGCGATGCTTTTCTTTTCATACCGATGAACAATGCTTTGAACTCCTTCAGCATCTAAAACTTGCCTGACCATGTTTACTCTCTTTGTACACTTAAAGCAGATTTACACCTCATGCAAACTATATCAGTCAATCATAGTCTCATCTATTAAGTCTGCAGTTACTACTTCTGCTTGGGGACTTGTACAACAGCTATCCGTTTTGTAGGAAAAGTACAGTTTTGTACCTACCATAAATGTAGATGGTCGAGTGTATACACTGCTGCAGTCATTACACTTGGGTTATCCTGTCAGAGGCAGTCCCTCAGTCGGCCTGAGTTCCAAAGTCTTGGTCTGGCGTCGGTTGCTGTCGCTTCTTCCCGGACGTCAGTGCGACAGGGGTATATAAGATGCAGCAGATGCCATTCTCTTCAGTTTTTCTTGCCTCAGATGTCAGGTGCCCCCAAAAAGGTAGGCAATGCAAATTGCTAATAAAACATACAAATGAAAAGCAATCTAAAACTGTCAGTTACCAAAATACTCCCCACAGGTAGTAAAGGGTAGAAGACTTAGGTACGTACCAGCAAGAAAGAGAGGAAGGAGGGAGGGTAACCTGGACTGCAGCAGTGTATACACTCAAACATCTTCATTTACGGTAGGTACAAAACTGTACTGTGTTCATCGTGTTACACTGCTGCAGTCATTACACTTGGGTAGAATCCCAAAACTGAGGCAGGGTGGCTGGTTCTATAAGGCATTAGGGGTGGCTATAAGGCCCTGCAGCACTGCAATGGCAAAGCCAGCTCTGGATTTAGAATAAAGAGGCAGGTGGTAATGCTTGGTGAAGGTATGTATAGAACTCCAAGTTGCTGATTCCAAAATGTCCTTGGTAGGTACTCCTCTGATGTAGGCAGTTGAAGTGGCTGTTGCCCTGGTGGAATGAGACCGAATGATGTTAGTTGCAGTTTTCCCATGGTGTGTATAGCAGAAACGTATACAGTGTCCTATCCATTTTGAAATGGTCTGTTTTGAAATGGCTTTTCCCTGTGCTCCTGCAGCACATGCTACAAACAATTCCTCAGTTTTTCTGAAAGCTTTTGTTTTGTCCAAGTAGAAGCGTAACTGCCTGTGTATGTCCAAAGAATGCAGAAGTCTCTCCCCTTTATTCTGTGGGTTTGGATAAAAAGTTGGCAAGTGAATAGTTTGGTTTAGAGCCACACCTGATACCACCTTTGGCATAAAAGTAGGGTTTGTTCTTAAAGGTACCCTGTCTTGGTGGAAAATGATGAAAGGTTCCACTGCCATTAGTGCCTGTAATTCTGAAACTCTTCGTGCTGAGGTTATTGCCAGGAGCAGAGCGGTTTTCCAAGAGACATATTTTAAATCTGCTGAGTTTGCTGGCTCAAAAGGAGGTAAAGTTAATTTTTCCAACACGAAGTTGAGATCCCAAGTTGGAGTTGGTGCTCTACGGGGAGGTCTTATGTTTTTAGCCCCTCTGAGGTACTGCTTTATCAAAGGATTAGAAAAACAGGTGGGTCCGTGGTTGTAATGAGCAGAGATGGCAGAGGCATGGATTTTGATGGATGAAAAGGAGAGGCCTTTGTCCAGCATCTCAAGTAAATATTGTAGTATCTGAGGAATATTTGGGACAAGAGGGTCCAGGCTGTGGAGTCTGGTTCCAGGCACAGAATCTCTTCCATTTATCCGAATAAGCTTTCCTGGTGCTAGGCCTTCTGGCCTCCAGAATGACATCCATAACAGCTTTGGAGAGAGGCATTGCTTGCTTGACTAAGGAATCTGCCATGCAGCCAGGTTTAAAGTTTTTAGCTGGCTGTGAAGTATCGGATTGTTGTGTTGAGTCAGAAGCAGTGGGATATGAGGCAAAATCCAGGGTGGACCTTGTGCTAAGTTCTTTAAGATTGGGTACCAGTGTTGGCGTGGCCAGTCTGGGGCAATCAGGATCATCTTTGGCTTTTCTTGCCTGGCTTTTATGAGTACCTTTGGAAGGAGAGGTAGTGGTGGAAAAGCATACACTTGTAGGTTCTTCCAGCTGAATGAGAGGGATCCACTTTCCATGCTTGTGGGTGGTAAGTCCTTGTGCAGAATTTCTGTAGCTGGCAGTTCATTGGCGATGCAAACATATCTATGTCCTGACTCCACCATTTTTGTGTTATCATTCTGAATATTTGTGGATGTAATTTCCACTGTGTGGATCCATGATGTTTCTGCTCAAGTCGTCTGCCAGTGTGTTTTCTCTCCTGGCAGGAATTGTGCTTGCAGATGAACTTGATAGGTTAGAGCTGTGTTCCACAAGGTCATGGCTTGTCTGCAGACGGGATATGAATGAGTGCCCCCTTGCTTGTTTATGTACCACATAACTGTGGTGTTGTCTGTCTTTAGTAGTAGTTGTCCTGGATGCAGAAGGTCCTTGAAAGCTGTAAGGGCATTTTGTACAGCTAGCATCTCTTTTGATTGATGTGAAGATGCCTTTGCTCTGCGGGCCACTTGCCCTGAACACATTTTCCTGCCATGTGTGCTCCCCAGGCGTAATCTGAAGCATCTGTTGTCAGTGTTTGCCTGGCTGTAGGTTGAGTGAAAGGCTGTCCCTTGTTGAGGTGACATGCTTGAGCCCACCATTGAAACTCCTGTTGAAGGCAAGGAATTAGTGGTATTACTGTTTCCAAACTTTGACAGTGTTGAGACCAGACACTCTTTAGGTACCATTGTAGTTTTCTCATATGCAGTCTGGCATATGGAATTAGTAGTATGCAAGATGCCATGAAACCCAAGGCCTGCAGAATTTTTCTTGCAGGGAGTTGGGTCTTTGTTGCCATCAATTGAAAATACTGAGTCAGTTGGGCCTTGCTTGTCTGGTGTGAGATAAGCCATCTGGGCCGTTGTATTTAAGCTGGCACCCAGGAATATCTCTTGTGAGGGCACTAGCTTTGACTTCTTTTCGTTTACTGTGTACCCTAGGCAACAACGTTTTGCAAACGCCAGATGCTTTAGAAGAATGTCCTTGCTCTCTGCTTGAATCAGGCAGTCGTCCAGGTATGGATAAATTTGAATTCCTTTCTGTCTGCAAAATGCAATTACTGGTGCCAGGCATTTTGTGAAGACCCTGGGCAGTAGATAAGCCAAACGGCAGTGCAGAGAATTGGTAGTGCATTGAACCAGCAATGAATCTGAGGTATCTTCTGCAGTTTTGTCTGATAGGGACAAGCAGGTATGCCTCCTTGAGGTCCAAAGTTACAAGCCAAGCTTCCTTGCCCAGTATGGGAAGAAGCTGCTGTAGTGTCAACATTTTGAATTTTGGAATATCCAGGTAAGTGTTTAGAGAGGAAAGATCCAGAATGGGCCTACAGGCTTTGTCTTTTGTGGGAACCAGAAAGAGTCTTGAGTAAAATCCTTGTCCTTGCTCCTGTATTGGTACCTTTTGAATAGCTCTCATGGCTATGAGTGCTGTAATTTGTCTTTGAGCCTCTGCCCATTGATTTGGTGGCAGGTTTGGCATTCCTTTTAATCTTGGCAGAGTGTGAAAGTGGAACCTATAACCTTGAGATATAATGTTGAGAACCCATTTATTTTTGGTGATCATATACCAGATGTGACAGAAAAGTGCCAGTTTTCCTCCCAATGGGGCTGCCAAGAGAACTGTTTGGCAGCTGTAGTGGGAAGATCATTGAGCCTGTTTTTATAAGGCTGAGGTCTGTCTTCCCCTTCTTTCTGGGTTGATGCACCCCATTGTCAGGGCCTGTAAGGACCTTGTGGTTTACCTCTACCTCTTGGACGTCTGTATCTGCCCCTTTGAGGTTTGTCTGTAAATGGAAAGAACCAATTCTTTGTTGGCCAATTTCTACTAAATCGAGGAGGCTGAACCTGTAAGAAATCCTTCACCGTTTGCATAGATTTTGCCTTATCCTCCATTTTCTTTAATACCTCTTCTGCTTTAACTCCAAATAAAACATCCTGGGGTAAAGGTGCATCCAATAATTTTGCTTTAACATGATCTGGTAACGTCTGTTCTTTTAACCAAACATGTCTTCTAATGACAGATCCTTAACTGCTGCTCTACACGAGGCCTCTAATGAATCAAAACCACATTGCAAAGTATGTTTGCCAACTTGTTCAGCTGCATGCAATAAATCCTGCATTTCTTTATAATTAGGAGGATCTGAGTTTGGAAGCATTTTTTGTTTCAACTGAGACATCAAATATTGCTGATATTTTAGTATGTGAAACTGGCAATTTAAGGCCCTCATTGCTAAAGTTACAGATGTATCTACTTTCTTCACCCATCTGTCTAATGCTCTGGAATCTCTGTCAGAGGGGACTGGATTCTTTGCTGAAGAGGCCTTTATCCCTTGGGGCCCTGAGAAATAGTTTCAGGGTCAGCAGCAGGGCTCTTATAAAGAAATTTGTGAGAGTCAGGGACTCTGTAGTATCTGTCTGGCTTAACTGGAGCATGAGGTAAAGAATCAGGATTTAAACTGGATTCATTATACACATCATCCACAATATCTAACACTGGCGGAATAGCAAGGGGTCTGTGTTGAGGTAATAAAAGGAAATCTCTGAGCCTTTTCTTGGATTCTGAATAATCCTGGCCCTCCCAATGGAAGTGCTCCCTCATGGTGTGCAAGGTTTCCCCAAAGGAATAGTCCCTCTGGCGGAGAGGCTGAAGGAATTTATTCCTCAGCATCAGAATCTTCATAAGGGGGTAAGGAGTATCCTAGGTCTGAGGATGAATCTGAAGAGATGGATACCTGGTCAGATGAGTCCGTCTGCATCCTGTCTAGGCCTTTTATCAGGAGGGGGATGGGACCCCCTGATCAGAGTGATAAGGTCTTCGGCCATTTTAAGCATTTGTTTCTTAGGCATGGAGGCCTGTCCTGGTGAATGCTGAATTTGTTTCTTAGTTTTTAAAGGAGTTTTAGACTTAGCAGAAGCTTTAATGGTTAATTGAGTAGGTCTGAAAATACCCTCTGAAGCTACAGGTTGTTCATCTACTTCGGATTCCTCTGAAGGGTTAGTCTCGGTAGGTTGTAAAAGTGGTGCGTCCGAAGGCCCAGCCATCTCCACGTGGGAGTTGCAGGTGGCCTGTGGTTCTAAAGAAGCGGTCGTCAGGGGCTGCGAAGGCACCTCGCTGAAACCCGGAGAACCGGCGACAGGCCTAGAAGAGGCTTAGTAGTCAGTTTTGGGCCTCGGATGCCTGTCCTTGCCTTTGCGCTTTTTGTGTATTCCGGTCGTCGGTAGTTCCGACGGCATTGTGTAATTGAATTTTCTGCCGAAATAATGTCGGGCAAAATCAAACCGATGTTTAATAGTGCGCTTGTTAAACCTAGCACAAAACTGACAACCTGTGACGTCGTGGTCTGGGCCTAGGCATGGGATACAATAAGAATGGAAAACCTTATGAGGTATTTGCTTCCCACATGAAATACAGTTATTAACTTTTACTGACATCGGTCTGAGGCAAGAAAAAGTTTCCCCAATGGGGTACTTAGCTTTGTAGAAGACTTCGGTTCTGGATTCGGAATGAAAATCTCAGGAGTCGGCTGACCGGCACTTGCGAACTGCTTTTGCTTCGGGCACCGTGCGGCAAGGAGGACTGAAGAAAATGGCGTCGGCTGCATCTTATATACCCCTGTCGCACTGACGTCAGGGAAGAAGCGACAGCAACAGACGCCTGACCAAGACTATGGAACTCAGGCCGACTGAGGGACCGCCTGATGGCAGGATAACCCAAGTGTAATGACTGAAGCAGTGTAACACGATGAACATCTGCTTCTGCAGTGCCAGTTTATTATTTGTCTTTAGGGCAGTGTGCTTCTGTAACAGTTTAGACAGAGTTTTTTTGTGGAGCTGCCTACAAAGTTTGGATATTCAAATGAATAAATCCCACATCCTGAAAATTCAAGTTGTTCATCCTCTTCACGTAATGCAGATGAAAATATGCCCTATGAAAGGGAAAGTTAAAAACTAAAAATTTGTTTACCGGGGTATAATGCTTGTTCAAACAATGACCAAATACAGGTCATTAATAATTTGGACACGGGTTGAGTTAGAAAAAAATGACAGTATGCCCTTGCAGTTGAGTGATCTCTTGAAGGGTGAACAAAATATACTGTAATGGAAATTTAAATAGAGGTTATTAACACAGATAAAGGTACATCCACTTAAATAAGTATACTTTATGCAACATTCTTGACAGTGGAACAAGACAGGATTTATGGGGCATACTCAAATTTTGTTTGTATCATCAGTCCGTACACTTTCTGGGGCATGATTACCAACTTATTTTGAGCAAAGATATTATTGGCTGTGTTAAGTGCAAAAATGTTCTCTCCAACAAATTGCTTCTTTATAACATGTTCGATTCTGCATGCTTAAAAGTGAAAGACAATTAGCATTGACAGAAAACAGTATACTTACTTTTGCCTCAATGAAATCAGCCCTGTCAAGCAACTTCACACATTTACCTTTTGTGGGAAACAGATAAAGTTCGAACCCCAATTAAAATGCTCTCACACCAGGTTAAGAATTGGGAAAAAATACAAACTACTGAACTAACCATAAAGTGATGTACTAATAAATTTACTTTTTGTTTCTGGTTCATGATTTCATCATAGGAATAGCATGGCCTTTAATTTTCCTCTTTTTCACAAGGTGAAATGCGGTAGCTAGGCAGTACAGATTCCTTGTAGTAAGTGTTGCACCACTACATACAAAAGTTTCTTTTGAATTGTTAGTTTTTTTCTTTTTTCCAAGTTTTACCTTCAGGTATTTAGGCACTGCATCTGAGCAGGTTTCTGCTTGTTTGTACAGAGATGAACTGAGGTAGGCTACTAACCACAACGTTGAGCTACCAGAAGACTACAGGGTTCAGAGCTTCAAAAAACAAAAGCTGCCTGCCCCCCCTTATGTATACTATTTACTGCACTTTTTTACTGCCTACCACTTACTTTTATACTGTATTTACTGTGTACTAAAAGTACAGTTGTGTACACTTACCATAAATGTAGATGATGGAGTGTATTCACTGTTGCAGTCATCACATTTGGGTTATCCCTGCCAGGGTAGCCCTCGGCCGGCCCAAATACCAAAGGCTTAGTATTTTTGCGTCGGTTGCTGTCGCTTCAGGACTGACGTCAGGTTGTCAGTAGTATAAAGTAAGGCAGCCAAAACAATTACATCAGTTTTTCTTGCCCTAATCTGTCAGGAGCCCCCAAGTAGGAGCCAGGTTCTGGTGGAAGAACCCCACCAGTAGAAAGTAAATACCAGTATGTCCCTTGTAAAGAAATAGAAGAAAGGGGGATGGAGGGAGGGAAACCAGGACTGCAACAGTGAATACACTCGAACACCTACATTTATGGTAAGTGTACACAACTGTACTATGTTCTTCGTGTTTCACTGTTGCAGTCATCACATTTGGGTCGATTCCCACAGCTGAGGAAATGGGTGGAGGCAGTCACGGAAACTAGGGGCTGGCTAGGATGCCCTGCAAGACTGCAGAGGCAAACCCTGCCCTGGATTTGGAGAAGAGAGGCAGGTGGTAATATTTGGTGAAAGTGAGAACAGATGTCCAGGTGGCAGCCTCCAAGATGTCCCTGGTGGGGACTCCTCTGAGGAAAGCTGCAGAGGTGAAGGCTGCTCTGGTGGAGTGAGTCCTGACCCCCTTGGGGGGAGGCTTTCCACGTTGTTTGTAGCAGAAATGCATGCAGTGTGCTATCCATTTGGAAATGGTTTGTTTGGAGATGGCTTTGCCTTCTGCCCCTGTAGCAAAACTAACCAGCAATTGATCAGACTTCCTGAAGGATTTAGTCCTGTCTAGATAGAATCTAAGCTGTCTGTGCACATCTAGAATGTGCAGGATCATTTCCCCATTGTTCTGGAGATTAGGGAAAAAAAAAGGTGGACAAATGGATTGGTTGAGAGCCACACTGGGGACCACCATGGGCATGAAGGATGGGTTAGTTCTGAGGAATACCCTGTCTGCATGGAAGATGAAGGGTTTCACAGCCATGAGGACTTGCAGCTCAGAGACCATTCTGGCTGAAGTGATGGCCAGAAGGAAAGCTGTCTTCCAAGAGAGAAATGTTAGCTCTGCAAAAGAAGCTGGCTCGAATGTGGGCAGGGTGAGCTTTTCCAACACAAAGTTAAAGTCCCAAGCTGGGATTGGTGCTCTTCTGGGTGGCCTCAAGTTGCTAGCCCCTTAGGAACTGTTTGATCACAGGGTGTGAGAAAAGGGGCTGCTCAGTGGGGAAATGAGCAGAGGCAAGAATTTTTATAGAGGAGAAAGAGGCCACTGTGTAGTAGGTCAACTAAGTAATCCAGGATGAGAGGGAGTGAGGGCTGTGTCATACTGGCTCCCTTAGCCTGGATCCAGGTGCATTACCTTTTCCATTTGTCAGCATAAGACTTTCTAGTGCTAAGGCATCTGGCCTCACGTATAACATCTAGAACCTGTTTACTGAGGTTGTTAGATTGATCCGGGGTTAGGGAATAAGCCAATCTGCAAACTGAGTGTCTGTAATTGACGATGTATGAATTCCCCTTCCCTCTGGGTCAGGAGGTTTGGAATCTGAAGAAGATGCCATGGGTGGCATTGGGGACAGGCTGTGCAGCAAGGGGCACCGGTGCTGGTAAGGCCAACTGGAGCTATAAGAATCATCCTTGTTTTTTTCCTCCTCTATTTAGAGCAGTACCCCGGGGATGAGAGGTAGTGGAGGACAGGCATAGACCAATAAATTGACCCAGGGGAAGGACAGGGCATCCACTTTCTAAGCCAAGCAGTGATGCTCCCTGGTGCAAAATATGCTGAGCTGATGGTTGGTTGGGAGGCAAAGAGGTTGGCCTTCGGGGTGCCCCATTTCTGAGTTATTAGGGTGAAGGCTCTTCTGTTGAGCTGCCACCACATGTGGGTCCAGAATATTTTTGCTTAATTGGTCTGCCAGAGAGTTGAGAACTTGGTAGGAATTGTGCTAACAAGGTGCAGTTGCATGGCAGAGGCTGTGTACCAACGGGTCATAGCCAGCCTGCATAGAGGGTAGGAGTGAGTCCCTCCCTGGGAATTGTGCTAACAAGGTGCAGTTGCATGGCAGAGGCTGTGTACCAAAGGGTCATAGCCAGCCTGCATAGAGGGTAGGAGTGAGTCCCTCCCTGGGAATTGTGCTAACAAGGTGCAGTTGCATGGCAGAGGCTGTGTACCAAAGGGTCATAGCCAGCCTGCATAGAGGGTAGGAGTGAGTCCCTCCCTGCTTGTTCATACACTACATCACTGTGGTGGTGTCTGTTTTGATCAGGAGAGCCCCTGAGGAGAGAAGGGGCTTGAAAGCTATCATGGCGTGCTGGACGGCCATCATCTCTTTTTGGCTGATGTGCAGAGGGATTTGCTGCGGGCTCCATTGGCCCTGTATGCACCTGCCGTCCAGGTGTGCACCCAAGCATACTCAGATGCATCTGTGGTGAGGGACTGAGAGGGTGGCAGGGGGTGGTGAAAAAGGTAGTCCCTTGTTGTGGGAGCACGCTGTTGCCCACCAAAGAAAATCTTTTCTGAGGCAAGGTATTATAGTTATAAGAGTCTCCAGGTCTTGATATTGACACCAAAGGCTTTTTAGGTACCACTGTAGTTTCCTCATATGCAGTCTTGCATATGGAATGAGTAGTATGCAAGATGCCATGAACCCCAGAGCTTGCAGGATCTTCCTTGCAGATAACTGGGGTCTGGGTGGCGGTCTGGGTGGCTGGTTGAGAGAAGTAGGCAGTCAGGAAAATTTGTTTTTCTGGTGTAAGGAATGCCATCTGGGATGCTGTGTCCAGGCTTGCTCCCAGGAAGATAATCCTTTGGGTGGGCACCTGTTTGAATTTCTTTTTGTTGACTGTGTACCCTAGGGAGGTTAGCAGGGTCTTTACAAAGGCCAGGTGCTTGAGCAGCTTTTCCTGGCTGTCTGCCTGAATAAGGCAGTCGTCTAAGTATGGGTAAATCTGGACATTCCTTTGTCTGCAAAAGGCAATGGCCGGAGAAGGACATTTTGTGAAAACACTGTGAGCAGTAGATAAGCCAAAGGGAAGGGCAGAGAACTGAAAGTGTTGAGATCCTGCCCTGAAACAGAGATATTTCCTGCATGATTCCCTGATAGGAATGTAGAGGTAGGCCTCTTTTAGATCTAAGGTGGCTAGCCAAGCATCCTTGGACAGCATGGGTAGCAGCTGCTGGAGGATGAGCATTTTGAATTTTGGGATCACCAGGAAGGTGTTTAGAATGGATAGATCGAGGATGGGGCGTCAGGTGCCCTCTTTTCTGGGCACCAGAAAAAGTCTGGGGTAGAAACCTTGGCCTATCTGTTCTGCAGGAATGTGCTCTACTGCCCTCAGAGAAAGCAGGAAAAGGATTTGCTTTTGAGCCTCTGCCCACTGGTTTGGAGGTACATCTGGGAACCCTTTTCGGGTTGGAAGGGTGTGGAAGGAAAATTTTTATCCCTGAGACACTATGTTGAGAACCCAGTGGTCGTTGGTAACGGTGGCCCAGGTGCTTGCGTAAAGGGACAGTTTTCCTCCCAGGGGTAAGTGAAGGTGGGCAGAGGGAGGGGATGGGGGAGGTGAATCATTGTGAGTTCTTACCATAAGGGGGTGGCTTAGAAAGTACAGTTGTGTACACTTACCATAAATGTAGATGTTAGACTGTATTCACTGTTGTAGTCCTTACAAAATGGGGTTATCCGGCTCCTGGTAGCCCTCAGTTGGCCAGAATACCAAAGTCCTTGGTATTTGATGTCGGCTGCCTTCGGTTTAAGCCTGACGTCAGGTACAAAAGAAGGCAGACGATGCCATTTCCTCAGTTTTTAAGGAGCCCCGAAAAAAGGTTAGACCAGGAAAATAAAAATCCAGTATGTGCCATAGGAAAAAAGGGGGATGGAAGGCGGGGAAACCAGGACTGCAACAGTGCATACACTCTAACATCTACATTTATGGTAAGTGTACACAACTGTACTATGTTCGTGTTTCACTGTTGCAGTCCTTAAAAAATGGGTTGATACCCAAAGCCCAGGAAAAAAACAAAAGGGAGGAGAAACACCCACTGTTTAAGGATTGGTAAGGATGTCCTGCAACACTGCAGTGGCAAAACCAGCCCTGGACCTAGAAAACAAGGGTAAATTGTAATGTTTAGTGAAAGTGTGGACAGACGTCCAGGTGGCTGCTTAAAGGATGTCCCTAGTAGGTACACCTCTTAAAGCTGCTGAGGTAGAAGCTGCTTTAGTAGAATGGGTCCTAATACTCTGTGCAGGAACCTTGCCATGCTGTAAAAGAAACAAAAGTGAATACAATGAGCAATCCACTTAGAAATGGTCTGCTTTGAAATAGCTTTGCCCTGAGCTCCAGGAGCAAATCTGACCAACAAATCATCTGACTTTCAAAAAATTTTAGTCCTACCCAGGTAAAATCTAAGCTGCCTATGCACATCCAGGGACTGCAGTAACCTTTCTCCTTCATTCTGAGGATTAGAAAAGAAGGTAGGCGGGTGGATAGACTGGTTAAGAGTCAGGCTAGAAACCACTTTAGGCATAAGAGGGATTTAGTTCCAAGAGAAACCCGATCCACATGGAAGATGATAAAAGCTCCACTGCCATTAAGGCCTGCAGCTCAAAAACTCTTCTAGCTGAAGTAATAGCCAAGAGAAAGGCAGTTTTCCAGGAGAGAAACTTCAATCTGCTGAGGCAGCTGGTTCAAAAGGAGGCAGAGTAAGTTTCTCAAGTACAAAATTAAGATCCTAAGCAGGAGTAGGTGCCCTTCTGGGAGGCTTTAAATTGCTTGCTTGAGGAACTGTTTCATTAAGGGATGAGAGAAAATGGGTTGCTCAAACGAATAATGAGCAGAAAAAGCTGAAGCATGAATCTTGATAGAAGAAAAGGAAAGTCCACCATTAAGTAAGCCTGCCAAAGAGTCCAGAATAAGAGGAAGAGTAGGTTGAGAAGGGTCTTCCCCTCTAGTCTTCAACCAAAAGGAGAATCTTTTCCATTTATCTGCGTAAGATTTCCTAGTGCTAGGTCTCCAGGCTTCACAAAGGACCTCAACCACCTGTTGGGAAATGTTTTAAATTATGAGCCAGTCTGCCAAATGCAGAGTCCGAAGATGAGGATGTAGAATTTTTCCCCCCTCCTGGACCAAGAGATCTGGCATCAGGGGAAGATGCCAAGGCTGAGACTGGGAGAGACTGCGAAGTAGTGGATACCAATGTTGCCTGGGTCAGTCTGGAGCTATGAGGATGGCCCTCAGTTTTTCATCCCTTATCTTTAACAGCACTCTGGGAAGAGGAGGCAGAGGAGGGAATGCATACATCAAAAGCTATGTCCAGGGGAAGGACAGAAAATCCACCTTCAAAGCTTTGTCGTGATGATCCCTGATGCAAAAGGTTGGAAGAAAGTGGCTGGTCGGAGATGAGAAGAGCTCCACCTGGGGAGTGCCCCTACACTGAATGGTTCGATAGAAGATGGTCTTGTTTAGTTGCCACTTGTGAGGATCCAGGACCTGCCTGCTCAACAGATATGCCAAGGTGTTGAGCCTTCCTGGAAGAAACTAAGCTATCGAATGAATGCCCATGGAAGCTGCCATGGACCAAAGTATCATGCCTGATCTGCACAGGGGATAAGAGTGAGTCCCTCCATGCTTGTTGATGTAACACTTGATTGTGGTGCTGTCTGTCCTGACTAGAAGAGTACCAGTAGAGAGAAGCTGCTTGAAAGCCATCAAGGCCTGCTGGACTGCCATGAATTCCTTCAGATTTATGTGCAAATGAACCTGTTGAAAGCTCCAGGTCCCCTGAATGCATCTGCCCCCTCTAGATGAGCTCCCCAAGTGTAGTCCGAGGCATCTCTGGTGAGAGTCTGGCTGGCAGGAGGTGGACAGAAAGGCAGGCCTTTGTTCTGTGCACAGGCTGTCGCCCACCAAAGAAACTCCACCCGCAGGCAGGAAATCAGAGCAAGAATCAAGTCTAAATCCTGAGTGTGTTGACACCAAAGGTTTTTGAGGTACCACTGAATTTTCCTCATATGCAGTCTTGCATATGGAATCATCAGAAGACACGAAGCCATGAATCCCAGGGCTTGCAGGAATTGCCTTGCAGAGAGCTGGGTCATACTTGCAAATTCTTGAAGTAATTTGAAAGATCCATTTGTTTCTCTTGAGGGAGGGATACCATCTGGGCGGCTGTGTTCAGACTCGCTCCCAGGAATACAATCTCCCTGGTGGGTACCAATTTTAACCTCTTTTCATTGACAGTGTAGCCCAAAGAGGTGAGAAGGTTCTTTACGAAGTCCAAATCCTTTAGAAGTTGCTCTGGAGAGTTTGCCTGAATAAGATAATCGTCCAAGTAAGGGTAAATTTAAATGTTTCTCTGTCTGCAAAAAACAATGACTGGAGCCAGGCATTTGGTAAAAACTCTGGGAGCAGTATATAAGCCAAAGGGCAGTGCACAGAACTGGAAGTGCCTGTTCCCAGCCCTGAAGCGAAGGAACTGCCTGCAGGTTTCCCTTATTGGGATGTGCAGATAAGCTTCTTTGAGATCCAAAGTAACCAGCCAGGAATCCTTTGGCAGCAACTGCTGAAAAGTGAGCACTTTGAACTTGCGAATCACCAGAAAGGTGTTTAGAATGGACAAATCCAGAATAGGGAGCCAGGTGCCTCCTTTTTTGGGAACCAGGAAAAGTCTCTAGTAGAAACCCTGGCCCATCTGTAGTGTAGGAAACTGGCTCTATTGCTCCCAGGTTTAGCAAACAAGAAACTTGTTTTTCTGCTTCTGTCCTTTGAAGAGGGGGGATATCTGGGTATCCTTGATGAACCGGGAAGGAGTGAAAGGAGGACTTGCAGCCTTGTGATACTATTTTGAGCACCCATCTGTCGTCTGTGACGGTGTACCAGACATCTGCAAAAAATGGCTAACCTTCCCCCCAAAGGAAACCCTGGACCCGCAGAGGCAGGCAGAGGAAGGCCGGAGTCATTGGGAATACTTGCTTTGGGAAGTTTGCTAAGAACTCCCCGATTTTGAAGAGGACAACTGCCAGTGCTTAGCCTTTTGGGGGGTGGAAGTCTGTCCCCTAGAAGACCTGCAACCCCTAAGGCCTAGTGCCATCCTGTTTACTAGGGTCAGGAAAAGTCCAATTCTTAGAAGGGTAATGCCTACTAAAACGAGGAGGCTGTACTTGCAGAAAATCCTTAACAGTTTGCATAGATTTGGCCTTATCCTCCAACTTTTTCAACACCTCTTCAGCTTTGCTACCAAAAAGATTGCCCTTGTGCAAAGGTACAGACAGTAATTTAGATTTGACAGGTTCAGAAAGAGGTTGTTCCCTGAGCCAAGCATGTCTTCTAATAGCAGAACCCGTGGCTGATGCCCTACAAGAAGCCTTCAAAGTGTCAAAACCACAATGTAGAGAATGTTTAGTGACAAGAGTGGCAGAATTCAATAAATCTTGCATGTCCTTACTCTCCATCAGGGAAGGAACACCAGCAATTTTAACCTTAATGGCCTTCAAAGTATGCCGCTGATACTTAAGCATATGAAAAAGACAATTAACAGACCTAATAGCCAGGGTGGAAGAAGTATAAACCTTTTTACCCCACCTACCCAAGGTCCTAGATTCCCTGTCAGAAGGGACAGGATTTTTAGCAACCGTGGCTTTAACACCTTTAGGGCCCTGAGAAATAATCTCTGGATCTGCAGTAAGATTCTTGAAAAGGAACTGATGAGAATCAGGAAAATACAGTTGTGTACACTTATCATAAAAGGTAGATGTTGGAGTGTATTCACTGTTGCAGTCATCACATTTGGGCTATCTGCTTGCAGGTAGCCCTCAGCCGGCCTGATTATCGAAGTCTTGAATCCTGCGTTGGTTGCGGTCTCATCTTTCCACAACGTCAGGTAGTCCAGGGGTATAAAGCATGCAGCCGACGCCATTTTATCAGTTTTTCTGGCCCCAGATGTCAGGTGCCCCCATAATGGGAAGCAATTACATACAAAGTTACATCTCCTACAAAAAGCAAATACACCATAAAGCTTAAATACACTAAGCAAGAACAGAGGTATAGTCAAAGAAGTCAGGGGGCTGGAGGGAGGGTAACCAGGACTGCAATAGTGAATACACAACATCTACATTTATGGCAAGTGTATACAACTGTACTATGTTCTTCGTGTTTCACTGTTGCAGTCATCACCTTTGGGTAGATTCCCAAAGCTAAGGAAGGGAGGAGGCAATTACATAGCATTAGGACCAGCTATTGGGCCCTGAAAAACTGCAGTGGCAAAACCAGCTCTAGATTTAGAAAAAATTGGCAAGTGGTAATACTTGGTGAATGTATGTACAGAACTCCAGGTAGCAGCTTCTAGGATGTCCCTGGTAGGAACACCTCTGAGAAAGGCTGTCGACATAGATGCAGCCCTGGTGGAATGGGGTCTTATCCCCTGTGGGGTAGGTTTTCCACGGTGCTTATAGCAGGAATGAATGCAATGGCCTATCCACTTAGAAATGGCTTGCTTTGAAATGGTCTTCCCCCTCTGCCCCTGCATTAAATGCAACCAGCAGCTGTTCAGATTTCCTGAGAGGCCTTAGTCCTGTCCAAGTAAAATCAAAGTTGTGTGTGCACGTCCAAGGAGTGCAGTATTCGTTCCCATTTGTTCTGTAGATTAGAAAAGAAGTTTGGCAAATGAATGGACTGATTAAGGGCCACACTGGATACCACCTTGGGCATAAAGGAAGGATTGATCCTGAGGGACACCCTGTCCTCATGAAAGATGATGAAAGGCTCCACGGCAATGAGGGCCTGCAGTTCAGATACCCTTCTTGCTGGAGTGACGGTTAGAAGGAAGGCTGTTTTCCAAGAAAGGAATTTCAACTCTGCAGTTGCAGCTGGCTCAAAGGGAGGTAGAGTGAGCTTTTCCAATACAAGGTTAAGGTCCCAGACTGGAGTAGGAGCTCCCCTGGGTGGTCTTAAGTTTTTGGCCCCTCTGAGGAATTCTTTCAGCAGTGGATGAGAGAAGAGGGGTGGCTTTGTACTATAATGTGCTGAAATGGCTTAGGCATGAATTTTAACGGAAGAGAAGGAAAAGCCCTTGTGAAGCATCTCAGTTAAGTATTGAAGAATATGCAGTAAATTGGGCACGGTCATGCCCATCCCCTGAGTTTGGCTCCAGGAACAGAATCTTTTACACTTTTCAGCATAGGATTTTCTAGTACTGGGCCTCCTCGCCTCCAAAATGACATCCATCACTTGCTTACTGAGGGATGGTAATGGAGAGCTTGGGTAATTAGTCAGGCTGCAAGGTTCAGGGTTTGAAAGCTGGGGGTGCAGAATCAGTCCCCCCCCCCCCCCTGCTGGGACAGCAGGGAAGGGGTCTGAGGCAGGTGCCATGGTTCCAGCAGTGACGGACTGCGCAACAGGGGGTACAGTACAGTTATGTACCTACCATAAATGTAGATGTTAGAGTGTATTCACTGTTGCATTCATTACTCTTGGGTTATCCTGCTGACAGGCTACCCGCAGTCGGCCTGAATTCCAAAGTCTTGGTCCGGCGTCGGTTGCTGTTGCCTCTTCCCTGACGTCAGTGCGCCAGGGGTATAAAAGATGCAGCAGACGCCATTTTCTTCAGTTTTTCTTGCCCCAGATGTCAGGTGCCCCCAAAAGGGTAGGCTAAATATATTATGCCAATAAACATACATGCAGTAAAGAAACATTTCCTTCATCTACAAGCAAATACACCACATAGGTTGTATAGAATAGAGAAGTACAGATAAACCCCAGCAAAAGAAAGGGGGACGGTGGGAGGGTAAACCCGGACTGCAACAGTGAATACACTCGAACATCTACATTTATGGTAGGTACACAACTGTACTATGTTCATCGTGTTTCACTGTTGCAGTCATTACTCTTGGGTTGAATCCCAAAGCTGAGGATGGGTGGCTGGGCTAAATAGGATTAGGAGAGGCTATGAGAACCTGCAGAACTGCAGTGGCAAAGCCTGCTCTGGATTTAGAGTAAAGAGGTAAGTGGTAGTGCTTTGTAAAAGTGTGCACTGAACTCCAAGTTGCAGCCTCTAAGATGTCTTTGGTTGGTACTCCTCTGAGGAAGGCTGTTGAAGTGGCTGCTGCTCTGGTAGAATGAGGCCTAATGCCCTTAGGCACGGATATGCCATGCTGAGAATAGCAGAAACGGATGCAATGGCCTATCCATTTAGAAAGTCTGTTTAGAGATAGCCTTTCCTTGTGATCCTGCAGCACATGACACTAAAAGTTGCTCAGTCTTTCTGAAAGCTTTAGTCCTGTCCAAGTAGAAGTGCAGCTGCCTGTGTATGTCCAAAGAATGCAGAATTTTCTCACCCTTGTTCCGTGGGTTTGGATAAAAGGTAGGCAAGTGAATGGTTTGGTTGAGGGCCACACTGGACACCACCTTAGGCATAAATGCTGGGTTTGTCCTCAGAGAAACTCTGTCTGGATGAAAAATGATAAAAAGGTTCCACAGACATGAGTGCTTGTAACTCCGAGACTCGTCTTGCAGAGGTGATCGCTAGAAGCAGAGCTGTTTTCCATGATAAGAATTTTATATCAGCTGTTGAGGCTGGCGCAAAAGGAGGCAGTGTGAGTTTTTCCAAGACATAATTGAGGTCCCATGCCAGAATTGGTGCTCTCCTTGGAGGCCTGATGTTTTTGGCCCCTCTGAGGTACTGCCTTATTAAAGGATGAGAAAAGACAGGTGGTTCCGTATTGTAATGGGCCGAAATGGCAGAGGCATGAATCTTAATTGATGAAAAGGAAAGGCCTTTGTCCAGCATCTCAGTTAGGTATTGTAAAATCTGAGGGATATTTGGTACATATGTGTCAATGCCTTGTTCCTGGTTCCAAGCACAGAATCTCTTCCATTTTTCTGCATAAGATTTTCTGGTACTGGGCCTCCTGGCCTCCAAGATGACATCCATAACAGCTTTTGAAAGAGGAGTGTTCTAAATGGCTACATTACCTGCCATGCTGCCAGATTTAAGGTCCTGAGCTGGCTGTGCAGGATCGGATTGTTTTGTTGGGTCAGCAAGTGAGAAGTTTGAGGCAATATCCATGCTGGACCTTGAGACAAGCTCTTCAGGATTGGGTACCAGTGCTGGCGTGGCCAGTCTGGTGCAATCAGTATCATTTTTGGCTTCTCTTGTCTGACCTTTAGGAGTATCCTGGGAAGGAGAGGCAGTGGAGGAAAGGCATATACTGTTAGATTTTTCCAGCTAAAGGATAGGGTGTCCACTCTCCATGCTTGTTTGTGATAAATCCTTGTGCAAAATCTCTGTAACTGGCAGTTGTGAGGGGAGGCAAATAGATCTATGTCTGGGTATCCCCATTTCCTTGTTATCATGCTGAAGACTTGTGGATCCAGTTTCCACTCGTGGGGATCCATGAGGTTTCTGCTTAGTTCGTCTGCCAGAGTATTTGTTTTTCCTGGCAGGAATTGTGCTTGCAGGTGAACTTGATAAGTCAATGCTGTGTCCCATAAGGTCATTGCTTGTCTGCAGAGGGGATAGGAATGTGTGCCTCCCTGCTTGTTTATGTACCACATGACCGTAGTATTGTCCGTCTTTATCAGTAGCTGTCCTGGATGAAGTATATCCTTGAAAGCTATCAGGGCATTCTGAACAGCTAGCATCTCTTTTTGATTGATGTGAAGATGCATTTGGCTTGCAGGCCATGTGCCCTGAATACATTTTCCTGCCATATGGACCCCCCAGGCATAATCTGATGCATCCGTTGTCAGTGTCTTGTCTGGCTGTGGGTAAAGTGAATGGCAGACCCTTGTTGTGGTGACAGGCCGGTGCCCACCATCGAAACTCCTGTTGCAGGCAGGGAAGGAGGGTAATTACTGTCTCCAGGCTGTGGCAATGCTGAGTCCAAACACTTTTTAGATACAATTGCAGTTTCCTCATATGCAGTCTGGCAAATGGAATTAGTAGAATGCAGGATGCCATGAAGCCCAAGGCCTGCAGGATTTTCCTTGCAGTTAACTGGGTCTTTGTTGCCAACTTTTTGAAGTAAGAAGTCAGTTGCCTTTGTTTGTCTGGCGTGCGATAAGCCATCTGGGAAGTTGTATTTAAGCTTTCACCCAGGAATATTACCTCTTGAGAGAGCACTAGTTTTGATTTCTTTTCGTTTACTGTGTACCCTAGGCAAATTAGTAATCTTTTTACAAACGCCAGATGCTTTAGAAGAATGTCTTTGTTCTCTGCTTGAATTAGGCCAGTCATCCAAGTAGGGATATATTTGAATTCCTCTTTGTGTGTAAAATGCAATTACTGGTGCCAGGCATTTTGTGAAGACCCTGGGCACAGTAAATAAGCCAATGGGCAGTGCAGAGAATTGGTAGTGCATTGAGCCAGCTATGAATCGGAGGTATATTCTGCAAGATTGTCTGATTGGGACATGCAGGTATGCCTCTTTTAGGTCCAAAGTTACGAGCCAAGCCTTCTTGCCCATCATGGGCAGTAGCTGCTGTAGAGTCAACATCTTGAATTTTGGAACCTCCAGAAACGTGTTTAGTATAGACAGGTCCAGTATTGGTCTCCAGGTTTTGTCCTTTCTGGGCACTAAGAAAAGTCTGGAGTAAAATCCTTGCCCCTGCTCTTGTCGTAGTACTTGTTGAATGGCATTCATGTCCATGAGGGCTGTAATTTGCTTTTGTGCCTCTGTCCATTGATTGTGTGGCAGGTCTGGCATACCTTTTGCCCTTAGTAGGGTGTGAAAATGGAACCTGTAGCCTTGGGAAACTATGTTCAAGACCCATTTGTCTTGGATAATCATTTGCCAATTTGGAGAGAAAAGTGCTAGTTTTCCCCCTAAGGGGGCTGCCAAAAGAAAAGTGCTTGGATCTGGCAGAGGAAAGTCATTGGGACTGTTTCCTGTAAGGTTGTGATTTGTCTTCTCCGCTTTTGGAGGTAGGAGCACCCCATTGTTTAGGCCTATATGAGCCTTGGGGCTGATATCTGCCTCTGGGACGTCTGTATCTGCCTCTTTGTGGCCTGTCTGACACTGGGAAGGACCAATTTTTTGAAGGTTAGTTCCTGCTAAATCTGGGTAGCTGTACCTGTAAGTAATCCTTAACTGTCTGCATGGATTTCGCTTTATCCTCCATTTTCTTCAACACCTCTTCTGCTTTAGCACCAAAGTATCATGCTGTAATGGAGCATCTAATAATTTTGCTTTAACATGATCAGGCAGATTCTGTTCCTTTAACCAAGCATGTCTTCTAATAACAGAACTTGTAACAGCGGCCCTGCAAGAGGCCTCCAGTGAATCATAACCACATTGCAAAGTAAGCTTTCCCACTTGTTCAGCTGCATGCAATAAACCCTGCATTTCCTTGTTCTCTGAACATTCAGAATTTGTCAACATTTTCTGTTTAAGCAGGGACATTAAGTATTGCTGACATTTAAGCATATGAAACTGACAATTTAAAGCCCTTACAGCCAAGGTAGCAGAAGTGTAAACTTTTTTCTCCCATCTGTCCAGTGCCCTAGAATCCCTACAGAAGGGGACAGGGTTTTCTGCAGTGGAAGCTTTGACCCCTTTGGGACCCTGAGATATATTTTCTGGGTCAGTAGCGGGGTTTTTATATAGGAATTTATGAGAATCTGGGACCCTGTAGTATCTGTCCGGCTTAGCAGGCGCAGGGGGTAGTCAGGGGACAGGTCATATTCTGAAAATACATCATCTACAATGTCTAGAACAGCTGGAATAGCAAGGGGTCTGTGCTGAGGAAGTAGCAGAAAGTCTCTAAGCCTTTTCTTAGATTCTGAGTAATCTTGGCTCTCCCAGTGGAAATGCTCCCTCATGGTATGCAGGGTTTCCCCAAAAGAATAATCCTCTGGAAGAGAGGCTGAAGGAATGGATTCTTCAGCATCAGAATCCTCATAGGGAGGAATAGAATAATCTTGTTCAGAAGAGGAATCTGAGGAAATAGAAACCTGATCAGAAGAATCATATTCTGTCTCTTGCCTAGGCCTCTTATCAGGAGGGGGATGGGAACCCCTGATCAAAGTAATTAGGTCTTCGGCCTTTTTAAGCATCTGTTTTTTAGGCATGAAGTCGGAGTAGGAGAATGCTGTACTTGTTTCTTTGTCTTTAGAGTTGCTTTAGTCTTTGCCTTTGAAGCTGAAGATGGTTTAACATATAACTGTGTAGGTCTGAAGACACCCTCAGAAGCAGATGCCTGCTCAGCGTCTCCGCACCCATCTGAGGGAAGGATTTCAGAGTGTCCAATACCTTGAGTATCCAGAGGCCCAGTCGGCTCCACGTGGGAGTCGGAAGTGGCCTGTGGCTCTGAGGTAGCGGGCGCCAGGGGCTGCGAAAGTGCCTCACTGAGAACAGGCGAACCGGCGACTGGCCTAACTGAGGCCTCGTCGTCTATTTTGGACCTCGGATGCCTATCCTTTTCCTTGCGTTTTTTAGAAACTCCGGTCGTTGGCTGTTCCGACAGCATTATATAATTAAACCTTCGGCCAAAGTAATGAAATGCAAAATCGAACCGATGCTTAATAGTGCGTTGGTTAAATCTAGCACAAAACCGACAGCTAGCAATGTCATGGTCAGGGCCTAGACAAGGAATGCAGTAAGAGTGAAAATCCTTATGAGGTATTTGCTTCCCACAAGAAATACAATTAACTTTTTCTGACATCGGTCTGGAGCAAGAAAAAAGTTTCCCCAACGGGGTACTTAGCTTTAATGAAGACTTCAGTTATGAAATTCGGATTTGAAGATCTCAGGAGTCGGCCGACCGGCACTTGCGAACTGCTTTTGCTTTGGGCACCGTGTGGCAAGGAAGACTGAAGAAAATGGCGTCGGCTGCATCTTTTATACCCTTGGCGCACTGATGTCAGGGAAGAGGCGACAGCAACTGACGCCGGACCAGGACTTTGGTACTCAGGCCGACTGCGGGTAGCCTGCCAGCAGAATAACCCAAGTGTAATGACTGCAACAGTGAAACACGAACATCAGTGTTGTCGTGCCAGTCTGCTGCAATGAGTATCGTCCTTGGTTTGTCCTGTTTTATCTTTAGTAGAACTTTGGAGAGGAGCGGCAGAGGGGGAAAAGCATAAACTGACAGTTTGTTCCAGGTGAAGAACAGGGCATCCACTTTCCAAGCTTGTCTGTGGGGAGTCCTTGTGCAGAATTTGTCCAACTGGTAGTTCTGAGGGGAGGTAAACAGTTCCATCTCTGGGCTCCCCCATTTGTTTCTCAAAATGTTTAATATCTTTGGTTCCAGCTTCCACTCGTGTGGGTCCATGAGATTTCTGCTTAGGTTGTCTACCAGTGTATTTAGCTTACCTGGCAGGAATTGAGCTTGTAGGTGCACTTGGTAGCTCAAGGCTGTGTTCCACAGAGCCATGACTAGTCTGCAGACAGGGTATGAGTGGGTTCCCCCCTGCTTGTTTATGTACCACATAACAGTGGTGTTGTCAGTCTGTACCAATAATTGTACTGGAAGAATGTGGTCCTTGAAGGCTGTCAGAGAATTCTGCACAGCTAACATTTATTTTTGATTGATATGCAAGTGCATTTGACTCTGGTTCCATTTGCCCTACATGCACTGCCCTGCCAAGTGAGCCCCCCATGCATAGTCTGATGAGTCTGTTAGGGTTTGGGCGGCAGAGGTAGAGTGAATGGCAGTCCCTTGTTGTGGTGACAGGCCTCTACCCACCAAAGGAACTCTGTCTTTATACAAGGAATGATAGGAATCACTGATTCTAGGTCCTGAGAATGTTGACACCATAGGCTTTTTAGAAACCATTGTAGCTTCCTCATATGCAGTCTTGCATATGGAATTAGTAGAATGCAACAGGCCATGAACCCCAGAGCTTGCAGTATTTTCCTTGCAGATAGCTGGGTCTTTGTGGCCTGTAGTTTGAAGTAGGCTGTCAAATAAACTTGTTTCTCTGGTGTGAGGTAGGCCATCTGGGAAGTTGTATTCAAGCTTGCTCCCAGGAATACAATTTGTTGGCAGGGTACTAGGTGATATTTCTTTTCGTTTATGGTGTACCCCAGTGAAGTTAGTAGTTTCTTTACAAATGCCAGATGATTTAATAGTATGTCCTGGCTTTCTGCCTGAATTACACAATCGTCCAGGTATGGGTACATTTGAATATTTATTTGCCTGCAGAATGCAATGACTGGAGCTAGGCACTTTGTGAATACCCTGGGCGCAGTAGATAAGCCAAAGGGCAGTGCAGAGCACTGACAGTGCATGTAGCCTGCTCTGAAACGTAGGTATTTTCTGCAAGATTCCCTTATCGGAATGTGCAGGTAAGCTTCCTTTAAATCCAATGTTGCCAACCAAGCATTTTTGCCTAGCACGGGAAACAGCTGATGAGTTAGCATTTTGAATTTTGGGATTACTAAAAAGGTGTTTAGAATAGACAGGTCCAGGATAGGACGCCAGGAATGGTAATTTCTGGGTACCAGGAAAAGTCTTGAGTAAAAACCTTGCCCCCCATTCCTCTTCTGGGACAGGTTGAAAAGCCCTGATAAGTAGAAGAGAGAGAACCTGCTTTTGAACCTCTGTCCACTGATTTGGGGGTAGGTCTGGCCAACCGTTTAGGGTTGGTAAGGAGTGGAAGTGGAATCTGTATCCTTGGGAAACTATATTTAAAACCCATTTGTCTAGGGTAATGAGTTCCCAGCTTTTTGCATGCTGGGCGATCTTTCCCCATAAAGGAACAGTCAGATGAGCACAGCATGGAAGGATTAAGGTTAAGTCATTGTGACAGTTTATCATAGCGGGGTGTCTTACTACTTCCAGCTTTGGAAGTGGGAGCCCCCCCACTGCTTAGGCCTGTGAGTACCTTGAGAATGAAGCCTGTGTGGTCTGCTGGTCCTGGGTTTGGACTGAGAAGGCCTGGAAGAGACAGGAAAGGACCAATTCTTAGAAGCCCAGTGCCTACTAAATCTGGGAGGCTGTACTTGCAGGAAATCTAACAGTTTGCATAGATTTAGCTTTTTCCTCCATCGTTTTAAGTACTACTTCTGCTCTGTTGCCAAACAGGCGGTCTTGGTTTAAGGGAGCATCCAGTAATTTAGCTTTAACGTGATCTGGCAAAGTTTGCTACTTAAGCCAAGCATGCCTTCTAAGTACAGACCCAGTGACAGTAGCCCAGCAAAATGCCTCTAATGAATCAAAACCACATTGCAAAGTAGGTTTACCAACTTGTTCAGCAGAATGCATTAAATCCTGTAATTCTTTATTTTCAGCACAGTCAGGAATCAACATCATTTTCTGTATAAGTAAACCAATAATATGCTGCTGATACGTTAACATATGAAACTGGCAGTTTAAGGCCCTAATGGCCAAAGTAGCAGACGTGTATACCTTCTTAACCCATCTGTCCAGGGCCCTGGAATCTCTATCAGAGGGGGTAGGGTTTTTGGTAGTAGTAGCCTTAATGCCTTTGGGTCCCTGTGAAATGGTCTCTGGATCTGCAGTAGGATTCTTAAAGAGGAACTTGAGAGAGTCAGGTACTCTAATACCGGTCAGGTTTCCTGGGAGCTGGAAGTAAGGTGTCTGGGGCAAGGTTAGATTCCAAGAAGGCATCTTCTACAATGTCCAGTACAGGGGGCATAGCTAAAGGCCTGTGTTGAGGAAGGAGTAAGAATTCCTTAAGCTCCTTTTTGGAATCAGAGTAATCCTGGCTTTCCCAGCAGAAATGCTCCCTAAGAGTATGCAAAGTTTCACCAAAAGAGAAATCTTCTGGAGGGGAAGCAGAGGGAATGGAGTCCTCTGCATCAGAATCCTCATTGGTAGATAAGGGCAAATCCTGGTCATTAGAAGAAACAGAATTTTCAGAATCCTGATCAGAAGGAAAATCAGTTCTAGGTCTCTTAGAGGGAAGAAGGGTGGCTTCCCTTGATTAGAGTAATAAGGTCTTCAGCCATTCTTATTTGTTTTTTAGGCATAGCGGTCTGACCATGCGATCAGGGCAGTTTTCAAGGCATGGATAGAGTTTTAGGCCTTGAAGAAGATGGCATCTGTTTAATATGCAAGTCAGGAGGCCTGAATACATACTCAGAAGCTGGTGCCTGCACAGTGACTCCTGACCCATCCAAGGTAGAGACATCCGCAGGTTCTATAGTCGAAGAAGCATCTTGCAGCATACCGGACTCCGAATGGTCTCAGTAGATGCCTGCGAATCTGAAGTAGCGGGTTATCAGGGGCTGCAAAAGCACCCTACTGAATACCAGCGAACTGGCGACTAGCTTAACGGAAGCATCGCCGGCAGCTTTGGACCTATGCGGTCTGTCTCCGTCTAGCTTTACGTTTTTTCAAAATGTCGGGTGGCTTACCGGAGCCATTTCTGGATAATTGAACAGGGTACCAAAATAGTTAGATACGAAAATGAACAGACAAATAGTTCGAGAATTGAATAAGGCACAAAACTGACAGCGAGGGACGTTGTGGTCTGGGCCTAAGCAAGGAATGCAGTACGAATGAAAATCTTTATGAGGTATTTGCTTTCCATAAGTAATACAATTGTTAACTTTTACTGACATAGGTTTAGAGCAAGAAAAAGGATCCCTAATGGGGTACTTAGCTTTGTTGAAGACTTCGGATCTGAAACTTTAAAACAAAATTTTCAGGAGTCGGACGACCGGCACTTGCGAACTCCTTCTGCTTCAGGCACCGCATGGCAAGAAAGACTGATAAAATGGCATTGGCTGCATGCTTTATACCCAACTACCTGACGTTGTGGAATATGAGACAGCAACCGACACAGGACCCAAGACTTTGATAATCAGGCCAGATGAGGGCTACCTGCAAGCAGATAACCCAAATGTGATGACCAACAGTGAAAGACGAAGAACATCTCTATAATACAGGTCAGGCTTTCTTGGAGTAGGAGGAACAGAATTAGGAGTCAAAGAATTCTCCATGAAAACAATCAACCACTTCCAAAACCGGAGGGATAGCCAAAGGCTTATGCTGTGGTAAATCCAAGAACTCCCTAACCAGTTTCTTAGACTGAGGGTAGTCCTGACTTTCCCATCTGAAATGTTCCCTAAGAGTATTCAGAGTATCGCCAAAAGAGAAATCTTCTGGAGGGGAGGCAGAAGGGATGGTGTCTTCTGCATCAGAATCCTCAAAACCAGAAATAAAGTTGAGAGTTTCCCTCAATCAGCAGAAGTGCTGGAAACCTCAGAGTCTGAGGCAGACAAAACTTCTGGGGACAATTCCCTAGCCCTCTTAGGAGGTGGCTGAGAGCCCCTGATAAGGGTCAAGAGATCGCTAGCCATCTTAATCACCCGAGATTGAGGCATTTGAGCAAAGGCTGGCATCTGCATTGGAGTAGATTTTCGGCTGGAAGGCCTGCTAGCAAGCCAGAGGGACTCAGGAGGCCTAGCCACCGCAGTAGTCTGAGCCAAGGTCGGTCTGGATCTGGTCCGGGTGGGAAAAGAGGCCTCAGAAGCTGGTGTCTGCTTAGCGGCTCCACATCCAGAGGCGGCGACTGGCGGAGGGTCCGAAGACTAAGTGGAAGCCTGCAGAAAGGAAGACTCAGAAAAGGTCTCCGCAGACACCTGTTGCTGAACATCCGCAGACTGCAGGCGCAATGAAAGCGCCTCTGACTACTGCTTGGCCAACAACCAACTTAACAGGGACATCGTCGGCTAATTTAACCCTAAGCCTGTCGCAGTCCTTATCCTTGCGCTTCTTAGGTGCATCTGAATTCGGTGCATCTGAATTCGGGAGACCAGAAGACGCCATACCGACGAACTTAGGCCAAACACTGAAATGCTTGAACAAAATCCTAGCTTTACAGCGAATGGTACATGGGTGGAAAGCACAAAAAACACAATTAGGGACATCGTGCTCAAGGCAAGTGATACAACAGAAGTGAAAATCGCGCTGCAGAATCTGTTTTCCACAGGCAAGACAGTTATTAACTTTCTCTGACATTCGTTAAAGCAAGAAAAGAGGGTCCCCAACGGGGTACTTATCTGAGGATGTCTTCAACTAAGCAGTCGGCGTACAAAAAAAAAAGGTACTCGGCCGACCGGCACTTGTGCAAAAAGCTTCTGCTTCGGGCTCCGCGGCAATTAAGACGGAGGAAATGGCGTCGGCTGCCTTTTGTACCGGACGTCCTGACATCAGGCTTAAACCGAAGGCAGCCGACGACATATACCAAGGACTTTGGTATTCTGGCCGACTGAAAGCTACTGGGAGCCGGATAACCCCATTTTGTAAGGACTGCAACAGTGAAACATGAACATCTCCCTGGTTTTGAAGTAGAGGTAGTCCACTGCTTGGACTTCTGCATTCCCTTGTGGCTGCTATCTGGGGGGGGGGTTGGTTTCCTGGGGCCTGGGCTGGACTGGCTTAGTGGGAAGCAGGAAAGGACCAGTGCTTGGTGGGACAATGCCGGCTGGACCTGTAAGAAATCCTTAACTGTCTGCATAGATTTTGCTTTTTCTTCCATCTTTTTTAAGACCTCTCCTGCCTTAGTGCCAAATAAGTTGTCTTTGTGCAAGCAGGCATCCAACAATTTAGATTTGACATGGTCTGGCAGGGACTGTTCCTTAAGCCATGCATGCCTTCTAATGACCGATCCAGTGACTGCTGCCCTGCAAGAAGCTTCTAGGGCGTCAAAAAGTACAGTTTTGTACCTACCATAAATGTAGATGTTCGAAGATCCACATTGCTGCAGTCCTTACACTTGGGTAGTCCGCTGTCCTCGGTCGGCCCGAATATCAAAGTATAAGGCTGACGTCGGTCAAGGCGCATTTGACTGACATCAGGACGTCAGGGTACAAATGCGCATGACCGACGTCATATCCTCAGTCTTTTCTTGCCCCAGATGTCAGAAGACCCTCAAAATAAAGGTCAAAACCAAAAGACAGCAAACAAACAACCAACCATCCTAGCACTAAAAATATGTACAATATATACAATATATACAATATACCTCATATTGACAACCCAACCCACACAACCGCCTCTAACTACAGAGGGAAGGAGGGAGGGTAAATTGGACTGCAGCAATGTGGATCTTGAACATCTACATTTATGGTAGGTACAAAACTGTACTATGTTCTTCATCTCACATTGCTGCAGTCCTTACACTTGGGTAGAATCCCAAAGCAGAGGTAAGGGAGGATGGCCAAACTATAAGGAAGCAGGAGCTGCCAAAATGCCCTGCAAAACAGCAGTGGCAAAACCAGCCCTGGATTTAGAGTAAAGTGGTAGGTGATAATGCCTAGAGAAAGTATGCACTGAACTCCAAGTAGCTGCCTCCAAAATATCCTTAGTTGCCACCCCTCAAAAAGCTGTCAAGTGGCAGTAGCCCTAGTGGAATGAGGCCTAATCCCGGCTGGAATCTCCTTGCCATGATGGGAATAACAGAAAGCAATGCAAAACCCAATCCACTTAGAAATAGTTTGTTTTGACACAGGCTTGCCCTGAGAACTCAAAGCAAAAGAAACAAATAACTGCTGAGACTGCCTAAACCCTTTAGTTCTGTCCAAATAATATCGCAACTGCCTGTGTACATTTAAAGTGTGCAAAATCTTTTCCCCTTTATTTTGGGGATTTGCATAAAAAGTAGGCAAATGAATAGTTTGGTTTAAAGCCACACTAGAAACCACTTTAGGCATAAAGGAAGGATTAGTACGTAAAGATACCCTATCCTTATGGAAAATTAAGAAAGGCTCAACCGCCATAAGGGCCTGCAACTCAGAAACCCTTCTTGCAGAGGTAATAGCCAACAAAAAAGCAGTCTTCCATGATAAAAACTTTAATTCAGTAGTAGCTGCAGGCTCAAAAGGTTGTAGAGTGAGTTTCTCCAACACAAAATTGAGATCCCAAGCAGGAGTAGGAGCTCTTCGTGGGGGTCTTATATTCTTTGCCCTCTAAGAAATTGCTTGAACAAAGGATGAGAAAACAATGGTGGGTCACAATCATAGTGAGCGAAATTGCTGCAGCATGAACCTTAATAGAAGAGAAGGACAAACCTTTGTCCAGTAACTCAGTAAGATATTGAAGAGCCACACTTAAATTAGGCTCAGAAACATCAAAATCCTTTGCTGCACTCCAAAATAAAAATCTCTTCCATTTATCTGCGTACACTTTCCTTGTACTAGGCCTTCTAGCTTCCAAAATAACATTCAAAACTTGCTGTGGAAGTGGAGGCTCACTATGGTTCAAAACAGAATATGCCAGGCTGTTGGGTGCAGAGAGTGAAGCTTGACATTGAGCAAATGACTGTCCTCCTGAGACAACAGGTGTGGAATCGAAGGCAAAGGCCATGGAGGCTTCTGTACCAGGCTTCTCAGTAATGGGTACCAATGCTGCAGAGGCCAATCTGGAGCTATCAAAATCATCCTTGGCTTGTCTTGTCTGGCCTTTAGTAGTACCTTTGGGAGGAGAGGCAGAGGCGGAAAGGCATACACATGAAGATTGCTCCAATTGAAGGAAAGAGCATCCACTTTCCAAGCTGTGGGATGAAACCTTTTTGTGCAAAACTTTGGCAGCTGGTGGTTTAGTGGAGAAGCGAACAGATCTATGTCTGGAGTTCCCCATGACACTGTCAATTTCTGAAATACACGAGGATCCAATTTCCACTCGTGGGGATCCATAATTTGTCTGCTCAACACATCTGCTAAGGAGTTCTGTGCTAACGGCAGAAACCTTGCATGAAGATTTAGCTGTAAACTGAGAGCAGTCTCCCACAACATCATTGCTTGCCTGCATAGAGGATAAGAATGTGTTCCCCTTGCTTGTTGATGTACCACATGACAGTTGTGTTGTCTGTTAGAATCAACACCTGCCCTGGAAGAAGTAAATCCTTGAAAGCTATTAATGCAAACTGGACTGCTAACATCTCCTTCAAGTTGATATGTAGATGTAGTAGTCTGGCAGGCCACTTGTCTTGTATCCACTTTCCATTTAGATGAGCTCCCAAGCTTTGTCTGAGGCATCTGTCGTTAAAATCTGACTCGCCTCTGGCCGGGTCACAGAGAGTCCCTTGTTTAGGTGACATTCCTGAGCCCACCACAAAATTCCATTTGAATGCAAGGTATTATTTGAATGACAGTGTCCAGATCCTGGCAGTGCTGTGTCCATACATTTTGAGATACCATTGTAGCTTCCTCATATGCAGTTTGGCATTGGGAAGCACCAGAATACAAGATGCCATGAACCCTAAGGCTTGAAGGACTGTCCTTGCAGTCAGCCCGGACTGATGAGATAGCTGATGAAAATAAAGGGAAAGATTCTTTTGTTTGTCCGGGGTCAAAAGGCCATCTGGGATGCTGTATTCAGTCTTACACCCAGAAAGCACATGTCCTGAGAGGGTACTAGACTGGACTTTATTTTGTTCACAGAATACCCCAGGCATCTTAGCACTGCTATCACATATTCCAAATGAAGAAGAAGCTCGTCCCTTCCTTGAGCCAGAATCAGGCAATCGTCCAAATAAGGATAGATCTGTATTCCTTTTAGCCTGAAGAAAGCTATCACTGGAGCCAGAACTTTCGTGAACACTCTGGGCAGTAGATAAGCCAAAGGGCAATGCAGAGAACTGATAGTGAGAAGTCCCAGCTCGAAAACGCAGATACTTCCTGCAACTTAGTCTGATAGGAACATGAAGGTAAGCCTCCTTGAGATCCAAAGTTACCATCCAATGATCTTTGCCCAGCAGAGGTAAAAGCTGCTGTAACGTCAACATTTTGAACTTGGGAATGTCCAGATAAGTGTTGAGGATAGATAAATCCAAAATTGGCCTCCACGTGTTCCCCTTCTTCGGTACTAGGAACAGGCGAGAATAAAATCCTAGGCCCACTTCTGGCACAGGGACCGGCTGTATGGCCCCTATTTGGAGTAACAGAGAAATTTGCTTGTGAGCCTCTATTCTTTGTTGAGGAGGAACGTCTGGCATGCCTTTGAAAGGAGGCAAGGTATGGAAATAAAACCTGTAACCGTGGTGTATGATATCCAATACCCATCTGTCTTGGGTAATTAAACTCCAATTTTCTTTGAAAAGTGCCAACCTTCCTCCCAAAGGTGCTGCCAGACGAGAAGGCTCTGGCAGCTGAAAAGGTAGGTCATTGGGTCTGTTTACGAAAGGACTGACCCCTGCCCTCACCGAAGACTGTGCAGGAGAACTCCCTGTTCTAGGCCTGAAAGAGCCCTGAGCTCTGCCCCTACCACGTCTAGATCTACCCCTAGACTGGGAATCATAAGAAGGATATGTCCACCCCTTAGTAGGCCAATTTCTACTAAACTTTGGAGGCTGAACCTGCAAAAAATCTTTAACAGTCTGCATAGACTTAGCCTTGTCTTCCATTTTCTTCAAAACTGCCTCAACAGGAGAACCAAACAACACATCAGATTGTAAAGGAGCATCTAAAATCCTTGTTTTAACAAGGTCAGATAAATTCTGATCCCTCAGCCAGGCGTGCCTGCGAAGAACTGACCCAGTGGCAGCCACCCTAGACGAGGCCTGTACAGCATCAAAACCACATTGCAAAGAATGTTTACCCACCTGTTCAGAAACATGTACTAAATCTTGTAACTCTTTACAATCAATACCTTCCGCCAGAGCATCAACCTTAGACTTCAATTGTGAAAGGAGATAGTTTTGGTATTTCAACATGTGAAACTGGCAATTCAAAGCCCTCATAGCTAGAGTGGAAGAAGTATAAACTTTCTTTCCCCATCTATCCAAGGCCCTGGCCTCTTTATCTGTAGGAACCGGATTCTTGACAACAGAAGCCTTAACACCTTTAGGCCCCTGGCTAACAGTTTCTGGGTCCGCCCTAGGACTCTTAAAAAGATACTTATGAGCTTCAGGCACCCTGTAATACCTATCCAGTTTAACAGGAGCAGGAGGCAAAGAATCAGGATTAAGAGAAGCCTCTGTAAAAACATCTTCCACTACATCCAAAACAGGAGGTATAGCCAAAGGCCTATGCTGGGGTAAGAACAAAAATTCCCTAAGCCTTTTCCTGGAATCAGAGAAGTCCTGACCTTCCCACTTAAAATGCTCCCTCATGGAATGAAGAGTTTCTGAAAAGAAAAATCCTCAGGAGGAGAAGCAGAAGGAGTAGAATCATCCACATCAGAATCAGAATAAGGAGAGTACTCCTGCAAGTCTTCAGCCGAAGACTCTGAAACATCCGAAGCCTGCTAAAAACTCCTAGCTCAGGCTCCACCCTAGGTCTCTTATCAGGAGGGGGCAAAGAACCCCTAATCAAAGTAATCAAATCTTCTGCCATTTTAAGCATATGCTTCTTGGGCACAGTACCTGAAGAACTAGGGGTGACACCAACTGAAGCTAAACCTGGCCTGCCTCTGGGAGAAGCCTTGGAAACAGAAGGAGAGGGCCTAACCACCCTAGGCAGGGAGGGAGTATAGTAACCTGAGAAGCCCCCTCAGCCTGACCTGCCTCCTGAGAGGCCACATCCTGCAATAACAAAGTCTCTCCCTGGGATCCCAAAGAAACCTCCGGTGGAACCACCGGCTCCACCGACACCTCTAAAGAACCGGCGTCCGCACGGACGGTTCTTCTAGCCTAGGCTTAACTGCTTTGTCCTTGCGCTTCTTGAAGCGGCCGGAGCATCCGGCGGCATTTTATAATTACACCGCTTCCCGAAGACTAACCTGGCACAATCTAACCTTCTCTTTATAGTGCGCTTATTGAATCTAGCACAAGAGCGACACCAAACGTCGTGCTCAGGCCCTAAACAAGGAATACACAAAGCATGATAGTCTCTATGCGGTATCTGTTTCCCACAAGAAATACAATTATTCACTTTTTCTGACATCCGGTAAACCACTGAGGCAAGAAAAAACTAAAATATTCCCCAACGGGGTACTTAGCCAACTTTGACTCGGTCTGAAACTCCGAAATCGAACAATTTCAGAACGCCAACCGGCACTTGCAACGCTGCTTCTGCATCGGACCATGCGGCAAAAAAGACTGAGGATATGACGTCGGTCATGCGCATTTGTACCCTGACGTCCTGATGTCAGTCAAATGCGCCTTGACCGACGTCAGCCTTATACTTTGATATTCGGGCCGACCGAGGACAGCGGACTACCCAAGTGTAAGGACTGCAGCAATGTGAGATGAAGAACATCCACAGTGCAAGGTGTGTGAAGTTACTCGAGTTGCAGAATGCATAAACTCTTGTAACTCTTTAGATTCTGCACAAGCAGGAAAGGAACACCTTTTTTGTTTGAGGAGTTCCAGGGTATGTTGCTGAAATTTTAGCATATGGAACTGACAGTTTAGTGCCCTGACAACAAGAGTAGCTGAGGTGTATACTTTTTTACCCAATCTGTCTAGTGCTCGGGAATCACTACCCGAGGTGGTGGGATACTTCGCAAATGTTGCTTTAATCCCTTTAGGCCCTTGAGAAATTACCTCAAGATCAGCAGTAGGATTTTTAAAAAGAAATTTGTGCGAGTCAGGGACTCTATAGTACCTGTCTGGTTTTCTGGGTGCAGGAGGGAGGGTGTCAGGAGTCAGGCTAGATTACAGGAAAACATCCTCCGCAACATTCAAGACTGGGTGGATGGCCAAGGGTCTGTGCTGTGGAAGCTCTAGGAATTCCCTTAGTCTCTTTTTAGACTGAAGGTAGTCTTGACTCTCCCATTGGAAATGCTCCCTTAAGGTATGAAGGATTTCCCCAAAGGAAAAATCCTTTGGGGGAGAGGCTGAAGGGATGGAATCCTCTGCATCAGAATCCTCATAAGTAGAAAGCGGTTGCATGTCTTCATATTCAGATGCATCAGAGTCATCTGACTCTTGTTCAGACAAACCTACAGGGGCCAGATCTCTTTTCCTTTTGGAGGGGGTAGCTTGGCTTCCCCTGATCAGCATGATAAGGTCTTCTGCCATTTTAAGCATTTGAGACCGAGGCAAGGAAGCAGGTGTCTGAGATTGGGTTGGTTTCTTGGGTGTGGTTCGTACCTTGGGCCTAAGAAACTCGGTCGTTTTCGAAAGAATGGTAGTTGCGAAAGAAGACGGTTTGTGTCGAGAATCCGTAGTCCAAAGGACTTCCTCGGAAGTCGGTGCCTCCTCAGCGGCTCCGGACCCATCCAAGGTAGAGACGACCGCAGGGTCCTTAGTCAAAGAAGAGTTTTTCGGCATAACTGACTCCGAAAGGGTCTCGGTAGCAACCTGCGAATCCACAGAAGTGGGCATCAGGGGCTGCGAAAGCACCTCACTGAAGACTGGAGAACTGACGACTAGCTTAACGGAAGCGTCTGTAGGTTTGGACCTGTGCGGTCTGTCTCTGTCTTTATCTTTACCTTTTTTCAGAAGATCTACTGTCGGATGGCTTACCGAAGCCATATCGGAATTTAGGGACTAAGTGAAAATATCTAGCTACAATAAGGGCCCGACTATGGATAGTTCTGGTGTTGAACAAAGCACAGAAGTGACAACAGGGTCGTCGTGGTCTGGGCCTAAACAAGTGACACAGTGAGAATGAAGGTCTCTGTGTGATATTTGCTTTCCAAAGGCGAGACAATTATTAACTTTTTCTGACATTGGTTAGTGCAAGAAAAAAGGATCCCCAATGGGGTACTTAGCTTTAGAAAACTTCAACTTCAGTTCGGTAGACGAAACTCAGGTAGCGGCCAACCCGCACTCGTGCAAACTGCTTCTGGCTCCACAGCAAGAAAGACTGATGCAATGGCGTCGGCTGCCGTACTTTATACTACTGACGACCTGGCGTCAATCCTGAAGAGACAGCAACCAACGCAGGAATACTAAGCCTCTGGTATTTGGGCCAGCCGAGGGCTACCCTGGCAGGGGATAACCCAAATGTGATGACTGCAACAGTGAAACACGAAGAACATCTACACTGTTATACTGCAATTGCTTACTACCCTGTGCCTGTAAAATCTAATTTTATTAGTGTTTTCACTGTTTAGCAAATCTTTTTTGTTTCCAGTGTTGAAGTATTTACTGGTATTTTTTTTCACTGTTTTAAAGCCATCTGGTCTGCCTGCTCTGGTTTTCCCACCAGGCAGTATTTAATTAACTATTTAAAATCATTCTTTAGAGCCTCCTGGCTGATTTAAACATTTTTTTTCCCAATGTCTCACTGCTACTTTTCTGCTGTGTTAAATATTCTCTAGTGTTTCCTACTGAAACTAGGGCAGCTAGTAAGCTGCAGCATAGCCCAAATCCAGGCCTGCTGCTTCTGGTCTGTAGTGGTTTGTTTGTTCTGAACACGTTTCCAGGTCATCTTGGACTGGAAGGGGCCTATCTGCACTTGTGTGTTAGAAATGTGTTTGATTGGCACCTGACTGGTAAAGGGAGGCTGGTGTAGGGCTTGGAATAAGCATCCTCATTGTTCCTTTTGAATTTTGTTAAGAGATTTTTTTTTCATGTTTTAGCTTCTGGTATTTTGGCCCTGTATCTGAGCAGGATTCTGCTTGTTTTAGCAGCACCGGGCAATTGTGTGCCAAAGCAGAACAGTTTTTTTTTCCCTTAAAACCCAGGCAGTAATATCTATTCACCAAGCTCCTATGTGACAGTTTCTGAAAAGCCACCACTACTGACAGTCTTCAACCTAGCATTATGGACAGTTGGACTACCCTTGTTTCTCCTGCCAATGTTGTTGACTTAGATCTCTTGAGGCAGTGTAGCAATTCCCTCATGTACATAAGTCAACCCTCTACTAATAACACAGTCTAGTACAGAGTGCGAGAGATGTATTTACACCAAGAATCTAAAATTCATGCTCTCTCACTCAAAACAGTAACAAGAAGGTTGTCAACTCACCCGCCACTACATATTCACGTAGTCCCACCACTCATACACATACCACTATTCATACACATAGTCTGCATCAAATACTTAAATCCACATCAGACTAACATTTATTGGCCAAGTATGCATGCATACAAGGAATTTGACTCCAATTTCAGTGACTCGCCATGTACTACAAAAATGAAATATATACAGCTATTAAGAACAAGATAAACTACATACACGCAATTATTGAGACAAAAAAAGTAAATGTAAATATACATGTATACAAGGTGCAACGTGCAACTCATTGCAAGAAACACTGAAATAAATTCTGAAAGAAACAAGCAACATATAAACAATACTGCAGAATCCTTGGAGGCTTGGGAAAAAATAATACCTCAACCTAATAAGCTGAGTTAAACATTTATGAACTTGATGGCCTGTGGAAAAGCTGTTCATATATCTGTTTGGTTTTGGTGTGTATTAATCTAACACCTGGCTGCTGTTTATTTTATTTTACATTTGTTTACCGGGAAAGTCCGGCTGGACACAGGTCCATTTTCAGCGGAGGCCCAGGGAGAAAAGTTCCAATACAATATAGTACAAAAAGTGAGATACAAAGAGAAATAACATCATACATAATTACAAAGAAACAAAAACATCATGTGTAATTACATACTTTAGAGCATGCTAGTATGTTCTAACATTCTAGGTGTGTAGTAGTAGGCACTTGTCAGTATTTGATATACAAATAAGAATTCTTTAGGAATTAAGGAGACCTTGATTGATTAGTCAGTAGGAACTTAGGAGATGAGTAGTTAGGTAAAATAATAGAAAAAGAGAAAGAAATTGGGGAGCAACTGTTTGCTCTTGAGTGGAATCCCAACAGTAGTGCAGCAGTGTGGTTTAACCAGGAGAGTGACATGAACAAAGCCAGTTATTTAAGTAGTGGGTTTTGAGCAGTTTTTTAAATTGGGAAGGAGAGGTGGTAGGGGTTAGGTGTTGTGGGAGTGAGTTCCAGGATCTAGCAATAAAGCAGGCTGAGAGCGACTTGCCAGCATCATTGTTATGTTTGATGACACTTACATGGTTTAGATAAGTAGATCTTAAGGTTCTGGTGGTTGTATGGTGGTTAATTAGGTTTAGAAGGGCTGGAGTTTTGTCAGGAAGGTAGTAGAGTCTATGTGCTATTAAGAGTTGGTTAAGAAAGAGAAGTTGAGGTAGCTCAAGCCAGTTAAGTTAGTTGAGGGCTATACAGTGATGGGCTCTATAGGAGGTTACAACGGCAAAGCTGGAAATTCTGTTGTAGCATGAATTCATTTCGGTAAGTTCAGTTTGACTAAGGTTGGTGAAGATGGGGGAGGCATAAAGAAGGATGGATAGGAGATGGGTTCTTGCAATAGAAGCTTTGGTGTGTTTAGTGACTAACTGTGTTCCTATATAGGAGTCCAAGCTTTTTGTTAACTTTCTTGATTGTTTGGGCTATGTGTATGTCAAATTTCAGGTTACTGTCAATCTCTACACCTAGAAGTTTAGTGTGCATTGTTGGGATGATTAGTATATTATCTTTAGATTTTATGGCAAATTCATTATTTGGTGGAGGTGATCTACCTGGGCTAAAGAGGATGAGCTTGTTTTTATGGGGGGTTAAGAATAAGTTTGATGTTAGTGAACCATGTTTCTGTTAGGGTGAAGTTATTTTGGGTTGTGGTTCTTAGCTCATCGAGGGTGGGGGGCGGTGCATATAATAGTAGTGTCATCTGCATATTGAACTATTGAGGCAGAGGGTGAGGATGAGGCAATGTGGTTAGTGAATAGTGAAAATAGTAGGGGGCCAAGAATGGATCCTTGAGGGACACCTATGGCTACTGGCAGTAGGGGAGACAATTGGTCTTGCCATAGGACTGCCTTTTGGCGATTTGATAAATAATTGTTGAACTATGATATGGTAGGGGAACTTATGTTGAGGGTAGCTAGGATTTCTAGGAGCATGCTGTGATTAACCATATCAAAAGCTTTGGACAAGTCTAGGAATATGGAGGATACGAATAATCCATTGTTTATGTTGATTGACTATGTTGGTGTAGGCAAGTAATGCTGTGGTGGTGCTATGGGCGGGTCTGAAGCCATGTTGGCATTTGGATAATAGGTTATTTTTTAGGAGGCAGTGCATTAGTTGTGAATGCAGTACTCTTCCTAAGATTTTTGATAAAGGGGAGAGAATCGCAATGGGGTGGAAGTTGGTAAGTTCAGTGGAGTTAGCCCCTTTGTGTAATGGTAAAATATGTGATATTTTCCATGCGTCAGGTACTTTACATTCTGTTTATGAGAATTGGAGATGGTATAGGCTACGGCTTCTGCTGAACTCTGTATGAAGTCTGCTGGTAGACTGTCTGCTGCTAGTGTGGTTGGTTTGAGTTTTTGTAGGAGTTTGGCAATAGTATTAGGTGAGACTGGATGTAGGGAGAAACTGGAGGAGTCATTACTTGTATGGAAATATTGTGGGGTGTCTCCTGATATGGGGCTGCTAGTTGTGTGTGTGTTGGCTAGAGCTTGGACTGTTTCTGTAAAGTATTTATTAAATTGAGTAGGGATGTTGTCATGGTTGTTTGGTAATATAGGGAAGGAGTGGGTGATTTTCCTGGGTGGAGTAAACTACTTACTGTGGCCCAGAATTTAAGGTTGTTGGCATATTTTTTATGCATGGTTTTATGGTAGTTGATTTTGTCAAGTTTTATCAATTTTTTGGTTCTATTGCGGAGTTCAAGGTAAGTCTGTTTCAGGGTGCCGGATTTGCGCTTGCGAAATTGCAACCAGGCTTTATCTTTTTTTTCACTGTAATTCTAGTATCTTTTGTTAGCCAAAGGGCATGGTTAGTTTTGATTCTAATGGTTCTGGAGAGTGCATGACTGCCAAGGATTTTTAGAAGGTCGAGTTGAAGTACTGCAAAGCTTCGTCAAGAGGTAGTTTAAGGGAGGTCCAGTTACAGCTCTTTAGTGAATTGATTAGTTTGTTGTCTTTAAAGGTCTTGTTACGTACTACTCTGAGGATGGGTTGTTTGTTCTGGAGGACACTGTTCCTAATTACGTAGGTAGCTTGGTGGTCACTCAGGCTGTCAGGAAGACAGCCTTATTCTTGAGCTAGGGTAGGGTCAGATATTAGACTCCAGTCCAAGATGGACTGGCATTTGCAGGTTTTATCAGTTCTTGTGGAGGCTGTTATAATTTGGGTAAACCTATGCAGGTTGATGTAGGTGGAGGGGTTCTGACTGGAACAGTCTGCCCAGTCAGTATTAAAGTCCCCTAAGAGAATGGTTTCATGTGAAAGGGAGGATGACAACCAGTTAAGGAGGCTTTCAAGTAAGGTAGCGTTCTTACCTGGTGGGATATAACCACCTGCAATGATTATTTGCTTGTTAGGGTTAAGTTTAAGTTTAGCTAGAATTAGTTCAACATTTGTGACTTCTTTGGAATTACATTCAAATTGCTCTATAGTGAGGTGGTCTTGGTATAGAATTGCTACATCCCCTCCCTTTCTTTCAGATCGATCTCTATGTATAATGTTATAGCCCGGGGCAGTAATTTCTTTGTTGTGGTGCTGTGGTTTCAGCCAAGTTTCTGTTAGTACAACAATATCTGGTTTGTAAAGAGCTAGTAGGGCATGAAGGTCTTGAGTTTTGTTAAGTATGCTTCTTGCATTAATGCTTAAGAGGAGGAGAGATGTGCTAGGTCTAAGACAGAGGGTTTGGGCATGATAAGTACTGGTGGTTAGGTGTACTAGGATCCAGGATTAGGGTGAATGTCACCACAGCATGTGAGTGTTTGGAGTAGGTATAGGTAGTGTTTGCTTAGTTTCTGTAATATCTTAGCTGATTTTGGTGTGTGGGGGGGGGGGGGTTGAGGGCTGGTTTTGTAGGTGTGAGCATTATATGGCTAGGGAAAAGGCTGGTTGGTGGCAAGCTCCCAAGGTGATACGAGGTAGTGACTGAACTTAATGGGAATGGTAGTGCAGTCTGTCTGCCATGGTGGTGGGGGAGTGTAAAAGTTTGGAGTGGTAGGAAGTGAGAATGGACAGGAGAGGGAGACATAATATGTAACAGTGGATGTAGATGCTGGTTGTGATGTGTGTAAGACATATTGGATGGTTGTGTAATAAGTAGGTTGTGTTTAATTGTGCTATTAATAGTTGTAGGGGTTGAGTATGGAATTGGATGTGGTGAAGGGTGTAAGAGTGGGAATGATTGATAGGGTTAGACTGGATAATTGGGAGTAGGTGTGTTTGGGTGTGGAGTATAGCTATAAATGCAACTGATGTAGGGATGGGAGGGAATGGGGGTAGGATAAGGGAGAGAAGTGAGCCCAAGCTTTAGTAAGGGCGAACGGAGCGGGACTGCACTCTCTGTGAGGATCCGAGTATGTACAGAGGAGCAGCAATAAAAAAAAAATCAGTGAGAGGGGTAATTTAGGCTGGGGAGACAGCTGTCAGAATGGTTCCTCTCAGTTACTTTTATGCACTAAATTATATAGAAAAGTAATGGCTGGCTGCAGTGCAGAGGGATAAGCCTGAGAGGTATACAAGGTTAAATAGTAGTAGAGGGGGAAGAAGGGCTACAGGGGTTGAAGGTAGTGATAGTAAAACGTAAGTTAGACTACAGTGAAGGTAGACTGAATGGGAGAAGCAGTATACAGTTAAGCAGAGGGGGTAAGGTAGTGGGAGAGGGAATAACAGGGCAGCTACAGCTAGCAGTACAGAGCAGAGAGGTTAGTAAGGTAGGTCGGCAGCAGATAATAGACTAAAGATTAAATGCTTACCATTGGCTAGATGTTAAACTAAGTGACTGAGAGGGAGCTAAAGGGGGGGGGGGGCAGCAGGTGTTTTGAGATGAGTTGAGGCTGACCAGGAAGGGTTTTGAAGAGTTAAAAGGTAAACAGCCAGGGTAAAACCAAGTGATTTTCCACATACACCGATTTAAAAGGGACTGTTGCTGGGAAGGACTCCACCAAAGAGACAGCGTTTAGAGAGGGAAAGGGTGGTCCTCCTGGGTTGAGAAATGTACTTTCCAGTCTTTGCAGTGATGCAGGGACCTGCACAAATAAAGACAGATATAAAGATTAGGGTGACATAAGCAAGAGTAACAATAGTTAGGACAGAGTACTGGAGAGAATGAAGGGAGAATTAGGACAGAAATGTAGAGGAGATTGCCTGAGAAGAAGTTGCAGGGTTGGAAAGCAGAGAAGGGAAAATAGAGGATAGAGGAGGAACCTATACTGAGAGGGCCTAATGGAAGAGAGAGAGTGAGGTAAGAGAGACAGTTTAGTCAAGTGAAGAGTGGGGGGAGCAGAGAGGGGGTCAGACAGTAGGAAATAGGTGTGGGAGAGGAAATGGAAGCTCAGAAATAGAGAGAGGAATGTAGTCAGAAGAGATAACTATAGTGCAGGGTAAAGAACTAGCAATTAGGTACTACCTATCATTAAAACAATTCAGCTAACAGTTACATATAGTGAAAAGCACATGCTTATACCAACAATAGATATTACAGAAGTAAATAATAAGTTTACACAGCGCCAGCTACTACTTTTCAAAAAGATGGTGGCCTGGATGTGAAGAGTCAGTGCTGATTTTCCCTGCCCTTTTCATGACTCTGGAATAGTACAGGTCCTGTATGGAGGGCAAACTAGCACCCATGATATTTTCGCAGGCCTGACTATTCGATATAACTTATTTTTGTCATAATTAGACAGTGATCCAAACCACACTTATGGATAAGGTGAGAACAGACTCAATGACTGCTGTATAGAAATGAATTTACAGTTCCTGTTGGAGGATGAACTTCCTCAGCTGTCGCAGAAAGTACATTTGTTGTTGCGCCTTTTTTATGATGGACGCTACACTGATCTTCCAGTTCAAGTCCCGGGAGATTACAGATCCCAAACACGAAGGATTCCACCACTGACACCGCTGTATTAAATATAAAGAGGGGGGATAATACTATAGTACCACTCCTAAAGTCCACTGTCATCTCCACAGTTTTAACATTGTTCAGTTCCAGATTATTCTGACTACACCAAAGGGCCAGCTGCACAAACTCCCATCTGTATGCAGACTCATCACCATTCTTGATGAGCCCGATGATAGTTGCATCATCTGCGTATTTAATAAGTTCGACAGAGCTGCATAACAGACAGATAAGCAGAAGTTCTCTCAAAAAACTTACCAAAACACCAGAGACCTCCAAAACACAAGTTTGTTACAGCTAACACAGTCTCCACAGCACCCATGACTTGTAGCAACACCAGTGTCTCACCCACCAAGCTCGTAAGGCATAACACTAAAAAAAAAAAATAAGTTTTCTTGTCACTGGAGACTCAATAGTGAGAAACACGGACGTCCCACTCACTAGGTTGGACAAGGAGAAAGTCTCGGTCAGCTGCCTGTCCGGTGCCAGTATTTGACAAATCACGCACGCATGCACTCAGGCCTCTCAGCCACAAGTACCATTACAACTCTGTCATAGTTCATGTTGGTGTGAATGACCCGAGACATAACTCATTAGACTATATGAAGAGAGACATGGTTGAGCTCTGAGTATGTCTCCCAGGCAGCTATGTCCCTAGCCTTGAGCTAGAATGATGCCTCAGTATAAACAAAAATGACAGATTTCAATAACCGGCTTAGTTTTTGGTGTCATTCCAAGAGGATCCAGTTCCCATCTGCCTAGAAAGCCATGGTTGACCAACCTCGCTGCTTAGGCAGCGTCTGTTTACACCTGGTACTCCTAGGTTTTCGGCTGCTGGCAAAGACTCTTGCCTCCCCCATAGTGTCTTTTTTAGGCAAGGTCAAGAAAACATTACCCAAGTGAAATTAACCAATCAGAACAAAATAAGGGTCATGCTGCTAAATGCTAGGAGCTTAAACCAAAACTGCACTCCCTGGAAGCACTTCTATCACTAGAAGATGTAGATGTCTACGCAGTCACAGAAACTGGTTTAATACCTCAGAGGACCCTGGCCCTGCAAGGCTCCCATGTTTCCTACACTTTTAGACCACAAAATGAACACGTGACAACCAAAGGAGGCGGTGTTTCAATCTATATTACAGATAATTTCACCTTGCGTCTAGTTAGACTGGACAACTCCATAGAGTTACTCCAGGTCCAGGTTATGGTAGGTATGACCCCCATTCAAGTCCCAGCCAGTTATAGAAGCCCACTCCATGGATCGGATCATGACACCCATGAAGCCTACTTAACCAAACTGAAGACATTCCAAATTTTACCGAACACACTGGTTATGGGGATTTTCAATTATCCCATCATCAACTGTAAAACCTACTATATCCCAAACTCACTAGCACAAAAGTTCCTTGATTTTGTGAATTCAAATGCCCTGGAGCCAACTGTCCATACCAAGAGCCACAAATATTCTAGATCTGGTTCTCGCCAACATGTCAAACAGGTGCACTGCTGCAACTGTTGGACTCTCATTAGTTAAAACTGACCACAGATCATTCACCTTCAAACTGACATTAACACAAGAATTCACAAAGGGTGAAATCAGACTAAAACATTTAAAGGCAAACCTAGTTGAAGGTATAAATGAATTCCAAGTTCCACCCCAAGCTGAAAGTGGTAACTACTCCAAAGCTTACACTAAAGCCCTGTACAATCAAAGGCATAAGTGTATAAACTCAGCTGTACCAGATGCAATCAAAGCCAGAGCCCCAAAGTAAAATCAAGCTGCCATGGTGGACTTCCAGCATCAACAAACTCTACAATAAACACAAAAGGCTGCTGTCCAAGAAAACAAAGACAAGGACCCAACAATGGAAAAGCACCCTCCTCAGCCTTAAGAGGCCAATAAGAACTTGTCAAATCCTTTGAGAGAAACCTAGCAAGCACTGCCAAGGATAACCATAAGGCCTTTTACAGCTATGTAACCTAAAGGGGAGGACCCAAGCATGTGCAAAAAGTATAGTTATGTGCACTTGCATAAATGTAGATGTTAGCGTGTATCCACTGTTGCAGTCATTACATTTCGGTAATCTGCTGGCAGGTTGCCCTCAGTCGGCCTGAATTCCAAAGTCTTCTGTCCTGCGTCGGTTGCTGTCTCCTCTTCCATGAAGTCAGGTCATCAGGGGTATAAAACATGCAGCGGACGCCATTTTCTATAGTTCTTCTAGCCCCTGATGTCAGGTGCCCACAAAAAGATAGCAAATATATATATATATATATATATATATATGGACTGCAACAGTGAATACACTCAAATATCTACATTTATGGTAAGTGTACACAACTGTACTATGTTTTTCATGTTTCACTGTTGCAGTCATTACATTTGGGTAGAATACCAAAGCTATGGTTGGGAGGCTGGAGCTAAACAGCATTAGGAGTGGCTATAAGGCCCTGTAGAAAGTACAGTTGTGTACACTTACCATAAATGTAGATGTTAGAGTGTATTCACTGTTGCAGTCATTACATTTGGTTTATCCTGTTGGCAGGTTGACCTCAGTCGGCCTGAATTCCAAAGTCTTGGGTCCTGCGTCGGTTGCTGTCGCCTCTTCCCTGACGTCAGGTAGTCAGGGGTATAAAAGATGTGGCCGACGCCATTTTATTTAGTTTTTCTTGCCCCAGATGTCAGGTGCCCCCAAAAGGGTAGGCTAAAATTATGTAAATAAAACATACATGCACCAAAATAAGCTTTACAGTCATCTATAAGAAAATACACCACCTAGGTTGTATAGATTAGAGAAGTAAAGATAAGTTCCAGCAAAAATAAGGAGGATGGCGGGTGGGTAACCAGGACTGCAACAGTGAATACACTCGAACATCTACATTTATGGTACGTGTACACAACTGTACTATGTTCTTAGTGTTTCACTGTTGCAGTCATTACATTTGGGTTGAGTCCCAAAGCTATGGTTGGGGGGCTGGAGCTAAATAGCATTAGGAGCGGCTATGAGGCCCTGCAGAACTGCAGTGGCAAAGCCTGCCCTGGATTTGGAGTAAAGAGGCAGATTGTAATGTTTTGTAAAGGTATGCACTGAACTCCAAGTAGCAGCCTCTAAAATGTCTTTGGTTGGTACTCCCCTGTGAAAGGCTGCAGAAGCGGTTGCAGCTCTGGTTGAATATGGCCTAATGCCCTTAGGCACTGGTTTGCCATGCTGTGAGTAGCAGAAACAAATGCAGTGACCTATCCACTTTGAAACAGTCTGCTTGGAGATAGCCTTGCCTTGTGATGCTGTGGCATATACCACTAGTAACTGCTGTCTTTCTGAAAACTTTAGTTTTGTCCAAGTAGAATCTAAGTTGTCTGTATACGTCCAAAGAATGCAGAATTTTCTCCCCCTTGTTCTGTGGATTTGGAAAAAACGTTGGCAAATGAATTGTTTGGTTAAGGGCTACACTGGATACCACCTTAGGCATAAAAGTAGGGTTTGTTCTCAGAGAGACCCTGTCTGGAAAGAAAATGATAAATGGTTCCACAGCCATGAGAGCCTGTAGCTCTGAAACTCGTCTTGCAGAAGTTATTGCTAGGTGCAGAGCTATTTTCCAAGATAAGAACTTTATGTCCGCAGTAGCAGCTGGCTCAAAAGGAGGCAAGGTGAGCTTTTCCAAGACATAATTGAGGTCCCATGCAGGTGTTGGCATTCTCCTTGGAGGCCTTAAGGTTTTGGCTCCTCTGAGGTACTGCCTTAATAAAGGATGAGAAAAGAGTGATGGCTCTGTATTGTAATGAGCTGAAATGGCAGAGGCATGGATTTTAATTGATGAAAAAGATAGGCCTTTGTCTAGCATCTCAGTTAAATATTGCAAAATCTGAGGAATATTTGGGACAGCTGTATCAGTTCCTTGAGCTTGGTTCCAAGCGCAAAATCTCTTCCATTTCCCAGCATAGGATTTTCTAGTACTAGGCCTTCTGGCTTCTAAAATGACATCCATCACAGCTTTACTGAGAGGTGTGGTTTGTATGGCTACATTATTCGCCATGCTGCCAGGTTTAGGGTCCTGAGTTGGCTGTGCAGAATCCGATTATTTTGCTGGGACAGTAGATGAGGTATACGAGGTAAGGTCCAGGCTGGGCATTGGGACAAGATCCTTAAGATCGGATACCAGTACTAGAGTGGCCAGTTTGGGGCAATCAGAAACATTTTTGGTTTCTCCTGTCTGACCTTTAGGAGTACCATGCGGAGGAGAAGCAATGGAGGAAAGGCATATACTGATAGGTTTGTCCAGTTGAAAGATAAGGCATCCACTTTCCAAGCTTGTCTGTGACAAGTCCTTGTTCAGAATCTTTTTAGTTGATTGTTTTGAGGGGAAGCAAATAGATCTATGTCCGGGCATCACCATTTCATTGCTATCATGCTGAAGACTTGTGGATCCAGGTGCCACTCGTGGGGATTCATGAGGTTTCTGCTTAGGTCGTCTGCCAGAGTATTTTCCTTTCCTGGCAGGAATTGTGCCTGCAGATGAACTTGGTAAGTCAATGCTGTGCCCCATAAAGCCAAGGCTAGTCTGCACAGGGGATAAGAATGAGTGCCCCCCTGCTTGTTTATGTACCACATGACCGTGGTGTTGTCTGTCTTTATCAGTAGCTTTCCCGGATGAAGTAGGTCCTTGAAGGCTGTCAGGGCATTTTGAAAGCTAGCATCTCTTTCTGATTGATATGTAGATGCTTTTGGTTTGTGGACCAGGTGCCTGAATGCCACTTCCTGCCATGTGTGCCCCCCAGGCATAATCTGATGCATCCGTCGTTAGGCTCTGCCTGGCTGGGGGTAGTGAGAATGGCTGTCCCTTGTTTTGGTGACAAGCCTTTGCCCACCATCGAAACTCCTGTTGCAGGCAGGGAATTAGAGTAATCATTGTTTCTAGACTGTGGCAATGTTGTGTCCAGACACTTAGGTACCACTGAAATTTTCCTCATATGGAATTAGTAAGATGCAGGATGCCATGTAGCCCAAAGCCTGCAGAATTTTTCTTGCAGATAACTGGGCCTTTGTTGCCATTTTGTTGAAATAGGTAGTCAGTTGCCTTTGTTTGTCTGGAGTGAGATAAGCCATCTGGGCAGTTGTATTTAAGCTTGCACCCAGGAATATTATCTCGAGTGGGTACTAGTTTTGATAAATTTTTGTTGACTGTGTACCCTAGGCATTTTAAAAGTCTTATCACAAAAGTCAGATGCTGTAGTAGGATGTCCTCGTTCTCGGCTTGTATGAGGCAGTCGTCCAAGTAAGGATATATTTGTATTCCTCTGTCTGCAATAAGCCATTACTGGTGCCAGGCACTTTGTGAAGACCCTGGGCAAAGTAGATAAGCCAAAGGGCAGTGCAGAGAATTGATAATGCTTTGAGCCAGCCTTGAATCTGAGGTATCTTCTGCATGATGGACTGATTGGGACATGCAGGTATGCCTCTTTTAGGTCTAAAGTCACGAGCCAAGCCTTGCTGCCCAGCATGGGTAGAATCTGCTGTAAGGTCAACATCTTGAATTTTGGAATATCCAGGAAAGTGTTTAGAATAGACAGATCCAGTATTGGTCTCCATGCTTTGTCCTTTCTGGGTACCAAGAACAGTCAAGTAAAATCCTTGTCCCTGCTCTTACTGTGGTACTTGTTGAATAGCCCTCATGTCCATGAGAGCTGCTACTTGTTTTTGAGCCTCTGCCCATTGATTTTTTGGCAGGTCTGGCCAACCGTTTGCCCTTGGCAGGGTATGGAAATGAAACTTGTAGCCTTGTGACACTATGTCTAGAATCCATTTGTCCTGGGTTACAATGTGCCAAATTTGAGAAAAAAGTGCTAGTTTTCCCCCTAAGGGTGCTGCCAGAAGATAAGTGCTTGGTGCAGGCAGGGGGGAAGTCATTGGGACTGTTTCCTGTATGATTGAGATTTGTCCTCTCCACCTTTGGAGGTAGAAGCATTCCACTGCTTAGACCTGTAGGATCCTTGCGGCTGTGATCTGTCTCTAGGGCGTCTGGATCCGACCCTTTGAGGTCTGTCTGAAACTGCAAAGGACCAATTCTTTGTAGGCCAGTGTCTGCTAAATCTAGGAGGTTGTACCTGTAAGAAATCCTTGACCGTTTGCATAGATTTAGCTTTGTCCTCCATTTTCTTTAACACCTCTTCTGCCTTAGCACCAAACAAGGTATCATGTTGTAAAGGAGCATCTAATAATTTTGCTTTAACATGGTCAGGCAGATTTTGTTCCTTTAACCAAGCATGCCTCCTAATGACAGAACCCATAATAGCGGCCCTGCAGGAGGCCTCCAGAAAATCAAACCCACATTGCAAAGTATGCTTTCCAACTTGTTCAGCAGCATGCAATAAATCCTGCATTTCTTTGTTTTCTGCACATTCAGAATTTGCCATCATTTTCTGTTTAAGCAGTGTCATGATATAATGCTGATATTTGAGCATATGAAACTGGCAATTTAAGGCCCTTATAGCCAAAGTAGCAGATGTGCAAATCTTTTTTCCCCATCTGTCCAGAGCCCTAGAATCCCTGTCAGAGGGGGTAGGGTTTTTTTTGCAGTAGAAGCCTTGGACCCCTTTTGGACCCTGAGAAATAGTTTCTGGGTCTGCAGTAGGGTTTTTGAAAAGGAATTTATGACAGTCAGGGACCCTGTAGTATCTGTCCGGCTTAACAGGAGCTGGAGGCAAAGAGTCAGGGGTCAGACTAGACTCCGAGAACACCATCTACAATGTCCAACGCAGGAGGAATAGCTAGAGGCCTGTGTTGTAGTAAGAGTAAGTCTCTGAGCCTTTTCTTAGATTCTGAAAAATCTTGGCTCTCCCAGTGGAAGTGCTCCCTCATGGTATGCAAGGTTTCCCCAAAAGAATAGTCCTCAGGAGGAGAAGCTGAAGGAATTGATTCTTCAGCATCAGAATCCTCATAGGGGGGAAGAGAATATTCCTGATCAGAAGAGGAATCAGAAGAAATGGAAACCTGATCTGAAGATTCATAGTCTGTCTCTTGCCTAGGCCTCTTATCAGGAGGGGGATGGGAAACCCTGATCAAGGTAATTAAGTCTTCGGCCATTTTGGGCATCTGTTTTTTGGGCATGGAGGCCTGTCCTTGTGACTGGTGAACTTGTTTCTTTGCCTTTAAAGGTGTTTTAGTCTTTGAAGTCAGTTCAATATATAATTGCTTAGGTCTGGAAACACCCACAGAAGCCGATGCCTGCTCAGTGGCTCCTGACCCATCTGAGGGAATAATCTCCGAGGCTCCAATACCTTGAATTTCCTGTGGCGTGGCAGACTCCACGAGGGAGTCAGTAGCGGCTTGCGACTCTAAAGTAGTGGGCGTCAGGGGCTGCGAAAGCGTCTCACTGAGAACTGGTGATCCGACGACTTGCTTAGGAGAAGCTTCGTCGTCAGTTTTGGACCTCGGTTGCCTGTCTTTCTTTTTCTTTGCGTTTTTTATGAACTCCAGCAGTCGGATGGGTATCAGACGATATTGTATAATTAAATCTTTGCCGCACAATAGCTTAATGCAAAATCGTACAGACGCTTAATAGTGCGTTGGTTAAATCCAGCACAAAACCGACAAGTAGCAACGTCATGGTCAGGGCCTAGGTAAGGAATACAGTAAGAATGAAAGTCCTTATGAGGTATTTGCTTCCCACAAGAAATACAATTATTAACTTTTTCTGACATCGGTCTGGAGCAAGAAAAAAGTTTCCCCAATGGGGTACTAAGCTTTTAATGAAGACTTTGGATCTGAAACTCGAACACGAAAATCTCAGGAGTCGGCTGACCGGCACTTGCAAACTGCTTCTGCTTCGGGCACCGCGCGGCAAGAAAGACTAAATAAAATGGCATTGACTGCATCTTTTATACCCCTGACGTCAGGGAAGAGGCGACAGCAACCGATGCAGGACCCAAGACTTTGGAATTCAGCCGACTGAGGGCAACCTGCCAGTAGGATAACCCAAATGTAATGACTGCAACAGTGAAACACGAAGAACATCTGCAGTGGCAAAGCCTGTCCTGGATTTAGAGTAGAGAGGCAAATGATAATGCTTTGTAAAGGTGTGAATGTAACTCCAAGTAGCAGCCTCTAGAATGTCTTTGGTTGGTACTCCCCTTAGAAAGGCTGCTGAAGTAGCTGCAGCTCTGGTGGAATGAGACCTAATGCCCTTGGGCACAGGTTTACCATGGTGCAAGTAGCAGAAACGGATGCAGTTGCTTAACCCATTTAAATTGTTTGCTTTGAAATAGCCTTGCCTTCTGATCCTGCAGCATATGTCACTAGTAATTGCTCAGTTTTTCATAGAGATTTAGTCCTGCTTAAGTAGAATCTTAGCTGTCTGTGTATGTCCAAGGAATGCAGAATTCTCTCCCCCTTGTTCTGTGGATTTGGATAAAAGGTTGGCAGATGAATTGCTCGGTTAAGAGCCACACTGGAAACCACCTTAGGCATAAAAGTAGGATTTGTCCTCAGAGATACCACGTCTGTGTAAAAAATGATAAAAGGCTCTACAGCCATGAGGGCCTGTAGCTCTGAAACTCTTCTTGCTGAAGTAATTGCTAGTAGCACAGCTGTTTTCCATGATAAGAACTTTATATCAGCGGTAGGCAGCTGGTTCAAATGGAGGCAGAGGGAGCTTTTCCAACACATAATTGAGGTCCCATGCAGGCAATGGTGATCTTCTAGGAGGCCTTACATTTTTGGCTCCTCTAAGATACTGCTTTAGTAAAGGATGAGGAAAGATTGGTGGCTCTGTATTGCAATGAGCTGAAATGGCAGAGGCATGGATTTTAATTGATGAGAAATATGGGCCTTTGTCAACCATCTCAGTTAAGTTTTGCAATATCTGAGGAATATTTGGTTTTGCTGTATCAGTCCCTTGTGCTGGATTCCAAGCACAGAATCTCTTCCATTTGTCAGCATAAGATTTTCTAGTACTAGGCCTTTTGGCTTCCAAAATGACATCCATCACAGCTTTACTGAGAGGTGTTGTTTGTATGACTACATGATCAGCCATGCTGCCAAGATCAGAGTCTGTAGTTGATTGTGCAGGATTGGATTGTTTTGCTGGGACAGTAGTTGTGGTCTTTGAGGCAAGGTCCAAGCTGGGTATTGAGACAAGCTCCTTAGGACTGGGTACCAGAATTGGCGGGACCAGTCCGGGGCAATTAGTATCATCTTTGGTTTCTCTTGTCTGACTTTTAGGAGGACCTTGGGGAGAAGAGGCAGAGGAGGAAAGGCGTAAACTGATAGGTGTTTCCAACTGAAGGATAGGGCGTCCACTTTCCATGCTTGTCTGTGATAAGTCCTTGTGCAGAATCTTTTCAATTGATAATTTTGAGGAGAGGCAAATAGATTTATGTCTGGGCTCCCCCATTTCTCTGCTATCATGCTGAAGACTTGTGGATTTAGTTTCCACTCATGAGGATCCATAAGGTTTCTGCTTAAATAGTCTGCCAGAGTGTTTTGTTTTCCTGGCAGGAATTGAGCATGAAGATGCATTTGGTAGGTCAAAGCTGTGTCTCACAGAGCCATGGCAAATCTGCAAAGGAGGTATGAATGTGTGCCCCCTTGTGTGTTTATATACCACATGACTGTGGTGTTGTCCGTCTTTATCAGTAGTTGTCCTGGATGAAGTAAGTTCTTGAAGGTTGTTACGGCATTTTGAACAGCTAGCATCTCTTTCTGGTTGATATGTAGATGCATTTGTTTTGGTGACCATATGCCCTGAATGCATCTTCCTGCCATGTGGGCCCCCCAGGCATAATCTGATGCGTCTGCTGTTATGGTTTGGCTGGGAAGGGGTAGGGTGAATGGCTGTTCCATGTTTTGGTGACATGCCTTTTTCCCACCATAGAAACTCATTTTACAGGCAGGGAATGAAAGGAATCATGGTTTCCAGACTGTGAGAATGTTGACTCCATAAACTTTTTAGGTACCATTGAAGTTTCCATCATATGCAGTCTTGCATATGGAATCAGTAGGATACAGGATGCCATGAAGCCCAGAGCCTGCAGAATTTGTCTTGCAGAAGACTGGGTTTTTGTTGCCATCAGTTTGAAGTAAGTAGTCAGTTGCCTTTGCTTGTCTGGCGTGAGGTAAGCCATCTGGGCAGTTGTATTCAAGCTTGCACCCAGGAATGTTATCTTTTGAGAGGGTAGCAGTTGTGATTTTTCGTTTGTGTACCCTAGGCATGTTAGAAGCCTTTTCACAAATGCCAGGTGTCGAAGAGTGTCCTTTTTCTCTGCTTGAATGAGACAGTCGTCCAAGTAAGGATACATTTGTATACTTTTGTCTGCAAAATGCAATTACTGGTGCCAGGCACTTTGTAAAGACCCTGGGCGCAGTAGATAAGACAAAGGGCAGTGCAGAGAATTGGTAATGCATTAAGCCAGCCTTGAATATGAGGTATCTTTTGCACGATTGTCTTATTGGGACATGCAGGTATGCCTCTTATAGGTCTAAAGTCACCAGCCAAGCATTCTTGCCCAGCATGGGCAGAAGCTGCTGCAAAGTCAGCATTTTGAATTTTGGAATATCCAGGTATGTGTTCAAAATTGATAAATGCAGTATTGGCCGCCAGGCCTTGTCCTTTCTGGGTACCAAGAACAGTCGAGTAAAAACCTTGTCCTTTTTCCTGTTCTGGTACTGTCTGAATGGCCCCCCATATCCGTGAGGGATGTAACCTGTTTCTGTGCCTCTGCCCATTGATTTTTTGGCAGTTCTGGCCAACCATTTGCCATTGGCAGAGTGTGGAAATGGAATCTGTATCCTTGTGATAAGATGTTTAGTATCCACTTGTCATGGGTTATTAACTGCCAATTTTGAGTAAAAAGTGCTAATTTTCCCCCTATGGGTGCTGCCAAAAGATAAGTGCTTGGTGTAGGCAGAGGGAAGTCACTGGGATTGCTTTCTGTAGTTTTGCACTTTATCTCCTGCAGATTTGGAGGTGGAAGCGCCCCATTGCTTTGACCTGTATGAATCTTGTGCCTGGGTATCTGGAACCCTTAGGGCGTCTGGATTTGCCCCTTTGAGCTCTGTCTGACACAGGAAAGGAGCAATTTTTTGTAGGCCAGTGTCTACTGAATCTTGGTGGCTGCACTTGTAAGACGTCTTTAACAGTTTGCATAGACTTAGCTTTGTCTTCCATTTTCTTTAAAACCTCTTCTGCCTTAAATACCAAACAGTGAATCATGCTGTAAAGGTGCATCTAGAAATTTAGCTTTAACATGATCAGGCAAATTTTGTTCTTTTAACCAGGCACGCCTCCTAATCACAGATCCAGTAACAGCGGCCCTGCAGGAGGCCTCTAAGGAATCAAAACCACACTGCAAAGTATGCTTTCCAACTTGTTCAGCTGTATGCAATAATTCCTGCAATCCTTTATTTTCTGCACATTCTGAAATCATCATCATTTTCTGCTTCAGCAATCCCGTAACATGTTGTTGGCACTTAAACGTATGAAATTGACAGTTTAAGGCCCTGATTGCCAAGGTTGCAGATGTATAAACCTTTTTTCCTCCCATCTGTCCAGTGCCCTTGAATCTCTGTCAGAGGGGGTAGGATTTTTTGCTGTTGAGGCTTTAACTCCCTTTGGACCCTGTGAAACAGTTTCAGGATCAGCAGCAGGGTTTCTAAATAAAAATGTATGTGAATCAGGGACCCTGTAATATCTGGCAGGCTTACTGGGAGCCGGAGGTAAGGAGTCAGGGGTCAAGCTCGACTCCAAAAACACATCATCCACAATGTCTAAAACAGGGGGAATGGCTAAAGGCCTGTGCTGAGGGGGAAGGAAATCCCGGAGTCTCTTTTTTGATTCTGAGAAGTCTCGACTCCCGTGAAATTGCTCCCTCAAAGTATGCAAGGTTTCTCCAAATGAATAATCCTCAGGAGGAGATGTAGATGGAATAGACGCCTCAGGATCAGAATCCTCATAGGGAGGTATAGTTAATTCCTGATCAGAAGAGGAATCAGAAGAAATAAAAACCAGATCTGAAGATTCATAATCAGTGTCTTGCCTAGGCCTCCTATCAGGAGGGGGATGGGTACCCCTGATCAAGGTAATAAGGTCTTCAGCCATTTTGATCATCTGTTTTTTAGGCATAGAGGCCTGTGCACGTGGCTCATGCGTCAGTTTTTTAGTTTTAGAAGTTGCTTTTGTCTTTGGTTTTGCAGCTGTTGTCAGTTTGATATACAAATGTTGAGGTCTGAATACACCCTCAGAAGCCGGTGACTGCTCAGCAGCTCCGGACCCATCCGAGAGAGATGCATCCGTCGGTCCAATACCTTTAGTATCTTGCGGCATGCCGGACTCCACGTGGGTGTCGGTAGAGGCATGCGACTCGAAGGTAGCAGGTATCGGGTGCTGTGAAAGCGCCTCAATGAGTACCGGCGACTGGCTTAGGAGTAGCTTTGTGGCCGGTTTTGGATCTCAACTGCCTTTCTCTGTCCTTTTCTTTGCGTTTTTTTATGTACTCCGGTAGTTGGACGACATTTCTGGGTAGTTAAATCCGTTTCCAAAATACTTTGATGGAAAAATATACCGATGCTTAATAGTGCTTTGGTTAAATCTAGCACAAAACCGACAGCCAGGCACGTTGTGATCAGGGCCTAGGCAAGGAATACAGCATTTCCCCAACGGGGTACTTAGCTTTAGTGAAGACTTCGGTTCTGAAACTCAAACTCGAATATTTCAGTAGTCGGCCGACTGGCACTTGCGAAATGCTTCTGCTTCGGGGACCGCGCGGCAATAAAGACTAAAGAAAATGGCATCGGCTGCATGTTTTATACCCCTGACGACCTGATGTCATGGAAGAGGAGACAGCAACCGAAGCAGGACCCACGACTTTGAAATTCAGGCCGACTGAGGGCAACCTGCCAGCAGATTACCGAAATGTAATGACTGCAACAGTGAATCACGAAGAACATCTGGTGGCCAACAGTATCACACACACTGACCCCAAAGAAACAGCAAATCTGCTAGCCGATAGGTTTGTGAAAATTTCACTCCCTTATCCCCTCCTAACTTGCAACAAACCCTCCCCTAAACCCCACCCCACCTTACATATCTGAAGAGCAACCCTCAAAGACTTGTCCAAAGCAAAGAACACTGCCTCTATGGAACCAGATGACATCCCAGGCTGTCTTCTAAACAGGCTAAAACATAAACTAGAATCATCACTAAGTACCCTTTTCAATCATAGCCTAACCACATGCTTTGTTCCTGTGGAATGGAGAACAGCTACAGTTATCCCCCTCCACAAAGGTGGCCTAGCAACAGACCCGGGGAATTAGAGACCCATAAGCCTGACCAGCCTCATCTGTAAGGCCATGGAATGCATCACTATGGACCTTATAAAGACAGAGGTGACCTCCAAAACCCTGGATCCTACCCAATTTGGCTTTGTGAAGGGCAGATCTTTGAAAGTGTGACCAAGGCCACTGATGATCCATGCACATAGCATACCTTGAATTGGTAAAGGCTTCTGACAATCCCACATTCAGGCATTACCGATAAACTTAGCAAACTGAATGTAAACCCCTTCACTGTAAGATGGGTTGCCAACTGGCTCACAAACCAGACACGCACTATCCAACGGGGTGACTCCACATCAATCAGTAGACCTGTTATCAGCTGGGTGCCAGCAGGGTCAGTGCTGTTCGGTATATACTTCTCAGAAGTCCAGGTCAAAACTAATGGGTTGTGGCTGACCAAGTTTGCAGACGACTGCAAATGTACAGTTTTGTACCTACCATAAATGTAGATGTTAGAGTGCTAATACAGCTGCAGTCATAACAGATGGATTCTCCTGCCATCAGGCGGGTCCTCGGTCGGCCGAATTTCAAAGTCTAGGTCCGGCGTCGGTTGTCGTCGCTTCTTCCCCGACGTCAGTGCGCCAGGGGTATAAAAGAACCAGCCGACGCCATTTTCTTCAATTTTTCTTGCCCCAGATGTCAGGTGCCCCCAGAAGGAAGGCAATACATAAATTTGTGTAATAAAGCAATGCAATATAATCAAAATACAGTAGTTACAAGCAAATACACCATGAAAGAATACCCCAATCAGGTTGTATGAGGAAGTGTTAGCCAATAGGCCTGTCCCAAGAGGGGAAGGAGGGTGGGAAACCTGGACTGCAGCTGCATTAGCACACTAACATCTACATTTATGGTAGGTACAAAACTGTACTATGTTCATCGTGCATACAGCTGCAGTCATAACAGATGGGTAGAATCCCAAAGCTAAGAAAGGGGTGGTAGGCACTAGGTGGAACTATGCAGTGGCAAAGCCTGCTCTAGTTTTGGAGTATAATGGTAGGTGGTAGTGCTTGGAGAAGGTATGCACAGCACTCAAGTGGCTGCTTCCAAAATATCTTTGGTAGGAACTCCTCTGAGGAAAGCTGCAGAGGTAGCTGTGGCCCTTGTGGAGTGAGATCTGATGCCTGCAGGTACAGTTTACCATGGAAAGAGTAACAAAAGCGTATGCAGTGGGCTATCCGTTTTGAGATTGTCTGTTTGGAAATTGGCTTCCCTTGAGCTCCTATAGCATAGGACACAAAGAGCTGTTCTGATTTTCTGAAAGGCTTTGTTCTGTCCAAATAATAACGCAGCTGTCTGTGGATGTCCAAGGAATGTAGTAGTTTCTCCCCTTTGTTTTGAGGATTAGGGTAGAAGGTAGGTAAGTGTATAGCCTGATTCAAAGCTACCCTGGATACCACTTTTGGCATAAAGGACGGGTTGGTTCGTAAGGAAACTCTGTCCTGATGGAAGATGATAAAAGGCTGCACAGCCATGAGGGCTTGTAGTTCCGATACCCTACGAGCTGAGGTGATGGCCAGAAGGAAAGCTGTTTTCCAGGACAAATATTGCAAATCTGTTGAGGCAGCTGGCTCAAAAGGAGGCAAAGTCAGCTTTTCTAGAATGAAACTGAGATCCCAAGCAGGTATTGCTCGTTTCCTTGGGGGTTTTATATTCTTAGCCCCTCTGAGGAACCGTCTTAAGAGGGGGTGAGAGAATAAAGGTGAATCAGTGTTGTATTCTGCAGAAATGGCTGAGGCATGGATTTTGATGGAGGAGAATGAAAGTCCACTGCTTAGCAGCTCAGCTAGATACTGTAATATTTGAGGTAAATTCAGTTTTCCAGGATTCTGGCCCTTTTTTGCATTCCAGGCACAAAACCGTTTCCATTTTGCGAAGTAAGCTTTTCTAGTAGACGGCCTTCTGGCCTCCAAAATGACATCCTGCACCTCCTTGGAGAGTAGGGTCTGTTGTGATATTAAGGAATCTTCCATGCGGCCAGATTGAGTGTTTTCAGCTGACTGTGAAGAGTTTTGAAGCTGTGCTGAGTCAGAAGAGGCATTAGAGGTAGGGTCCATGGAGGGGAATGAGTCAGGCTCCTCAGGAGTGGGTACCAGTGCTGTCTTGGCCAGTCTGGAGCAATGAGAATCATCTTTGGTCTGTCTGCTCTGGTTTTTAATAGAACTTTGGGCAGCAGAGGAAGAGGCAGAAAGGCATACACTGTCATTGTAGTGCAACTGAAAGAGAGAGTGTCCACTCTCCAGGCCTGTGGATGAAAAGTCCTTGAGCAGAATTTTGTCAATTGGTGATTTTTGTGGGAGGCAAAGAGATCTATGTCTGGCCTTCCCCATGCTTGAATTATCTCTGTAAAAACTTGAGGATGCAACTTCCATTCGTGTGGATCTGTCATATTTCTGCTTAGGTTGTCTGCCAGCATGTTTTCCTTGCCTGGCAAGTACTGTGCTTGAAGTTCGATTTGTAATTCCAGAGCCATGTTCCAAAGTGACACGGCCAGCCTGCATAGGGGCTATGAATGGGTTCCTCCCTGTTTGTTTATGTACCACATTACTGTGGTGTTGTCTGTATCAGTAGCTGACCAGGATGCAGAAGGTCTTTGAAAGCTATAATAGCATTTACTACTGCTAGCATTTCCTTTTGATTGATGTGAAGGTGCTTTTCTTTTTGGGACCATTTGCCCTGAATGCACTGATCTGTCATGTGCGCCCCCCAGGCGTAGTCTGAGGCGTCTGTTGTGATGACGATTTGCTTGAGGCTTGTAGAATGGGAGACCTGTGTTTGTTTGGCATGCTTGAGCCCACCACAGAAATTCCTTTTGAAGACATGGAATTAGTGGTATTATTTTGTTTCCAAACTGTGGCTGTGTTGAGACCATAGGTTTTTCAGGTACCACTGAAGTTTCCTCATATGCAGCTTTGCACATGGGATTAGTAGGATGCAAGATGCCATGAATCCCAGAGCCTGCAGGATTTTCCTTGCAGTCGGCCTGGTGAAATTTGCTAGTGTTCTGAAGTATTGAGTTAGTTGCCCCTGCTTCTCTGGCGTGAGGTAGGCCATCTGGGTGTTTGTGTCCAAGTTGGCACCCAGGAAAATTATTTTCTGAGAGGGTATTAGCCTTGATTTCTTTTTGTTGACTGTGTATCCCAGAGAATTCAACAACATTATTACAAAAGCCAGATGTTTCAGAAGTATGTGCTTGCTGTCCGCTTGGATCAGGCAGTCGTCCAAATATGGGTAAATTTGTATCCCTTGAAGTCTGCAGTAGGCAATTACTGATGCCAGGCATTTCGTGAATACTCTGGGCGCAGTAGATACGTCAAAGGGCAATGCAGAGAATTGATAATGGGTTGAACCTGCAAGAAATCTGAGGTATCTTCTGCAATTCTGTCTGATTGGGACATGCAGGTATGCCTCCTTGAAGTCCAATGTTACCAGCCAAGACTCCTTGCCCAGCATGGGAAGAAGCTGCTGTAATGTGAGCATCTTGAATTTTGGTACGAGTAACAATGTGTTTAGGATGGATAGGTCCAAAATAGGTCTCCAATCTTTTCCATTCCTTGGTACCTCTTGAATAGCTTTCATGTCCATGAGATCTGAAATTTGTCTTTGTGCCTCTGCCCTTTGATTGTGTGGCAGGTTTGGCATGCCTCTCATTTTTGGAAGGGTGTGAAAATGGAATCTGTAGCCCCTGTTTATAATGTCGAGGATCCATTTGTCTTTTGTGACAATATGCCAATTTTTTGAAAATAATGCCAGTTTTCCGCCTAAGGGTATGCTGCCATTTGAGCCTTGCTTGGCATGCAAAGGGGAAAGTCATTGGGCCTGCTTTCTGAATGGATGCGAACTATCCTCACCACCTCTTTGTGTAGGAGCTTGCCATTGTCTGCCTCTAAACGATCCTTGAGATTGCCCTCTGCCCCTCGGGCGCCTGTATCTACCTCTTTGGGGTCTGTCCGTGGCTGGAAAGGACCAATTTCTGGAAGGCCAGTTTCTACTGAAACGTGGAGGTTGTACCTGTAGAAAATCTTTCACTGTTTGCATTGATTTAGCCTTTTCCTCCATTTTCTTTAATACCTCCTCAGCTTTAACACCAAATAATACATCCTTTTGTAGAGGAGCATCTAGTAATTTAGCTTTGACATGATCTGGTAAGGTTTGCTCCTTGAGCCAGGCATGTCTACGTATGACTGATCCTGTAACAGCAGCTCTACATGAGGCCTCTAGAGCATCAAAACCACATTGCAAGGTATGTTTACCCACTTGTTCTGCACTATGCATCAAATCCTGAAACTCTTTCAAGTCTGGTTGTTCAGGTTGTGACATTTTACTTCTCAACTGTGATAACAGAAACTGTCGGTACTTTAGCATATGGAACTGTCAGTTTAATGCCCTCATGGTTAAGGTGGCCGAGGTGTATACCTTTTTTCCCCACCTTTCTAAGGATCTGGAATCTCTCTCGGAAGGTAATGGGTTTTTAGCAGTGGAGGCCTTAATTCCCTTGGGGCCCTGTCAGATAGTTTCTTGGTCAGCCGCATGGCTTTTGTATAAAAATTGGTGTGAGTCAGGAACCCGGTAGTACCCATCAGGCTTGACTGGGGCTGGAGGTAAAGAATCCGGGTTAAGGCAGGCCTCCGAGTACACATCATCTAGTATGTCTAAGACAGGAGGTATAGCCAGAGGCCTGTGCTGGGGTAGCAAAAGAAAATCCCTAAGTCTTTTCTTGGAATCGGAGTACTCTTGCCCTTCCCAGTGGAAGTGTTCCCTTAAGGTATGCAAGGTTTCCCCAAATGAGTAATCCTCTGGGGGGGGGGGGGGGGACAGAAGGAATGGACTCCTCAGCATCAGAATCTTCAAAAGGGGAGTAAGAATGTTCCTGTTCATCAGAGTGCTCTGAAATAATGGAGGCCTGGTCAGAGGAGGGGGATGCTTCCTCCACTCTGGGCCTTTTGTCCCGGGGTTGAGAACCCCTGATAAGAGTAATCAAATCCTCAGCCATTTTAAGCATCTGTTTTTTAGGCATGGGGCGTGGAGAAGGGCCCTGTGGAGCTTGTCTCTTAGAATGCATGGCTGCTTTAGACTTAGTGAAAGCCTTGATAGAAAAAGAGGAGGAAGGTCTGAAGACACCTTGAGAGGAGGCAGACCTGTCTACATTTTGAGATTCACCACCAAGAGTGGCTTCGGTATCTGTAGTCGGGGGGTGGGCAGAGGAGCCTGCGACCTCGGGCACAGAAGACACCGCCAATGAAGTGTCGTTGGTAGGCAGGGGCAGTGTAGGTGCCTCGCTGAGAACCGGACCACCTGTAGTCGGCTTTGGCGTGGTGTTGGTAGAGGCCGCGGACCTCGTGTGTCGGTCCTTATCTTTGCAGTTTTTAGACAAAACTGGAGTCGGAGTATCCGACGACATAATATAGTTACATTTTTTGCCAAAATAGTGCTGGGCGAACTCCGCCCGACGCTTAATGGTGCGTTTATTGAATGTAGCACAAAAACGACAGACCGAGACGTCGTGGTCTGGGCCTAAGCAAGGAATGCAGAGGGAATGAAAATCCTTATGCGGTATTTGCTTCCCACAAGAAATACAATTATTAACTTTGTCTGACATCGGTCTGAGGCAAGAAAAGTTTCCCCAACTGGGCACTTAGCTTTCAAGAAGACTTCGGTTGCAAAATTTTCGTAATTTCAGGAGCTGGCCGACCGGCACTTGCGAACTGCTTCTGCTTCGGGCACCGCGCGGCAAGAAAGACTGAAGAAAATGGCGTCGGCTGGTTCTTTTATACCCCTGGCGCACTGATGTCAGGGAAGAAGCGACGACAACCGACGCCAGACCTAGACTTTGGAATTCGGCCGACCGAGGACCCGCCTGACGGCAGGAGAACCCATCTGTTATGACTGCAGCTGTATGCACGATGAACATCTAGGTGCAATCATTGAATCCCCAAATTATGTCAGTAAACTAAAGGATGGTCTCACACAGACCGAGTGGTGTATTAGTCATGGTCTCAAACTGAATGCAAAGAAATGCATCATCATTCCCTTCGGCACAAGCAATGTCCCTTCACACTATCAAATCAATAAAAATACCCTAAGTATCCATGTAGTGGTAGGAGATCTGGGATCACAGGTTGACCGGGACCTTAAGTTCGACCAACACGTGTCTACCACTGTAAGGAAAGCTTTCCACGCAGCTCACTTGATTAGTAAAGGCATCACCTCAAGAGCAGAAGTTATAACCCCCTTACACTGCACATATCTGGCCCACAATTGAGTACAACGCCCATTTGATATGTACCGTACTAAGCACCTACAGCAATTAGAGAGGCCTTAGAGGTTTCTAACAAAGATCAAGGACCTCCAGCATGTGCCTTACACGGACAAACTAAACTCCCTGTCACTATACTCCGTATTGTACAGACTTCTTGGTTAGAATTATGCCTGGCCTACAGAGCAACCCAAGACCCAAACCTAATGAACTTACTACATATCTGTAAATCAAATGCGTCTAGGGCTACCCGTTCCAGGGATTTAAATATGGCCTGCGACTTAAATAGGACATGCTGGAGGGACAGATTTATCTCCCTGTGACTGCCACGGCTTTGGAACAGACTACCAAATTCATGTGAAACAGAGCACCTCTGATACACTGTTTAAGAAGAACCTGGATGAGTGGATGAGGCACTGTAAATTCTTACCGGGAATAGCACCTACAACCCTCCTGGATGTGGGCAGTTATTACTAAAAGCAATCTTGGGTATTGACAAGTACCTTTATGGTATTACATTGGGTTGAAACTGCTAAACTTAAAATGACCTCTGGGTCAATAGCCCAGTAATCGCCTATGATCCTATGAAGTACTTTTTTCATCCCTTCTGATAACTAAATCAAACAATTCAGGCAACTGAACTTTCCTTCTTTCTGTAATGGCTAATGTACCTGATGTGCATGGTTTCTATAATGGCTAATGCTTGGGGGGTAAATTACCTGCGTCACAGAAATGTCATGTTCAGTGAATATCTGATGGCTGAAGATAGTCAAGATAAATTAAAGGGGTTTAACTCACAAGCCAAAGGTGGTGGGTCAAGAAGGTGTTAAAGACTGTCAGTCTAAATGAAACAGAACAAGCAAAAGACAGGACTGACAGCTCATCAGTATTAAAGAAATGCATGTACCCTCCACAAGTTGCTTCTGTCCTAAGCTACAAAGTGTCTTACAACAGATGGCTGGGGAACTATAGCTGTGATGTTGGTGCACTAAGAAAGAAGGCCTGGCAGTCTCGTATGGGAACTACTCCACCGCCTCTGCCACTGGAAGGTTGTACTTGAGTCAGACATGTCCAAGCACTCACAAACTGGTGCCTTTTTGGAACCAGTGTCCTGATGCCTGGGTGGGACTGACAGGTTCTCTAGGGCCATGCGCACCCTGTCTGCTTCCCTGGTAAATAAGTAATCTTCCCTTTAGCTAAGGAATTTTAGAATATCCAGCCAATGTTGAAGGAAACGGTGCCCTAAGGGGGATCCAGAAAGGCCTTTAAGTCTTTGTTCTATTTTTCAGCATTTTTTAAAAATAAGAGTATTCCTTATACTCATCTACCTGGTACACCTCTACTGGACAGGAAAGGTTGATAGGAAAGGCATGGAAGTGAAAGGATGTTCCTTGGTACGATCAGTCACATTTGCCAAAACTTTCTTCAAGGGATGTCATGGGACTCAACACAGAAAAAGAAAAAAAACTACTTCAACATACTGTTCTAGCAGCACATTAAACAGAAATAAGCCAAGTAATGCCAAGAACAAAATTCCTTAAGATGGATATTCATCAGTCTAGGAGATCTGAATCTGGCTGTCGCATACTGATGACCAAATGTCTGGATTGTGACAAAAAGAAATTAAGATGGCATGGACTGCTCTCCTCATCATAATCGGTGAGAATCTAATCCCTCCATCATGTAAAAATATCAGCCTATGCAGGGGACATCCAAAGTTCTAGGTTCTGGTTAGTAACCTAATTCCCATCCTGCACGTTTCTCAAACCCCCTCAGCACACCTGTACAACAAGCTGAGGTTATAACAAGAGTAGCCTATGTTACATGTACGTTACAAGGTGAGGGGGAGACTCTAAAATCTAAAAAGTGTCTCATTAAGTAACAGCTCAGCACAAAAAAACCCTTAACACATTACATTCAGAGCCAACTTTTTCCACATGTACATGTGCATATGAATATTCAGATTTACCTGATAATTAGGATTGTCAATCATTGGTGCTTTCCATTTGCCCTTGTAGTTGGGGTTGTCAATCGTTGGCCTCTTCCACTCGCCACATCCAGGGGCAGACTGGCATTTTGGATTGGGAATCTGAGGGGCCTCCCACTCTCCATCCATATCTTCATCCCTGTGGAAAACAAATACGTTAAGGAGAATATCCTGTTCTTGGACAGAAGGTTCAGTTGCAGAAGCTACAGGTACTCAGGTTCATTGATAAGCTCAGAAAAAGTCTTAAGGCAGTTATAGCTAAACACAGTATCAAAAGCGTTGCAGATGAATATCAAAGAGGACTAAAAAATATACTTAAAATACAGATAAAAATGGAAATCAAGAGTTACTGTAATAAAATGTATACCAATTAACATACAGGCTCCCTATTTAGATTAAGTTGAACCTTCCACTACAATTGAAATTAAGGTTACCTCTACAACAAAGATGGTCTTTCACATGAAAGCCAGAGAAGTTAGCAGACTCAAAAGTATCAGGCAGATAAAGTAACATATGCAAGGCTAGTCCTAGGGACAACAAAATGCACCTCCTCTGAGGACCAAAGCTGCCTCTTGGGGATATAAATGAGGCAAGAGCTCCTGCAAGCAATCAAGACTGAAGCAGTGTATGGGAAAGACAAGACATAGAATTTTAATCATCCTTGTCACAAGCAGCTAGCAGATCAAGAATGACTAAAGTAAAAAACAGAACTTAATACACTGGCTATAGACTTCTGTATCGTATAGAGTCTGGTTGAGCAACGTTGCCATCACTAAGCCTAAGGTACAGTATACTGAAGTAATCAAGAAGAGGGGATATCATGCATGAATCATTGTACTGAGGATAGAATTACATCCCTAATCCAGGGAGTGTTTAAATGAAATGACTCAACAGCTGACACCACGAACCTTAATATCACTGAGTTTACAAGTACTGAACCCATACTATGCACAGAGGGCGCAAACTCTAATCTGTAATCACCTAAACAGAAAGGAGGAAAGCAGAGTGGCAGTTGCACTGGTGCTGCAGACAAAGCCCAGACTACTGCCCAGTTGACACACGTTTGATTTAGTGGCTCAGGTGACTGACAGAGTGTCAGGGAAGGTATGGGTGTGCCCATCCTTGGTGGAGGGGTGCTTGTTGATATATTCCCTAAGGGGAGGCATGGTCTAAAGTGGGGAATTGCCCTCAAATACACGTGGGGTGGGAGAAAAGGGATGGGTGTGCCCATCCTTGGTGGAAGGGTGTTGTTGATACAGTCCCTAAGTGGAGGCATGGTCTAAAGTGGGGAATTGCCCTCAAATACACATGGGGTGGGAGAAAAGGGATGGGTGCGCCCATCCTTGGTGGAAGGGTGTTGTTGATACAGTCCCTAAGTGGAGGCATTGTCTAAAGTGGGGAATTGGCCTGAGATACATGTGGGGTTGGAGAAAAGGAAGTGGGAAGGGCATAAAAAAGCCCGGATGAAGCACAAACAAGCCAAGACCCCAGGATGCTCTTAGGCTCCATGACCAAGCCAAGCAATACCAGAAAAAGTCCATGGGGGCAGGGATAGGACAATTACCAGAAGACCCAGTGTGGACGTGGGGCACTGAGGGTTGGGATAGTAAAGCTAAGGTCTGAGGGGCGCAAAAAATAAACAGGACACAGGACTGGGGAAATGGCTTACAACTTCTAACCTCCACTACATATTGAGCAACCTATATACAATATTCAAAGGTAGAGAAATCAAACAACTTCCTGGGGAAAGCAGAGGTATAGAAAAATACCAGTATACCAAGGGTACTGAATACCTTTATCTTACCTGTTTTCATTTAACAGGAACATATACACATGTATATACCTACGTATATTACACACACGCACACACACAGTACAGTTGTGTACACTTACCATAAATGTAGATGTCCCAAGTGTATTCACAGTTGCAGACATCACATTTGGTTTATCTGCTTGTAGTAGCCCTCAGTCGGCCTGATTATCAAAGTCTTGGGTCCTGCGTTGGTTGCAGTCTTATCTTCCATGATGTCAGGTAGTCAGGGGGTATAAAGCATGCAGCCAACGCGGGGCTGGAGGGAGGGTAACCAGGACTGCAACAGTGAATACACTCGAACATCTACATTTATGGTAAGTGTACACAACTGTACTATGTTCTTCGTGTTTCACTGTTGCAGTCATCAAATTTGGGTAGATTCCCAAAGCTAAGGATGGGAGGAGGAATTTAGATAGCATTAGGACCAGCTATAAGGCCCTGCAAGACTGTAGTGGCAAAACCAGCTCTGGATTTAGAGAAAATAGGCAGATGGTAATGTTTGGTGAAAGTATGTACAGAACTCCAGGTAGCAGCTTCTAGGATGTCCCTGGTAGGGACACCCCTAATAAAAGCTGTAGATGCAGCCCTGGTTGAGTGTGGTCTTATCCCCTATGGGATAGGTTTTCCATGGTGCTTATAGCATAAATGAATGCAATGCCCTATCCATTTAGAAACGGTTTTGAAATGGCCTTCCCCTCTGCCCTGCAGCAAATGCCACCAGCAGTTCAGATTTCCTTTGAGGTTTAGTCCTATCCAAGTAAAATCCAAGTTGTCTGTGCACATCTAATGAGTGCAGTATCCATTTCCCTTTCTTCTGTGGATTAGAAAAGAAGGTTGGCAAATGAATGGACTGATTAAGAGCCACACTGGATACCACCTTGGGCATGAAGGAGGGACTGGTCCTGAGGGACACCCTGTCCACATGAAAGATGATGAAAGGCTCCACTGCCATAAGGGCCTGTAATTCACGATACCCTTCTTGCTGAAGTGATTGCTAAAAGGAAGGGTGTTTTCCAAGAAAAGAATTTTAACTCTTGCAGCTGGCTCAAAAGGAGGTAGAGTGAGTTTTTCCAATACAAAGTTAAGGCCCCAGGCTGGAGTTGGGGCTCTCCTGGGTGATCTTAAGTTTTTAGCCCCTCTGAGGAACTGCTGGAGAAGTGGATGAGAGAAGAGGGGTGGTTCTGTGTTGTAATGAGCTGAAATGGCTGAGGCATGAATTTTGATGGAGGAAAAAGAAAGCCCCTTGTGAAGCATCTCAGTTAAGTATTGAAGAATCTGAGGTAAACTGGGCGCTGCTGTGCCCATCCCTTGAGTTTGGTTCCAGGGACAGAATCTTTTCCATTTTTCAGCATAAGATTTTCTAGTACTAGGCCTCCTTGCCTCCAAAATGACATCCAACACTTGTTTGCTGAGGGATGGTAATGGAGAGGTCAAGTAATAAGCCACGCTGCCAGGTTCAGGGTTTGAAGGTGAGGATGCAGAATTTGGCCCTCCTGCTGGGACAGGTAGGGGTCTGAGGCAGGTGCCATGGTGCCAGCAGTGACACACTGCGCAAGAGGGGGTACCAGTGTTGGCGTGGCCAGTCTTGTGCAATCAGTATCTGCCTTGGTTTGTCCTGTTTGATCTTTAGTAGTACTTTGGAGAGGAGAGGCAGAGGAGGAAAGGCATAAACTAATAGATTTTTCCAGTTGAAGGACAGGGCATCCACTTTCCAAGCTTGTTTGTGGGGAGCCCTTGTGCAGAATTTGTCCAATTGGTAGTTCTGGGGGGAGGCAAACAGGTCTATATCTGGGCTCCCCCATTTGTTTTATCAACATGTTGAAAATCTTTGGTACCAGTTTCTACTCGTGTGGGTCTATGAGATTTCTGCTTAGTTTGTCTGCCAGTGTATTTAGCTTTCCTGGAGGGAATTGAGCCTGTAGATGCACTTGGTAGCTCAAGGCTGTGTCCCACAGAGCCATGGCTAGTCTGCAGAGGGGGTATGAATCGGTCCCCCCTGCATGTTAATGTACCACACAACAGTGGTGTTGTCTGTCCTTACCATTAACTGTCCTGGAAGAATGTAGTCCTTGAAGGCTGTCAGAGCATTCTGTACAGCTAACATTTCTTTTTGATTGACATACAGGTGTATTTGACTTGGGTTCCATTTGACCTGAATGCACTTCCCTGCCAGGTGAGCCCCCCATGCATAGTCTGATGAGTCTGTTACGGTTTGGGCAGCAGGGGGTAGAGTGAATGGTAGTCCCTTGTTTTGGTGGCAGGCCTCTGCCCACCAAAGGAAGTATAACTGTAGGCATGGCATGATGGGAATCATTGTTTCTAGATCCTGAGAATGTTGACACCATAGACTTCTTCGATACCATTGTAGTTTCCTCATATGCAATCTTGCGTATGGAATTAGGAGAATGCAGGAGGCCATTAACCCCAAGGCTTTCAGTATTTGCCTTGCAGATAGCAGGGTTTTTGTGGCCATTAGTTTGAAATACGTTGTCAAATGAATTGTTTCTCTGGCGTGAGGAAAGGCATCTGGGAAGTTGTGTTCAAGCTTGCTCCCAGGAATATAAATTGTTGACAGGGTACAAGATGTGATTTATTTTCTTTTATGAAGTACCCCAGACAAGTTACCACCTTTTGTACAAACGCCAGATGATTCAAAAGTATGTACTGTCTTTCTGCCTGAATTAGACAGTCGTCCAGGTATGGGTATATCTGAATATTTCTTTGCCTGCAAAATGCAATGTCTGGAGCTAGGCACTTTGTGAATACCCTGGGCACAGTAGATAAGCCAAAGGGCAGTGCAGAGAACTGATATTGCATGTAGCCTGCTTTGAAGCGTAGGTATCTTCTGCAGGATTCCCCGATTGGGATGTGCAGGTGGGCTTCCTTTAAATCCAGTGTTGCCAACCAGGCATCCTTGCCTAGGATAGAAAGCAACTAGTGAAGAGTTAGCATCTTGAATTTTGGGATCACCAAAAAGGTGTTTAGGATAGAAAGGACCAGGATAGGACACCATGAGTGGTCTTTTCTGGGTACCAGGAAAAGTCTTGAGTAGAAACCTTGTCTCTTTTCCGCTTCTAGTACAGGTTGAAAATGAAAAACCCTTATGCTTAAGAGAGTGAGAGTACTTGCTTTTGAGCCTCTGCCCATTGATTTGGGGGTAGATCTGGCCAACCATTTGGGGTTGGTAATGTGTGGAAGTGAAATCCTTATCCTTGGGGAAACTATATTTAAAACCCATTTGTGCTGTGTAATTAGTTCCCAGTTTTTTTGTCTGCAGAGCAATCTCCCCCCTAAAGGAGCAGTCAGATGAGAAGGGCTTGGAGCTTTTAAAGTTAAATCATTGAGACAGTTTACATGGGGGGGGTCTTACTACTCCCTGATTTGGAAGTGGGAGCCCCCCACTGCTTAGTCCTGTGCATACCTTGGGACTGAAGCCTGGGTGTTTTGCTGGTTCTGGGTTTGGGCTGAGAAGGTCAGGAAGAGGCAGGAAAGGACCAATTCTTAGAGGGCCAATGCCTACTAAATCTTGAAGGCTCTACTTGTAGGAAATCTTTAACAGTTTGCATAAATTTAGCTTCTTCCTCCATCTTTTTAAATACTTCTTCTGCTTTGTTGCCAAACAGGCAGTCCTGATTTAAGGGAGCATCCAGCAATTTAGCTTTAACATGATCTGGCAAAGACTGCTCCTTAAGCCAAGCATGCCTTCTAAGTACAGACCCAGTGACAGTCCCCCTGCAAGATGCTTCTAGTGAATCAAAACCACATGCAAAGTATGTTTTCCAACTTGTTCAGCAGAATGCATTAAATCCTGTAAATCCTTATTTTCAGCACAGTGAGGTATCAACATCATTTTCTGTTTAAGCAATCCAATAATATGCTGCTGATACTTTAACATATGAAACTGGCAGTTTAAAGCCCTAATGGCCAAGGCTGCATAAGTGCATAAGTGTATACAGTCTTACCCCAGCTATCCAGCGCCCCGGAATCTCTATCAGAGGGGGTAGAATTTTTGACAGTAGTAGCCTTAATGCCCTTGGGTCCCTATGAAATGGTCTCAGGATCTGCAGTAGGATTTTTAAAGAGGAACTTGTGAGACCCTGTAATATCTATCTAGTTTTCTGGGAGCAGGAGGTAGAGAGTCAGGGGCCAAGCTAGATTCCAAAAAGGCATCATCAATGTCCAGTACAGGGGTGATAGCTAAAGGCCTGTGTTGGGGCAGGAGTAAGATATTCCTAAACCTCATTTTAGAATCAGAGTAATCCTGGCTTTCCCAGCGGAAAAGCTTCCTAAGAGTATGCAAGCTTTCACCAAGAGAGGAATCCTCTGGAGGGGAAGCAGAGGAAATAGAGTCCTCTGTATCAGAATTCTCATAGGTAGAAAGGTAAATCCTGGTCATCAGAGAAAACAGAAATTTCAGAATCCTAATCAGAAGTATCATAAGCAAATTCAGTCCTAGGTCTCAGAGGGGGAAGGCTGGCTTCCCCTGATTAAAGTAATAAGGTCTTCAGCCATTCTTATCATTTGTTTTTTAGGCATAGAGGCCTAACCATGCAGTCTGGGCGACTGTTTTCTAGACATGGTTCGAGTTTTAGGCCTTGAAGAAAAAGATGGCGTCTGTTTAATATGCAAGTCAGTAGGCCTGAATAGACTGACTCAGAAGCCGGTGCCTGCACAGTGGCTCCGGACCCATCCAAGGTAGAGACATCCACAGGTTCCAAAGTTGAAGCATCTCGTGGCATACCAGACTCAGAATGGGTCTCAGTAGAGGCCTGCGAATCTGAAGTAGCGGGTATCAGGGGCTGCAAAAGCACCTCACTGAGTACCGGCGAACTGACGACTAGCTTAGGAGAAGCATCGTCAGCAACTTTGGACCTAGGCGGCCTGTCTCTGTCTTTATCTTTGCGTTTTTTCCGGAATGTCGGTAGTCAGGTGGCTTACCGAAGACATATCTGGATAACTGAAACGAGCACCAAAATATTTAGAAGTGTAAATATACCAGCGACGAATAGTTCGTTGTTTAAATAAGGCACAAAATCGACAGCGAGATACGTCGTGGTCAGGGCCTAGGCAAGGAATATAGTACAAATTAAAATCTTTATGAGGTATTTGCTTTCTACAAGAAATACAATTATTGACTTTTACTGACATTGGTTTAGAGCAAGAAAAAGTTTCCCCAACGGGGTACTTAGCTTTAGTTGAAGACTTCGGTTCTGAAACTCGTAAACGAAAATTTCAAGAGTCTGCCGACCGGCACTTGCAAACTGCTTCTGCTTTGGGCACCGCACGGCAAGAAAGACTGATGTAATGGCATCGGCTGCATGCTTTATACCCCTGACTACCTGACGTCATGGAAGACAAGACAGCAACCGACTTTGATAATCAGGCCGACTGAGGGCTACTACTGCAAGCAGATAACCCAAATGTGATGACTGCAACAGTGAAACGAAGAACATACGCACACAAATACACACTGTAGATAGATATCTATAGTGTGTGCATATTTTATCTATATCATGATACTGCACTTAAATATCATAGGCACATTTGAATGAAGCTTTTGGGGGTGTAAAATGTTGAAAACAAAATATATCATCAGATTTGAATGAATGTTTATTTTTATACTGTTTGCAAATAAAGTGTCTGAAAGGGATAAAGTTGATGCTTTGCTTGTTCTTGGGTTAGGGCAAGGCTTGGGACTGGGAGAGATTTACTGTTTTGCATGTTTGCTGCTGTGTGTGATCTGCATTCTTTTGTTGTAAAGTGGTACAGTTAGTGAATTTTTTTTGTAACAATCTATAGAGTCAGAGGCAGGCACAACAGTACAGTGACGGAGGGATACAAAGCCCACCCGGACCCTCCCCCAGCACCCAACCTTAACCCTACATATTACATTACTAAATATGTTTCCCTAAACGTATCACTACCAAGATGACACTATCTTGCTTTTGTGGTTGGGGTACAGGATGAAGGGCATTTTTTAGGTGGCTAGAATAACAACAAATCACAAAATATCCAATAAGTTTTTAATCAATATATCTTAAAGCTTTTTCATTTAGATATTTCATGACAATCAAGTGCAGCTGGGTTAAGAACATTTTATAATTGTTGACGCTCAAACTCACTGTTGCAGTACTGATGCTAGGGATTTCCTCCCTGTAGAAGAACAAAAGCTGGTCCAAATGCCAAAGTTCTCACCTCATCTCTCTGGTATATTGGACTTGCTCTCGTTCTTACTCCAGGTCACTGGCAGCAAAAAGTACCATTTAGCGATTACATTAAAGGGACAGAAAGTAAATAATAGTGAAGGAATGGGGTAGATTTTCCTATGGAACTTTGATATGGCTATAAAAATAGAGAAACATGAAAAGTACAGTTGTGTACACTTACCATAAATGTAGATGTTAGAGTGTATTCACTGTTGCAGTCATCACGTTTGAGTTGTCCCTGCCAGGGTAGCCCTCGGCTGGCCCGAATATCAGAGACTTAGTATTTCTGCATCGGTTGCTGTCACTTGAGGACTGACATCAGGTCATCAGTAGTATAAAGTAAGGCAGCCGACGCTATTACATCAGTCTTTCTTGCCCTAACCTGTCAGGAGCCACCAAAGTAGGAGGCCGAGTTCTGGTGGAAGAACCCCACCAGTGGAAAATAAATACCAATACGTCCCTTGTAAGGGAAGGAGAACAAGAAAGAATGGTGATAAAAGGAGAAAGAGAATAAAAAGGGATGGAGGGAGAGAAACCAGGACTGCAACAGTGAATACACTCTAACATCTACATTTATGGTAAGTGTACACAACTGTACTATGTTCTTCATGTTTCACGGTTGCAGTCATCACATATCGGTAGATTCCCAAAGCTGAGGAAATGGGTGGAGGCAGTCAAGGAAAAGTACAGTTGTGTACACTTACAATAAATGTAGATGTTAGAGTGTATTCAGTGTTGCAGTCATCACATTTGGGTTATCTGCCGGCAGGTAGCCCTCAGCCAGCATGAATACCAGAGTCTTCGGATTCCTGTGTCGGGTGCTGTCTCTTCTTCCATGACGTCAGGGGTATAAAACATGCAGCCGACGCCATTACATCAATTTTTCTTGCCACAGATGTCAGGATGGGAAGCAATTATATGTTATGGTACACCGCCATCAAAAAGCAAATACACCAGAAAACTCAAATATACCAAACAAGAAGGAAAGGCAGAGCCAAGAAAAGTCAGGGGGCTGGAGGGAGGGTAAAGTACAGTTGTGTACACTTACCATAAATGTAGATGTTAGAGTGTATTCACTGTTGCAGTCATTACATTTGGGTAATCTGCTGGCAGGTTGCCCTCAGTCAGCCTGATTAACAAAGTCTTGGGTCCTGCGTCGGTTGCTGTCTCTTCTTCCATGACATCAGGTCGTCAGGGGTATAAAACAAGCAGCCAACGCCATTACATCAGTTTTTCATGCCCCAGGTGACCCCCCCCCCCAAATGGGGAGAAAAATAAAATTAAAAACACAAAAATATACCTCCAACTAAAAGCAAATACACCAAAAAGGCTTTTAAGCATAGTAAAAGAAAGTAGAGGTATAGTAAGAGAAAAACAGGGGGCTGGAGGGAGGGTAACCAGGACTGCAACAGTGAATACACTTGAACATCTACATTTATGGTACGTGCACACAACTGTACTATGTTCTTCGTGTTTCACTGTTGCAGTCATTACATTTAGGTAGATTCCCAAAGCTATGGTTGGGAGGATGGATTTATACAGCATTAGGACCAACTATAAGGCCCTGCAAGACAGCAGTGGCAAAGCCAGCTCTGGATTTAGAGAAAATTGGTAAATTATAATGCTTGGTGAAAGTATGAACTGAACTCCAGGTAGCAGCTTCTAGAATATCCTTGGTAGGAACACATCTGAGAAAGGCTGCAGAAGTAGATGCAGCCCTGGTGGAATGTGATCTGATCCCCTGGGGATAGGTTTTCCATGGTGCTAATGCAATGGCTTTTCCATTTAGAAATGGTTTGTTTTGAAATAGCCTTCTCCTCTGCCCCTGCAGCAAATGCTACCAGTCCTGTTCAAGTAGAATCTAAGTCGTCTGTGCACATCCAATGAATGCAGAATCCGTTCCCCTTTGTTCTGTGGCTTGGGAAAGAAAGTTGGCAAATGAATGCACCGATTAAGTGCCACACTGGATACCACCTTGGGCATGAAGGATGGATTGGTCCTGAGTGACACCCTGTCCGCATGAAAGATGATTTAAGGCTCCACTGCCATAAGGGACTAATTCAGATATCCTTCTAGCTGAAGTGATTGCTAAAAGGAAGGCTGTTTTCCAAGAAAGAAATTTTAAGTCTGCAGCAGCAGCTGGCTCAAAAGGAGGTAGAGTGAGTTTCTCCAATACAAAGTTAAGGTCCCAGGCAGGGGTTGGAGCTCTCCTGGGTGGTCTCATGTTTTTGGCCCCTCTGAGGTACTGCTTGAGCAGAGGATGAGAGAAGAGGGGAGGTTCTGTGTTATAATGAGCTGAAATGGCTGAGGCGTGGATTTTAATGGAGGAAAAAGACAGGCCCTTGTGAAGCATCTCAGTTAAGTATTGCAAAATCTGAGGTAAATTGGGCGCTGCTGTGCACATCCCTTGAGACTGATTCCAGGCATAGAATCTTTTCCATTTGTCAGCATAAGATTTTCTAATACTAGATCTTCTCGCCTCCAATATGACATCCATCACAGGTTTGCTGAGGGATGTTAAGGGTGAATTTAAGTGATTAGCCAAGCTACAAGGTTCAAAGTTGGGAGCTGAGGGTGCAGAATTTGGTTCTCCTGCTGAGACAGTAAGGAAGGTGTCTGAGGCAGGCGCCAAGAAGAAATTTATGACACACTGTGCAAGAGTGGGTACCAGTGTTGGCATGGCCAGTCTGGAGCAATCAAAATTATTTTTGGTTTGTCCTGTTTGACTTTTAGCAGAACTTTGGAAAGCATAGACAGAGGGGGAAAGGTGTAGACTGATAGGTTTTTCCAGCCGAAAGACAGAGCATCCACTTTCCAGGCTTTTTTATGAGGAGTTCTTATGCAAAATTTGTCCAACTGTTAGATCTGTTTGCCTCCCCCCAAAACTATGTCTGGGCTCCCCCATTTGCTTGTCAACATGTTGAAAATCAGTGGTTCCAGTTTCTATTCGTGTGGGTCCATGAGATTTCTGCTTAATCAGTCTGCCAGTGTATTCAGTTTTCCTGGCAGGAATTGAGCTTGTAGTTGCACTTGGTAGCTCAATGCCATGTTCCACAATGCCATGGCTAGTCTGCAGAGGGGGTAGGAATGTGTACCCTCCCTGCTTTGTTTATGTACCACATAACCGTTGTGCTGTCTGTCTTTACCATTAGTTGTCCTGGATGAATGTAGTCCTTGAAGGCTGTCAAGAGCATTCTGTACAGCTAACATTTTTGATTGAGAAGTAGGTGCATTTGATTTGGGCTCCATTTGCCCTGAATGCACTTCCCTGCCAGGTGAGCCCCTCATGCACAGTCTGATGCGTCTGTAGTTAGGGTTTGGGCAGCAGGAGGTAGTGTGAATGGCAGTCCCTTGTTTTGGTGGCGGGCCTCTGCCCACCATAGGAACTCTAGGAGTAGGCAAGGTGTGATAGGAATCATTGTTTCCAGGCTGTGACAATGTTGACTCCATAGACTTTTTAAGTAATACTGAAATTCCTCATATGCAGTCTTGCATATGGAATTAGAAGAATGCAGGAGGCCATGAACCCCAAGGCTTGCAGTACTTGTCTTGCAGATAGCAGGGTTTTTGTGGCCACTTGTTTGAAGTAAGTCACCAAATGAATTTGCTTTTCTGGCGTGAGGAAAGCCATCTGGGCAGTTGTATTCAAGCTTGCATTCAGGAATGTAATCTGTTGAGAGGGTACCAGTTGTGACGTCTTTTCGTTTATGGTGTACCCTAGACAAGTTAGAACCCTTTTTACAAACGCCAATGATTTATAAGTATGGCCTGGTTTACTGCCTGAATTAGACAATCGTCCAGGTATGGATATATTTGAATATTTCTTTGCCTGCAAAATGCAATTACTGGAGCCAGGCACTTTGTGAACACCCTGGGTGCAGTAGACAAGCCAAAGGGCAGTGCAGAGAACTGATAATGCAAGTAGCCTGCTTTGAAGCGTAGGTATCTTCTGCAAGATTCCCAGACTGGGATATGCAGGTAAGCTTTTTTAAATCTAGAGTTGCCAACCAGGCATCCTTGCCTAGCATAGGAAGTAACTGGTGAAGAGTCAGCATCTTGAATTTTGGAATGTCCAGAATTGGACGCCATGTTTTGTCTTTTCTGGGTACCAGGAAAAGCCTGAAAAGAAACCTTGTCCCCTTTCCTCTTCTGGTACCGGTTGAATAGCCATGTTTAAGAGGGAAAGTACTTGTTTATGAGTCTCTGCCCACTGATTTGGGGGCAGGTCTGGCCACCCATTTGGTGTTGGCAAAGTGTGGAAATGAAATCTGTATCCCTGGGACACTATTTAAAACCCATTTGCTCTGGGTAATGAGTTCCCAGCTTTTTGCATGAAGAGCAATCTTTCCCCCCAAAACGGTGGCTAAAAGGTAAGTGCTTGGTAATTTTAAAGGAAAGTCATTGAAACTGTTTACTATAGGGGGGTGTCTTATTTCCAGATTTGGAAGCAGAGGCCCCCCACTGCTTAGTTCTGCGAGTCCCTCGGGACTGAAACCTGGTGATTTTGGTGCGTCTGTGTTTGGCTTGAGTGGATCTGGAAGGAGCTGGAAAGGACCAATTCTTAGTAGGCCAGTGCCTACTAAATCTTGGAGGTTGCACTTGTAAGAAATCTTTCATATTTTGCATAGATTTAGCTTTATGTTCCATCTATTTTAGAACTTCAGCCTTACTGCCAAACAGGCGGTCCTGACTTAAAGGAGCATCCAACAATTTTGCTTTAACATGATCAGGCAGAGATTGCTCCTTAAGCCAAGCATGCCTTCTAAGCACAGACCCAGTAACAGCAGCCCAATCAAAACCACATTGCAAAGTATGTTTTCCAACTTGTTCAGCAAGTGTGTTTTCCAACTTGTTCAGCTGAATGCAATAAATCCTGTAAGTCTTTATTTTCACACAGTCAGAAATCAACATCATTTTCTGTTTAAGCAGTCACATAACATGCTGTTGATATTTTAGCATATTTGGCACTTTAAAGCCCTGATTGCCAAGGTTGCAGAAGTATAAACCTTTTCACCCTATCTATCACGTGCCCTGGAGTCTCTATCAGAAGGGGTAGGATTTTTAGCAGTAGAAGCCTTAATGCTCTTGGGGCCCTGAGAAATGGTTTCTGCGTCTGCAACAGGATTTTTGAAAAGGAACTTGTGGGACTCGGGAACCCTGTAGCATCTGTCAGGTTTACTAGGAGCCAGAGGCAGGGAATCAGGGGCCATAATGGATTCCGAAAAAACATCAACAATGTCTAGTACAAGAGGTATAGCAAATTCCTATGCTGAGGTAGAAGGAAATCCCTAAGCTTCTTTTTAGATTCTGAAAATTCCTGACTTTCCCAGTGGAAATGCTCCCTTAAGGTATGTAAAGTTTCCCCAAAAGAAATGCTCCTTTAAGGTATGTAAAGTTTCCCCAAAAAGAAAAGTCCTCGGGGCAGAGGGAATGGAATCCTCTGCATCAGAATCCTCATAATTACGAATGGATGAATCCAGGTCATTGGAAGAATTAGAAGAAACAGAGTCCTGATCAGAAGAATCATAGTCAAGCTCAGTACTAGGCCTCTTAGAAGGGGGGGGGGGGTGACTACCCCTGATTAGAGTAATAAGATCTTCAGCCATTTTGATCATTTCTTTTTTAGGCATAGGGGCCTGAATATGTGGCCTGGGCATTGGTTTTTTTAAACATAGATCGAGATTTAGGCCTTAGAATAGAAGGTGGAGTCTGTTTAATATGCAAGTCTGTAGGCCTGAATACACCCTCAGAAGCTGGTGCCTGCACAGGGGCTCCGGACCCATCCAAGATAGAGACATCCGCGGATTTCATAGGTGAAGCATCTCGAGACACACCGGACTCCGAATGGGTCTCAGTAGAGGCCTGCGAGTCAGAAGTAGCAGGTATCAGGGGCTGCGAAAGCGCCTCACTGAGTACTGGCAAACTGGCGACTGGCTTAGGAGAAGCGTCATCGGCAGTTTTGGACCTTTACGGCCTGTCTCTCGTCTTTTTCTTTGCGTTTTTTCAGAATTCCAGTAGTTGGATAGCTAACCGTCACTTCTGGATAATTAAACAGAGAACCGAAATATTTAGAGGCAAAAATGTACTGACGACGGATAGTGTGCCGATTACATAAAGTACAAAACTGACAACAAGGTACGATGTGGTCAGGGCCTAGGCAAGGAATGCAGTACAAATGAAAATCTTTGAGGTATTTGCTTCCTACAAGTAATGGAATTATTAGCTTTTACTGACATCGGTGAGGAAGTCGGGAGTGGCAGAGAAGTATGTAAGAGTGGTACAGGATATGTACGAGGGTAGTGTGACAGTGGTGAGGACTGCAGTGGGAGTGACAGATCCGTTTAAGGTGGAGGTGGGATTACATCAAGGATCAGCTCTGAGTTCCTTCTTATTTGCAGTGGTGATGGACAGGTTGACAGACGAGATCAGACAGGAGGCCCCGTGGACTACGATGTTTGCAGATGACATTGTGATCTGTAGTGAGACAAGGAATCAGGTTGAGGAGACTCTGGAGAGGTGGAGATATGCTCTAGAGAGCAGAGGAATGAAGGTCAGCAGGGCTAAGACAGAATATGTATGTAAATGAGAGGGAGGGTAGAGGAATGGTGAGGATGCAGGGAGTAGAGTTGGCAAAGGTGGACAAGTTTAAGTACTTGGGATCAACAGTTCAGAGTAATGGTGAATGTGGAAGAGAGGTGAAGAGGAGAGTACAGGCAGGGTGGAATGGGTGGAGAAGAGTGTCAGGAGTGATTTGTGACAGACTGGTACCAGTAAGAGTGAAATGGAAGGTCTACAAGACAGTAGTGAGACCAGCTATGTTATATGGGTTGGAGACAGTGGCATTGACAAAAAGGCAGGAGTCAGAGCTGGATGTGGCAGAGTTAAAGATGTTATGGTTTGCACTCGGTGTGACTAGGATGGATAGGATTAGGAATCAGTATATTAGAGGGTCAGCTCATGTTGGACAGTTTGGAGACAAAGCAAGAGAGACGAGATTGCGTTGGTTTGGACAGGTGCTGAGGAGGGATGATGGGTATATTGGGAAAAAGATGCTATAGATGGAGCTGGCAGGTAAGAGGAAAAGAGGAAGGTCTAAGATAAGGCTTATGGACGTGGTGAGAGGACATGCAGGCAGTTGGTGTGACATAGCAAGATGCAGAGGATAGGAAGAAATGGAAAGAGATGATCCGCTGTGGCGACCCCTAATGGGAAAAGCCGAAAGATGATGGATGGTAAGGAGCAAGAAAAAGTTTCCCCAACGGGGTACTTAGCTTTAAGTTGAAGATTTCGGTTCTGAAACTCGAAAATGAAAATTTCAGGAGTTGACCGGCACTTGCGAACTGCTTCTGCTTAGGGCACCGCACGTCAAGAAAGACTGATGTAATGGCGTTGGCTGCATGTTTTATACCCCTGACGACCTGATGTCATGGAAGAAGGGACAGCAACCGACGCAGGACCCAAGACTTTGTTAATCAGGCCGACTGAGGGCAACCTGCCAGCAGATTAACCAAATGTAATGATTGCAACAGTGAAACACTAAGAACATCCAATACTGCAACAGTGAATACACTCGAACATCTACATTTATGGTAAGTGTACACAACTGTACTATGTTCTTCGCGTTTCACTGTTGCGGTCATCACATTTGGGTTGATTCCCAAAGCTAAGGAACGGAGGAAGAAGTTAGAGAGCATTAGGGCCAGCTATTAAGCCCTGCAAGACTGCAGTGGCAAAACCGGCTCTGGATTTAGAAAACATGTGGTAATGCTTGGTGAAGGTAAGTACAGAGCTCCAGGTAGCAGCTTCTAGGATGTTCCTGGTAGGGACTCCCATGAGAAAGGCTGCAGAGGTAGATGCAGCCCTGGTGGAATATGATCTTATTCCCTGTGGGGTAGGTTTTCCATGGTGCTTGTAGCAAAAATGAGTGCAATGGACTATCCATTTGTAAATGGTTTGCACTGAAATGGCCTTCCCTTCTGCCCCTGCAGCAAAGCGAACTAGCAGCTGTTCAGATTTTCGGAGAGGCTTAGTCCTGTCCAAATAAAATCCAAGTTGTCTGTGCAAATCCAGAGAGTGCAGTATTCGTTCTCCTTTGTTTTGTGGATTAGGGAAAAATGAAGGCAAATGAATGGACTGATTTAGGGCCACACTAGACACCACCTTGGGCATAAAGGAAGGATTGGTCCCGAGGGAAACCCTGTCTGCATGGAAGATAATGAAGGGTTCCACTGCCATGAGGGCCTGTAATTCAGACAGGGTCTATATTATAAAGTTGACCGCTTATTTACCCGAATGCCTAAACATCGACCAGTCTCAATAGAACTGTGAAAACATTGATCGTCCAGAAGAGCGAAAGTGTCAAATTGTCATGGATGGCCTTCTGCGGTACAGCTCCGTAAGGTAAGTGTGCGATACTTACAGACCTTAGGGTTAGGGTGCGGGTTAAGGTAAGTGCATAGATGGTAATGTATGTTAGATTTAGTGTAGGGTTTTGTTAAGTGTATGTGTGTGGATTATTTAGTTTGTTTTGGTTTAGCTTTTTAAGGTAAGTGTGCAATAGTTACGGAGCTTAGGGTTAGGGTGCAGGTAAAGTTAAGTGCATACATGGTGGCATATGCAAGATTTAGTGTAGGGTTTAGTTTAGGGATAGAAGTAGGGTTTTGGTTAGTGTATGTATGTGGTTTATTTAGTTTGTGTAGGTAGTATGTAGCGGGCGGTGAGGTGGGACAAGTATGACAGTTTGACTTTTTAAATTTAGTGGTTTAGGGCGTTCGGTGTTTATGTGGTTCGATGACGACAAGTCGACGTTTAGGTATTTGATGAAGTAAGTGGTTGACTTTATAATATAGACCCATTCAGACATTCTTCTTGCTGAAGTGATGGCTATAAGGAAGGCTGTTTTCCAAGAAAGGAATTTCAACTCTGCTGTTGCAGCTGGCTCAAAGGGGGGGGGGGGGTGTAGTGAGCTTTTCCAATACAAAGTTAAGGTCCCAGGCTGGAGTAGGGGCTCTCCTGGAATGTCTTAAAATTTTTGGCCCCTCTAAGGGATTGTTTTAGCAGGGGGTGAGAGAAGAGGGGTGGCTCAGTATTATAATGTGCTGAAATGGCAGAGGCATGAATTTTAATTGAGAAGGATAAGCCCTTGTGGAGCATTTCTGTTAAGTACTGAAGAAAATGGGGTAAGCTGGGCACCATTGTGCCCATCCCCTGAGTCTGGCTCCAGGAACAGTACGTTTTTCACTTTTCAGCATAGGATTTTCTAGTACTAGGCCTCCTTGCCTCCAGAATGACATCTAGCACCCGCTTACTGAGGCATGCTATTGGAGAGCTAAAGGAATAAGCTAGGCTGCACGGTTTAGGGTATGAAGCTGAGGGTGCAGAATCTGGCCCACCTGCTGGGACAGCAGGGAAGGGGTCTGAGGCATGTGCCCTGGTTCCAGCAGTGTCATACTGTGCAAGAGGAGGTACCAGTGCTGGCGTGGCCAGTCTGGTGCAATCAGTATTGTCCTTGGCTTGTCCTGTTTGATCTTTAGTAGATCCTTCGAGAGGAGAGGCAGAGGGGGAAAAGCATAATCAGAGAGGCTTTCCCAGGTAAAGGACAGGGCATCCACTTTCCAAGCTTGACTGTGGGGAGTCCTTGTGCAGAATTTGTCCAATTAATAGTTCTGAGGCGAGACAAACCGGTCTACCTCTGGAGTCCCCCATTTGTTCCTCAAGAGGTTGAATATTTTTGGTTCTAGTTTCCATTCGTGTGGGTCCATGAGATTTCTGCTCAAGTCATCTGCCAGTGAATTTAGCTTGCTTGGCAAGAATTGAGCTTGTAGGTGCACTTGGTAGCTCAAGTCTGTGTTCCACAGAGCCATGGCTAGTCTGCAGAGAGGGTACGAGTGGGTTCCCCCCTGCTTTTTTATGTACCACATAACTGTGATGTTGTCTGTTTTTACCAACAGTTGTCCTGGAAGAATGTGATCTTTGAAGGCTGTCAGGGAATTCTGTACAGCTAACATTTCTTTTTGATTGCTGTGCAGGTGTATCTGTCTCGGGTTCCATTTGCCCTGAATGCACTGCCCTGCCAAGTGAGCCCCCCCATGCATAGTCTGATGCATCTGTTGTTAGGGTTTGGGCGGCAGAGGGTAGAGTGAAAGGGAGCCCCTTTGTTGTAGTAGCAGGCCTCTGCCTACCAAAATAATTCTGCCTTTATACAAGGAATGATGGGAATCCTTGATTACAGATCCTGAGAATGTTGACACCATAGTCTTTTTAGATACCATTGTAATTTCCTTATATGCAGTCTTGCATATGGAATTAGTAGAATGCAAGAGGCCATGAACCCCAGGGCTTGCAGAATTTTCCTTGCAGATAGCTAGGGTTTTGCGGCCAAAAGTTTGAAGTAGGTTGTCAAATAAACTTGTTTCTCCAGAGTGAGGAAAGCCATCTGGGAAGTTGTGTTCAAGCTTGCTCCCAGGAATGCAATCTGTTGGCAGGGTACTAGGTGAGATTTCTTTTCGTTTATGGTGTATCCCAGTGAGGTTAGAAGTTTATTTACGAATGCCAGATGTTTTAATAACAAGTCCTGGCTTTCTGCCTGAATCAGACAATCGTCCAAGTATGGGTATATTTGAATATTTCTCTGCCTCCAAAATGCAATGGCTGGAGCTAGACACTTTGTGAATACCCTGGGCACAGTAGATAAGCCAAAGGGAAGTGCAGAGAACTGATGGTGCATGGAGCCTGCCCTGAAGCGTAGGCATTTCCTGCAAGATTCCCTTATTGGAATGTGCAGGTAAGCTTCCTTTAAGTCTAAGGTTGCCAGCCAGGCATCTTTACCTAGCATAGGAAGAAGCTGTTGAAGTGTTAGCATTTTGAATTTTGGGATTACCAGAAAGGTGTTTAGAATAGAGAGGTCCAGGATAGGACGCCAGGAGCAGTCTTTTCTGGGTACCACAAAAAGTCTTGAATAAAAACCTTGTCCCCTTTGTTCTGCTGGGACAGGTTGAATAGCCCTGATACATAGAAGAGAGAGAAAGTACAGTTGTGTACACTTACCATAAATGTAGATGTTCGAGTGTATTCACTGTTGCAGTCGTCACATTTGGGATATCTGCTTGCAGTAGCCCTCAAGTCGGCCTGATTATCAAAGTCTTGGGTCCTGCATCGGTTGCTGTCTCATCTTCCGTGACGTCAGGTAGTCAGGGGTATAAAGCATGCAGCTGATGCCATTACATCAGTCTTTCTTGCCGTGCGGTGCCCGAAGCAGAAGCAGTTCGCAAGTGCCGGTCTGCAGACCCCTGAAATTTTCGTTTTCGAGTTTCAGAACCGAAGTCTTCAACTAAAGCTAAGTACCCCATTGGGGAAACCTTTTCTTGATGTAAACCGATGTCAGGAAAAGTCAATAATTGTATTTCTTCTGGAAAGCAAATACCTCAAAGATTTCCATTCGTACTGCATTCCTTGCCTAGTACCTGACCACGACGTACCTCGCTGTCGGTTTTGTGCCTTATTTAAGCAATGAACTATTCGGCGTCAGTATATTTATGCTTATAAATATTTTGGTACTCGGTTCAATTATCCAGATATGTCTTCGGTAAGCCATCCAACTACAGATATTCCGAAAAAACGCCAAGATAAAGACAGAGACAAGGCAGCCTTGGTCCAAAGCTGCCGACAACGCTTCTCCTAAGCCAGTCGCCAGTAATCAGTGAGGCGCTTTCGCTGCCCGATACCCACCATTTCTTATTTGCAGGCCTCTACTGAGACCCATTCTGAGTCCGGTATGCCTCAAGATGCTTCAACTGTGGAACCTGCGGATATCTCTACCTTGGACAGGTCCAGAGCAGCTGTGCAGGCACCAGTTTCTGAGGGGGTATTCAGGCCTACTGACTGGCATATTAAACCAGTGCTATCTTCTTCAAGGCCTAAAATTCGAACCATGCCTAGAAAACAAACAATAATAAAAACAGACACAAACAGCAGTAAAGCAGCCGTAAGCAGAGACAGGGCCAGAATAATGAGCAATAAACAACAAAACTGCTCACAGTTGAACCAGGCTGTATATATTTCAACCACCACAAAAAGGCAGTATAAAACCTTGCAGATAAATAAATTTCAGTTGTGTCTATTCAGACCAGTTAGAAAGTACAGTTTTGTACCTACCATAAATGTAGATGTCCGAGAGGAATGCATCTGCAGTCATTACAAATGGGTTGTCCTGTCATCAGGCAGCCCTTCGGTCGGCCGGATTCCAAAGTCTGGGTCTGGCTTCGGCTGGTGTCGCACTTCACCCGACGTCATTGTGGCAGTTTTCGGGTATAAAGGCATCAGCCGACACCATTTTCCTCAGTGTTTCTTGCCCCAGATGCCCTCTTGGTAGGCTAAATTTGGATAAATGCCAAAGTTTCCAAATAGTAGAGAGCAAACACACAAAATAAACATGTATGTACATATATACAAACAAATACACCATAATAGATCCCCCCCAAGCTAGCTGAAGATTGGTAAGTACCCTAGGAGTACCTCAGAGGGGAAAGAGGGTGGGTAATCCCGACTGCAGATGCATTCCTCTCGGACATCTACATTTATGGTAGGTACAAAACTGTACTATGTCCTTCAAGGATGCATCTGCAGTCATTACAAATGGGTAGAATACCATAGCTAAACTAGGGGAGGAGGAAATGACAATAGATTATGGTGTAGTTAGGATCCCTTGCAAAACAGCAGTGGCAAAGCCAGCACAGGATCTAGAATATAGAGGTAAGTTATAATGCTTGGCAAATGTATGCACGGAGGTCCAAGTAGCAGCCTCTATAATGTCCTTGGTAGCCACTCCTCGTAAGAAAGCTGTGGTAGTGGCTGTGGCCCTTGTGGAGTGAGGCCTGATGTTCTCTGGAGTTTTCTTTCCATGGTAGGAGTAACAAAGTCTAATGCAATTTCCTATCCATTTGGAGATTGTCTGTTTAGAAACTGGTTTTCCTTCTTTTCCTGTTGCATAAGCTACCAGAAGCTGGTCAGTTTTTCTATTGTTCTTTGTCCTGTCCAGGTAGTAGCATAATTGCCTGTGTACATCCAAGGTATGTAAGAGCTTTTCTCCCCTGTTCTGTGGATTGGGGTAGAAAGTAGGAAGGTGGATAGCCTGATTTAAAGAGACTCTGGATACCACCTTAGGCATAAATGTAGGATTTGTTCTCATGGACACTCTATCTTGATGGAAGATCAGGAAGGGTTGTACTGCCATTAATGCTTGTAGTTCAGAGACCCTTCTTGCTGAAGTTATTGCCAGCAGGAAGGCAGTCTTCCAGGATAGGTATTGTAAGTCTGCTGTAGCTGCTGGCTCGAAAGGAGGCAGAGTCAGTTTTTCTAGCACAAAGTTCAAGTCCCAGGCTGGCAATGGAGGTTTCCTGGGAGGTTTTACATTTTTAATTCCCCTCAGAAACTGTCTGAGCAGAGGATGCGAGAAGACAGGAGGATGCAAGCTGTACTGTGCTGAAATAGCTGATGCATGTATCTTAATGGAGGAATAGGACAGGCCTGTGTGGTAGAGCTCAGCCAAGTACTCCAGGATGTTGGCTATGTTCACCGGTGTCACATCTTGCCCTTTTGCAGCACTCCAGATGAGATATCTTTTCCATTTTGCTGCATAATTCTTTCTTGTTGAAGGTCTACGAGCCTCCAGGATTATGTCCTTAACCCTTTGGGATAAATTTGGGTTAATTTCTGTCATGTAATGTTCCAGGCAGTTAGCTGCAGAGGTTTTAGGCTTGGATGCAGAATGTTGTAGTTGTTCTGTGTCAGCAGTAATGGGATCAGTGGTAGTTTCCATATTTGTTCCCTGGACATGCTCCTCAGTAGTGGGTACCAATGTTGTCTTGGCCAGTCTGGGGCTATCAGAATGATCCTCGGACGTTCCTCTTTGATCTTGAGAAGCACCTTGTGCATCAAAGGAAGTGGTGGGAATGCGTATGCTGTCAGGCTTTTCCAACTGAAAGATAGGGAGTCCACCTTCCAAGCAAGTGGGTGGTAAGTCCTTGTGCAGAATTTCTTCAACTGGTGATTGTATGGGGATGCAAACAAGTCTATGTGTGGTAATCCCCATTTTCTTGTGATGTCTTTGAAGATGTCCGGATGCAGCATCCATTCGTGCATCTGTTGTAGTTCTGCTTAATATGTCTGCTAGAATGTTTTCCTTCCTGGTACATAAATTGCCTGTAACTGAAGGTTGTAACCCAGAGCCACATCCCATAGGTCTAGTGCCAGCCAGCATAGGGGTATGAGTGTGCCTCCCTGTTTGTTGATGTACCACATAACTGTGGTGTTGTCTGTCCTTATCAACAGCTGGCCTTCGTGGAGAAGAGGTCTGAATGCCTGGATTGCCAATTTTACTGCCATCATTTCTTTTAGGTTTATGTGCAGATGCAGTTGGTCTTGAGTCCATAGGCCTTGAATGCACTTGTCCATCATGTGTGCCCCCCAACCGAGGTCTGAGGCATCTGTCGTGACAGTTTGTCTTGGATGACTTTTGCTGAAGGGCAGTCCTGTGTTTGATTGACAGGCCTGAGCCCACCATAAGAACTCTTGCTTCAGGCATGGGATCATTGGAATTTTGGTTTCCAGGCTGTGCTTGTGCTGAGACCACAAATTCTTTAGGTACCACTGTAGCTTTCTCATATGAAGCCTGGCATGAGGGACCAGAATTATGCAGGATGCCATGAAGCCTAGAGCTTGAAACACTTTTCTTGCAGTTAGGTGGCTCTGCTTTGTTAATGCCAAGAAGTAGAGAGGAAGTTGTTCTTTCTTTTCTGCAGTTAGAAATGCCATTTGTTTTGATGTGTCCAGTTCTGCACCCAGAAAGGTTATTATTTGGGATGGAATCAGCCTTGACTTTTTTGTATTGACTGTGTATCCCAGGGCTTGTAGCAGATAGATGACTCTTTGTAAGTCTTCGGTTAATTTGTTTTGTTGTCCGCTTGTATCAGGCAGTCGTCCAGGTAGGGATAGATTTGAATTCCCTGAAGTCTGCAATGAGCGATTACTGATGCCAGGCATTTCGTGAACACTCTGGGCGCAGTAGATAAGCCAAAGGGCAATGCTGAGAATTGATAATGCTCTGATCCTGCAAGAAATCTGAGGTATCTTCTGCAAATTGGTCTTATGGGGACGTGCAGGTATGCCTCCTTGAGATCTAGAGTTACCAGCCAAGACTCCTTGCCCAGCATGGGAAGAAGCTGCTGTAGAGTCAGCATTTTGAATTTTGGAACAATGAGGAATGTGTTTAGAGCGGACAGATCTAGAATAGGCCTCCATTTGTTTTCTTTTCTTGGTACCAGGAAGAGCCTGGAGTAAAATCCTTCCCTTGCTCCATAGATGGTACCTTTTCCACAGCTCTCATTCTTAATAATTGAGATATTTGTTTTAGAGCTTCTGCCCTTTGAGTAGGTGGTAGGTTCGGCATTCCTCTCTTTCCTGGTAGAGTATGGAAATGGAACCTGTAACCTTGGTCTATAGTTTGCAAAATCCATTTTTCTCTTGTAATGCAGTGCCAGTTTCTTGAAAATAAGGTTAGCTTTCCGCCTAAGGGTGCTTCTAGTTGTTCCCTGGTAGGCGGTGCCACCGCCAAGTCACTGTGATTGAGTTGTTGTAGTGGTGGTGGCTGTGTCCGTGCCTCATTGGTTGTTACCCTGCCACTGGCGACCCCTGTAGGCACCTCTGGATTGGTTTCTGCCTCTAGAGCGCCTATTCCTGCCTCTTTGTGCCTTAGAGGACTCCGGAAAGGGCCAATTCTTGGAGGGCCAATTCCTGCTAAACCTTGGAGGTTGAACTTGTAAGAAATCTTTTACTGTTTGCACAGATTTTGCTTTCTCTTCCATCTTTTCAGAACTTGCTGTGCGGGGGCACCAAATAAATTGACCTTGTCCATAGGTGCATCCAAAAGCTTAGATTTGATATGGTCTGGTAATGCCTGCTCTTTCAACCATGCATGCCTCCTGATAACTGTGCCCGTCATGGCTGATCTAAAGGAAGCCTCCAGTGCATCATAGCCACATTTTAAAGAATGGTTACTAACCTGCTAAATGTTATGTAACATTTCTTGAACATACTTTTTATCTAAAGATTCTTCAGAGGACAGCTTTTTAGTTAACTGGTCAAGCATAAACTCTTGATATTGAATCATATGAAATTGGCAGTTCAAAGCTCTAGCTGACAAGGTAGCAGAGGTGTAAACTTTTTTACCCCATCTCTCTAAGGACCTGGAATCCCTTTCAGAGGGGAGGGGGTTTTTAGAAGAAGTAGCTGCTACAGCTTTAGGGCCCTGGGAGATAGTCTCAGGGTCTGCAAAAGGGGCCTTATATAAGTGGAGATGAGTGTCCGGGACCCTGTAGTACCTATCTAGTTTAGCAGGAGCCGGAGGTAAAGTATCAGGAAAAGTGCAAGCATCATTAAATGCATCATCAACAACAGATAGAACTGGAGGAATAGCTAAAGGCCTATGCTGTGGTAAGTGTAGAAAGGTCCTAAGCCTTTTTCTTGAGTCAGAGAAATCTTGGCCCTGCCACTGGAATTGTTCCCTCATAGCATGCAAGGTTTCCCCAAAGGAAAATTCCTCAGGAGGAGAGGCTGAAGGGATGGACTCCTCAGCATCGGAGTCTTCGTAAGGAGAATAAGAAGCCTCAGAAGGATCTGAGAGTTCTGAATCATCATAAGAACCATCTGTGGCTACTGGCTCAGGGGGCTCTGCTCTAGGCCTCTTTTCTGGAGGAGGGAGAGAGGCCCTGTCTGGATGAGGCTGGGATCCACGGATTAAAGTGATGAGATCATGTGCCAAAGAAAGCATATGGGAGCTGGTGCTGGGCCTGTGAGAGGGGGGCTTTGCAGCCACTGGTTTGGAAGTTTTGGCTGCTTTAGCCCTGGCAAAGGCCTTAACAGACATAGCTGGAGGAGGCCTAGCAGCTCCACATGCAGGAGTAGAAATATCTAGAGGGATGGTGTCTGATAAATCCTGTGAAATCGCAACAGAAGGCTGGATTTCAGAAGCCGTTTCTACCAGAATAGAAGAGGCCTCGGTAGAAGGCAAGTTATCGGCTGAAGAAAGAACCGCTTGCTTGGTTTCGGCCGAAACCGAGACACTCGTGGTTTGCTTGGCCGTGGTTTCAGCCGAAACCGCGGACCGCGAGTGTCGGTCCTTTTCTTTGCGTTTTAGTTATTTGCGTAGTCGGAGGATCCGACGGCATAATGTAGGCAAAATCGAGCCGAAAATCTGTTCAGCAAAGTCCGGCGTCTCAGCGTCCGCCGGTTAAAAGAAGCACAGGATAGACAAGCTGCTACGTCGTGGTCTGGGCCTAAACAATGTATGCAATAGGAGTGGAAATCCTTATGAGGTATTTGTTTCCCACAAGTTAAACAGTTATTAACTTTCTCTGACATCGGCTGAGGCAAGAAAGAGTCCCCAACGGGGTACTTAGCTTTATAGAAGTCTTCGAAGTAGTATTCGGTAGTAGTAATCTCTGGATCTGACCGACCGGCACTTGCGAACAGCTTCTGCTTCGGGCGCCACGTGGCAAGAAAGACTGAGGAAAATGGCGTCGGCTGATGCCTTTATACCAGAAAACTGGCGCAATGACGTCGGGTGAAGTGCGACACCAGCCGAAGCCAGACCCAGACTTTGGAATCCGGCCGACCGAAGGGCTGCCTGATGACAGGACAACCCATTTGTAATGACTGCAGATGCATCCTTGAAGGACATCATCCAGAATACGAAATACCAAAGTCCAAAATATGGAAAAATGCCCCAAAATGAGTCCAAATGCGATGAATAAAAAGCTCTTTATTAGTATCCAAAAGTGGTGAGCGCTTTCGCTAACAAGCTTTATCAAACCCAAAACCAGCAGAAAAGAAACATGGTTATATAGTGTAAGCAATTAAAACAATAAAACAATTAAACAATCAGACTTGGGTTAAACCTACAAGAAACCTTAAAGGCATAACATACTTATAAAATAATTACAAAATATAAAATAGCCTATACAGAAACCTAAACACCCTAATATAGACTTACAGTTTAGGGCAATCACTATATAAATAAATAAAAAATATATAAAAATAATAAAGATATAAATGCATTAAAGTATGAAATGCGTGCAAACAACATAAAATCAAAGAATCAAAAGTGTCTAAAATACATCACTTGGTCAATACTTGACATCTTCTGTTCTTAAGTGCAGGTTTAAGTGGTATTCTATCATTTAGACCCGGATGTACATGAGCTTGAAGTTTAACTATCCAGGTTTTTTCTACCTCCTCAGTATGATTAGCAACATCACCTCCTCTAATACTAGGAATATTGACATATAGGACGGAGAAAGCAAAAGTATGCTCAGCTCCATTTTGTAAAACCTGCTTGGATAAGGCATTAACAACAGATTTGATACATATCTGATAAAGATGTTCTCCTATCCTATCTTTCAACCTCCTATCAGTCTTACCTATATAAAATGAGGTACAGTGAGTGCAGATGGCAATATAGACAACATGTCTAGTGTCGCAAGTTGCATTAACTTTAAATGAAAACACAGGATGTGTGACTGGGTGTACAAAAATATTAGAGTTGGTAATAAAGCTACAGTAGTTGCATGCACCACAAGGCTTGGTACCTTCAAAAGAAGGCAATTCCTTGCTAGATGTCAAAGTAGTGTAACATAACAACCTATGCAAATTTTTCTTATTCTTAAAATCATAATGTGGTTGTTCACCTATAAGATCCCTTATCATCGGATCTAACGTAAGTACAGGCCAATGTTTATGAATAATATCCTTAATAGATTGAATATCTTGTGTATAAAAATAAGAGACAATTTATGCGTTTGTGCTCTAATAGAAGAGGTATCATTCCCTCTAAAACTACCATAGGATGAAACTCCTGATTTGGAAGTGGGAGCCCCTCACTGATTAGTCCTGTGAGTACCTTGGGACTGAAGCCTGGGTGCTCTGCTGGTTCTGGGTTTGGACTGAGAAGGCCTGGAAGAGGCAGGAAAGGACCAGTTCTTAGAGGGCCAATGCCTACTAAATCTGGGAGGCGGTACTTGCAGGAAATCTTTAACAGTTTGCATAGATTTAGCTTTTTCCTCCATCTTTTTAAGTACTTCTGCTTTGTTGCCAAACAGGCGGTCCTAGTTTAATGGAGCATCCAGCAATTTAAGAAAAAAAAGAAAAAAAACAATCACCTCTGCTGGATGAAGTGCCTTTGTACAGCAAAAACGGCAAACCGCAAAACAGCAAAACAGGCTCAAAGGCACACCATTAGCACAAAATCCAGGATTCTCATATAGAAAAAAACCTTTATTGTAGCAGAACTGCACCAAACAGTAAGCGCTTTCACGTTAAAATAACGCTTCTTCAGACTTCAATATCAGGTGGTAAATTTCAGACATTTATATACTATAGTTAATAGAAGCTTAATTAATCAATCAAATAGTTGATTGGTAGATATTTAAAGTGCCAGTGCTCAATGTGTATAATATACAAAAATATACAAAAAGATATATAGACATTTAAAAACATGAATAATACTTTTATACAAAAAAGTAAATGTTAATCTAAAATCATGAACACATTAAAATTATTTAATAACTTAATGTTTAAAAGCTTTAGCTGCTAAAAAAGGTTTTAGTGTAATTTTATCATTTAGACCATATATATGTGCCTGAGTCTAAGAATCCACCTATTCTCTACCTCTTCTATGCGATTCTTAACGTTCCTAATCTACTATCAACCTTGACCAGTTCTAAAACTTTAAACTTAAAATGATGTAAACCTTGTCCATAATATGTCTTGCTAAAGCATTGGTAGCATCTTCTTTATTAACTGCATACACGTGTTCTCTTATACGCTCACGGGAGTGCGATTCGTTTGCCTACATAATATTTCAGGCACAACTGACATTGAGCTAAATATATTAAATTCTTAGACCTACAGTCAGCATAACATTTAAAGGTGTATGTTCTACCAGTGTATGGATGAATAAATGCATTTTCTGTTGTTATAAACCTGCATTGATTACATGTGACAGGAAGGTGCCTTCCCTCTGTGACTTAAGATGTTCTACATTTGTCCTTTCATAGCATAGAAGTCTTTTAAGGACTTCATGTTCTTGTATGCTATGTTTGGTGTTCCTTCAACTAATGTCTTAATTCTCTCATCCATGGTTAGAATCTTCCAATTATTCTCTATTATCTTTTTTATCTGACTGTTCCTATTAAGTAAAGGGTATAACAAGTCTATTTTTGGAGATGGGTGTCTTTTTCCTATTCATATTATTGATGTTTAATTTTTTATGATAGAACGGTCGACCCCTATCTGATCTCAATTCACCTGCCATAGTTATGGTGTTGTGCACAGCTTGTTTGTTATATCCTCTATGTACAAAATTATTTTTTAGAATTTCCTTCTGTTTTTCAAATGCTAACTCGTCAGTGGTCAATTTGGAGGCCCTTAGCGTCTGATTCATTACTACATTAGAATGAATATGTCGAGGATGCATGCTGGTACGGTGGAGCAAATTGTTCCTCCAGCATGTCTTCCTATACATTTCTGTGCTTATACCGTTGGGTCCCTTAGTTAACTGAACATCAAGGAATTGTATCATCTCATGTGAGTGGGTGCTCTGAAATTCTAAAAAATTAGTTGTCCCATTTATATACCTTATAAACTCATTCAAATGATACTCTGTTCCTCTCCATAAAAGAAAAACGTCATCTACAAAACGACAATAATGTATTATGTGTTCATTGAAAACTGTATTTTTCAGCACATAAGCTTCCTCCCAATATGCCAACACTAGGTTGGCATATGAATTCGCGCACGGGGTTCCCATTGCTACCCCCTTTTTTTGTAAATAATAATTGTTCTCATAAACCATAACGTTATTTTCTAAAAGTAAAGGGTGGCTGACTGAGTCTTTATCAATTTTCTTGGATAAGCAATTTAAACCTATAGTCAATAGCACCAAACACATTCTAAAGGACACACAACAATTTATAGAAGACCTAGCAAGATGTAATGAAGAGCATCCTATTGAAATTGGTGATCTTTTCGTCACTTTAGATGTGAAATCTTTGTTTACATCGATCCCTAACAATATAGGCATTGAATTTCTGAGACTATTTCTTCTGAATTATGGCATAGAAAACAATAAAATCATTAGATGGACGTCATTGCTTGAAATAGTTTTAGAAAATAACGTTATGGTTTATGAGAACAATTATTATTTACAAAAAAAGGGGGTAGCAATGGGAACCCCGTGCGCGAATTCATATGCCAACCTAGTGTTGGCATATTGGGAGGAAGCTTATGTGCTGAAAAATACAGTTTTCAATGAACACATAATACATTATTGTCGTTTTGTAGATGACGTTTTTCTTTTATGGAGAGGAACAGAGTATCATTTGAATGAGTTTATAAGGTATATAAATGGGACAACTAATTTTTTAGAATTTCAGAGCACCCACTCACATGAGATGATACAATTCCTTGATGTTCAGTTAACTAAGGGACCCAACGGTATAAGCACAGAAATGTATAGGAAGACATGCTGGAGGAACAATTTGCTCCACCGTACCAGCATGCATCCTCGACATATTCATTCTAATGTAGTAATGAATCAGACGCTAAGGGCCTCCAAATTGACCACTGACGAGTTAGCATTTGAAAAACAGAAGGAAATTCTAAAAAATAATTTTGTACATAGAGGATATAACAAACAAGCTGTGCACAACACCATAACTATGGCAGGTGAATTGAGATCAGATAGGGGTCGACCGTTCTATCATAAAAAATCAAACATCAATAATATGAATAGGAAAAAGACACCCATCTCCAAAAATAGACTTGTTATACCCTTTACGAATAGGAACAGTCAGATAAAAAAGATAATAGAGAATAATTGGAAGATTCTAACCATGGATGAGAGAATTAAGACATTAGTTGAAGGAACACCAAACATAGCATACAAGAACATGAAGTCCCTTAAAAGACTTCTATGCTATGAAAGGACAAATGTAGAACATCTTAAGTCACAGAGGGAAGGCACCTTCCCCTGTCGAACATGTAATCAATGCAGGTTTATAACAACAGAAAATGCATTTATTCATCCATACACTGGTAGAACATACACCTTTAAATGTTATGCTGACTGTAGGTCTAAGAATTTAATATATTTAGCTCAATGTCAGTTGTGCCTGAAATATTATGTAGGCAAAACGAATCGCACCCTGCGTGAGCGTATAAGAGAACACGTGTATGCAATTAATAAAGAAGATGCTACCAATGCTTTAGCAAGACATATTATGGACGAAGGGTTTACACATCATTTTACGTTTAAAGTTTTAGAACTGGTCAAGGTTGATAGTAGATTAGGGAACGTTAAGAATCGTACAGAAGAGGTAGAGAATAGGTGGATTCTTAGACTCCAGGCACATATATATGGTCTAAATGATAAAATTACACTAAAACCTTTTTTAGCAGCTAAAGCTTTTAAACATTAAGTTATTAAATAATTTTAATGTGTTCATGATTTTAGATTAACATTTACTTTTTTGTATAAAAGTATTATTCATGTTTTTAAATGTCTATATATCTTTTTGTATATTTTTGTATATTATACACATTGAGCACTGGCACTTTAAATATCTACCAATCAACTATTTGATTGATTAATTAAGCTTCTATTAACTATAGTATATAAATGTCTGAAATTTACCACCTGATATTGAAGTCTGAAGAAGCGTTATTTTAACGTGAAAGCGCTTACTGTTTGGTGCAGTTCTGCTACAATAAAGGTTTTTTTCTATATGAGAATCCTGGATTTCATGCTAATGGTGTGCCTTTGAGCCTGTTTTGCCATCCAGCAATTTAGCTTCAACATGATCTGGCAAAGATTGCTCCTTAAGCCAAGCATGCCTTCTAAGAACAGACCCAGTGACAGCAGCCCTGCAAGATGCCTCTAGTGAATCAAAACCACATTGTAAAGTACGTTTTCCAACTCGTTCAGCAGAATGCATTAAATCCTGTAAACCTTTATTTTCAGCACAGTCAGGAATCAACATAATTTTCTGTTTAAGCAATTCAATAATATGCTGCTGATACTTTAACATATGAAACTGGCAGTTTAAGGACCTAATGGACAAGGTTGCAGAAGCATATACCTTCTTACCCCACCTATCCAGAGCCCTGGAATCTCTATCAGAGGGGGTAGGATTTCTGGCAGTAGTAGCCTTAATGCCCTTGGGTCCCTATGAAATGGTCTCAGGATCCACAGTAAGATTTTTAAAGAGGAACTAGTGAGAGTCAGGAACCCTGCAATATCTGTTTTTTTGGGAGCAGGAGGTAAAGAGTCAGGGGCCAAGCTAGATTCCGAAAAGGCATCATCAACAATGTCCAGTATAAGGGGGATAGCTAAAGGCCTGTGTTGGGGCAGGAGTAAGAAATCCCTAAGCCTCTTTTTAGAGTCAGAGTAATCCTGGCTTTCCCAGCGAAAATGCTCCCTAAGAGTATGTAAGGTTTCACCAAAAGAGAAATCCAATGGAGGGGAAGCAGAGGGAATTGAGTCCTCTGCATCAGAATCCTCAAAGGTAGATAAGAGTAAATTCTGGTCATAAGAGGAAAGAGAAATTTCAGAATCCTGATCAGTGGAATCCTAAGCAAATTCAGACCTAGGTCTCTTAGAGGGGGAAGGTTGGCTTCCCCTGATTAAAGTATAAGGTCTTCAGCCATTCTTATTTGTTTTTAGGCATAAAGGCCTGACCATGTGGTCTGGGCGACTTTTCTAGGCATGGTTCGAGTTTTAGGCCTTGAAGAAGATGGCGTTGGTTTAAAATGCAAGTCAGTAGGCCTGAATACACCCTCAGAAACTGGTGCCTCCACAGCGGCTCTGGACCCATCCAAGGTAGACAGAACCGCAGGTTCCACAGTTGAAGCATCACACGGCATACCGGACTCCGAATGAGTCTCTGAAGTAGCGAGTACTGGGCTGCGAAAGCGCTTCACTGAGTACCGGTGAACTGGCGACTGGCTTAGGAGAAACATTGATGGCAGCTTTGGACCTAGGCGGCCTGTCTCTGTCTATCTTTGCGTTTTTTCAGAATATCTGTAGTTAGATGGCTCACGAAGACATATCTGGATAATTGAACAGAGTACCAAAATATTTAGAAGCGTAAATATACCAACGACGAATAGTTCGCTGTTTAAATAGGGCACAAAACCGACAGCGAAGTAGGTCATGGTCAGGGCTTAGGCAAGGAATACAGTACAAATGAAAATCTTTATGAGGTATTTGCTTTCCACAAGAAATACAATTATTGACTTACTGACATCGGTTTAGAGCAAGAAAAAGTTTCCCCAATGGGGTACTTAGCTTAGTTGAAGACTTAGTTTCTGAAACTCGAAAACGAAAATTTCAGGAGTCAGCTGACCGGCACTTGCGAACTGCTTCTGCTTCGGGCACTGCAAGGCAAGAAAAACTGATGTAATGGTATCGGCTGCATTCTTTATATCCCTGACGTCATGGAAGATGAGACGGCAACCTACGCAGGACCCAAGACTTTGATAATCAGGCCGACTGAGGGCTACTTGGAAGCAGATAACCCAAATGTGATGACTGCAACAGTGAAACACGAAGAGCATCCTGCTGTTGGACCTCAGCACACTGATTTGGGGGTAGGTCCATCCATACATTTGGGGTTGGTAGTGTGTGGAAGTGGAATCTGTATCCTTGGGGAAACTATGTTCAAAACCCATTTGCCCTGGGTAATGGGTTACCGTTTTTTTGCATGCAGGGCGAGCTTTCCTCCCAAGGGAGCAGGCAGTTGGGCAGGGCTTGGAAGGGATAAGGTTAAGACATTGTGCCATTTTTCCGTAGGGGGTGGCTTACTACTCACTGCTTTGGAAGTGGGAGACCCCCACTGCTTAGGCCTGTGCGCAGCCTGAGACTGTAACCTAGGTGGTCTGCTGTTCGTGGGTTTGGACTGAGAAGGCCTGGAAGAGACTGGAAAGGACCAATTCTATGAAGGCCAATGCCTACTAAATTTGGGGGGCTGTACTTGTAGGAAATTTTTAACATTTGTACAGATTTAGCTTTTTCCTCCATTTTTCTGAGGACTTCTGCTTTGTTGCCAAAAAGGCAGTCTTGGTTTAAGGGAGCATACAGTAATTTAGCTTTAACATGATCTGGCAAGAATTGCTCCTTAAGCCAAGCATGCCTTCTAAGTACAGACCCAGTGACAGCAGCCCTGCCAGATGCTTCTAAAGAGTCAAAACCACATTGCAAAGTATGTTTACCAACTTGTTCTGTAGAATGCATTAAATCCTGCAATTCTTTGCGTTCAGCACAGTCGGGAATTAACATAATTTTCTGTTTAAGTAGTGCTATAATATGCTGCTGATACTTTAACATATGAAAAGTACAGTAGTGTACACGTACCATAATGTAGATGTTCGAGTGTATTCACTGTTGCAGTCATTACATTTGGGTAATCGGATGGCAGGTTGCCCTCAGTCGGCCTGAATTTCAAAGTCTTGCGTACTGCGTCGGTTGCTCATAGGTTCATACTAGGCTATCTGCCCTAGGGCATTTATAAGTCTAGCCAGAGTGTGTTAGGCTTTCGCCACCCATTTTAAATTAATTTTGCTATGCCCTTTTTCGAGGTTAGTATACTGTGCCTCTGTCTAACAGTGACACAGAAGTGATACCCGCGGTAAACCTACGATCTCCCAATCCACTCATCAAGATTCCTCTTGAAGAGAGTCAATGAGGGACTCTGCCTAACATGGACTGGGATTTTATTCCAGAGTGAAGGGAACCTCTGGGTTACGAATCTGTCCATCCAGCTTGTTCTATTTATTTCAGTGCTGAGGTTCAAGTCTCTCGAGCACGTAGCTCGATGGGATTTGGATTTTCTGAGGTGCATGTCCATTAATTCCGGGTTGGACATGGCTTTATACGTCAGGCACAGATCGCCACTGAGCAGGCGGTATGCCACTGAGTAGAGCTGGAGTTTCTTTAACCGGGCAGCATATGGCATCTGTTTGAGCCCTTTGATCCTCTTGGTGAGGTACTTTTGGGGTTTTTCCAGTTGCTGCAGGTGTCTGGTAAGGTACATCCCAAAAGGGGCATTGTACTCAATTATGGGCCTGATGAGGGATGAGTAAAGAGGCACGATGACCTCCCCTGATCTAGATGTGAATCCCTTCATGATTAGGTGGGCTATATAAAATGTTTTTCTAACCACTTTGGCCACGTGGTTGTCAAATGAGAGATTGCTATCAACTTGGGTCCCCAGGTCCCTAATTACTTCTTCTGTACTTAATGGATTACCACCTATGTGGTAATTTGTGGCACTTTGTTTTTGCCAAAGGGATGACTATACACTTTTGGTGTTTAGCTTGAGGCCATGGCTCTGGCACCAGTTGTCTGTTTCTATGAGGCCCTTTTGGAGGATGCTTGTGTCGGCTGGAGAGTCAATTATGGCGCCGAGTTTGCAGTCATCTGTGAACTTGGTCAGCCACAGTCCTTCCGTGTTGGCCTGTACCTCCGAGAAATATATACCGAACAAGACAGGTCCCAGGACTGAGCCTTGTGGGACGCCACTTGTAACTGGTTTGGAGTCTGACATGGCTCCAGCAATTCTAACCATGTGGGTTCTGTCCTTGAGCCAGTTTGCAACCCATCTAGTGACATAGGGGTTTATATTTAAGCTGGTGAGCTTATCTATAATGCCCGAGTGGGGTATGTATCGAAGGCGTTTGCGAGGTCCAGGTAGGGTGTGTGGACCACCTTCCCCTAGTCAATGGCCTTGGTGACTGTTTCAAAGAAATCAACCAGGTTTAAAAGGCAGGATCTGCCCTTAAAGCTGAACTGGGTAGGATCCAGTGTCTGTAGGTCCTCAATATCTTTATTTATGAGGTCCATGATGATCCTTTCCATAGCTTTGCAGACCAAGCTAGTCAGGCTTATGGGGTGATAGTTTCCAGGATCCGTTGAGGCACCACCTTTGTGGAGAGGGACCACTGTTGCTGTATGCCACTCTTTGGGTACATATCCTGTAGTAAGGCTGAGATTGAACAGTAGTTTTGTGTTTGGGTTTAGCTCTTCTTGGATTTCATGTAGGACGCAGCCCGGGACACCGTCTGGTCCCATTGATGCTGTGTTTTTTGCTTTGGAGAGGGCGGCTCTTACCTGAGCATCTGAGATGTCAGGGGGGCAGCACTCTGCTGGGATAGATATTTGCCCTCTTGGTGGGGAGCGGGGGGGGGGGGTTTGCGCTGAACCTGTCAGCTAGGATGTTGGCAATGTCTGTGGGATCGGTGTATTTTTTGTCATTTTGGACTAATTCTGAGCATATCTGGGAATTCCCACCCAGGTTCCTAACATAACTAAAGAAAGCCTTGTGATTATCCTTAGTGTCCTGTGCAATTTTTCTCTCGAAGCTGGCCTTAGACGATTTTATGAGTGCCCGTAGTTTTTTGCTAATACTGATCAGAGATGCCTTCCCTTTTTGGGATTTTGCTCCATCATGTAGTAGCTTCCTCCTTCTATTGCATAGTTTGTTTATGGCTGGGGTCCACCAGACAGGACATCTGCCTTTGGAGGATTGGGTCTTGGTTTTATTTGGGATTGCATGATCCATGCATTTCTGAAGGTGTTCATAGAATGCGTTTATAAAGGATTCTGCGGTCTAGGTCGTATTTTCCACAGGCCCGGGGGCTTTGAAGGATTAAACCTCGGTTTTGAGGAGTGTGAAATTTGCTTGAGAGAAGTTTTTCACTGTGGTTTTCTGAGCAGGGGGTGGGGTCGGGATGTGAATATCCAGTGAGATTAGTTTATGGTCTGATCTTACAAGTGAGGGATACACTTCTGGTCTGGAGCATAGAGTCCCCATGTTGGTGATGATCAGGTCCAGTATGTTTTCCCCTCTTGTGGGAGTGGTAACAACTTGTTCCATAGCATTTGAGTTTATAAATTCTAGGAACCTTTGGGCTAGGGTGTTGGAGCTAGAGTAATGCTCCCAGTCTATGTTTGGGTAGTTGAAGTCGCCCAATATAATGGTGTTTGGAGAGACCTTCATATTTTCCATTGTTCTCAGGAAGGCCGAGTGGGGTTCCTGGGTTTCGGAGGGTCATCTGTAGCAGGCTATAAACTGGAAAGCAGTTTTATCCACTGTTAGTTGCACATGGATAGTCTCTGATGCTTCGTGCTGTGCCACCAACCTGGAGGTGTGGGTATCTTTGACGAATATTGATACTCCCCTCCTTTTGTGGTTTGGTCCAAGTTTTGGGGCCGAAAAGCATGGTATGAGGTATAACCTGGTAGTGCTGAGGTGCTCTCGGGAGCCTTGAACCAGGTTTCTGTTACTGCACAGATATCGATGTTCTCCATGCTAAGGAGAGTTTCGAAAGTGCATCTTGAGGTTTAGACTTCTGGCATTGAGTAGCATTACTCTTAAGTTTCTTATCCCTTGTGATACCTATGGAGGTGGGTTTGTCTTTTGAGCCTTGCCTAAAAAAGGCACTATGGGGGTAGCAAGAGCCTTTGCCAATATCCGAAAGCCCAAGGGTGACAGGTGCAAGCCGTCCCTAGCGAAGCATCGTGGCTTGTCGAGCATGTCATCCCAGGCTGACAGACATTGGATCCCCTTTGAAGGACACCAATACTTAAGCCAATTGTTGAAATTGATCTTGTCTTCATATTGTGGCATAATTCTTGGTGAGGGTAAGATGCTACTCAAGGTCAGGGTCATACCGGCCTGGGCTACATGCTCAGAGAGCTCCTCTGTCTCTTTCCATGTAGTCCAGGGAGGTACGTCTCAGGTCATTCACACCAGCATGGACAATGACTGAGTCATATTTGTACTTGCCTTGGAGTGACCTGAGTGCTTGTGTTATATGGCGGATCCTAGCGCCCGACAGGCAGCTCACTGTGACCTTCTCCTTGTTCAGCCGGGACGTTAGTGTGCCTGACGATAGAGTCACCTATTACAAGTGTCTCAGGTGTGTTGTTTAGCCTTAAGGGCTGTGACTGTTCGGCACACTGGCTTTGTGAGCTATGTGTTGCACGTGTTTTGTTTTGGGGTAGCGGTTGCTTGGGTGTCTGCTTTGGAGGTCTCTGCTGCTTAGGCAGATTTTTATTTAGAGCCTCCGAGTATGTTTTTGTGTGTTTATGTGTTTGGTTTGCTGTCGTGGTAGCTCTACGTGAGACTGGAATTGTAGTGAGTGTGGTTTCCTTCTCCTCCTGACTGGTTACGCCAGTACTGAGTTGAGAGAACTTAGCCTCTAGTTTGGCTATATGTTTGCATCTCTCACATGTGTTGGAATTTGTTGGGAGGAGGAGAGGGTTGTCTGTGTACATGAGGCAATTGTAACATTGCCTCAAGATTCCCAGATTCACCAGCTGGACCGGAGAGGAGATTGACAACTGACCTTTGGACATGCTAGAATAGTATTGGAAATTCCTTTATAATTGAAAAAAAGGGCCAATGGGGAACAAGGTACTCAAGGGGAGTTTGTGAGGGTGTAGTTCTTTTAATTTTTTAGTGCTGACTTAGTGAGCAAGTGGCCAGGTAACTTAAATGCAATGTGTTACAGGTAACTTAAATGCAAAAACGACAAACAGTAACTTTCAAGTGAAACAAGGAAATAAGTACAGTAAGCAATGCAGATATCACTAGGGATCCACAGAAGCGCCGAAAAGCCGCGTTTTAGGTGGCATTAGCGTTTCAGGGAAATAACAAGCAACAAGCATACAAACAAAGCTAGATTCAGCAGGCCTGGATGTAGTCTATGCTACAGAAAACAAGGTGTACCAATTTCAGTAAGAAGCAGTTCAAATATGCAGGCACTATAAGCCTTTAGCCAGAAATTCCCAGCTCAGAAGGGCAGAGTCCAGCCTCTCCTCCCACAAGAGTGCAGACCACAAACCCTCTTAATGTAAAATAACTGGCCTGAAGCCCAAGTGCTTAAACCAGAATTAATACACTTTTAGAATAACAGACACTGAGCCCTCAATCAGCAGTTCCCAACTTAGAAGGATGTAAGCTACCTGTTCTGCCACTACAGTGCAGACCACAAACCTTCTTAATGTAAAACAACTGATCTGAAGCCCAAGTGCTTAAACTAAAAGGCTTAGAATGAGTTACACCAAGCAGTAATAAATACAATTGAGTACTTTTAAGATGACGCAAAAGCAAAATAAAGTAGGAAGAAACACACATACAGTAAAAGCAGATAAAAAAAAAAAATTAAGTGGAAAGAGAAAGGAAAGAGAGAAAGGAGTAGCAGAAACTAAGCTGATTGGCCTTCTCAAATGTTCTCCCTGTACTGGGTAGAATGAAGTAATGACACTAGACTGGGAGGAGGGTCCCAGATCAAATTTACACTACGGGCGAGCAACTGCAAAGCCACCAACTATAAAAAACACTATAACAACAGGGAGGGAGGGTGAGAAACAAACTGCAGAAATGTTTCTCACAGCTGAAAAGCAGCAGTGAGCCTTTAAATGAAAGTTTTAAACAGCTAAAGGAGTCTCTAGAAAAAAGAGTTTAACTGCAACAAGTTATCGGAAACAAACAACCCAACAGATGCTTAATAAAAGTGGACAATTTCCACTTAATACCTCACACAGTGAAACTAGCTAGAAAAATACACAGTACACAAAGTGCTCTAAATAACAAAGAAATAAAGAACAAAATAAACAAAAAACAAGATACTTAATGTTATATATTATAGCTCCGAGTTTCCTCAGTGTCCTTCCTTCGATCAGTTCAGTGTGCTGTCTTCTCTTCCATGACGTCAAGTCGTCAGGGGTATAAAACATGCAGCAAATGCCATTTTCTTTAGTTTTTCTTGCCCCCGATGTCAGGTGCCCCCAAAAAGGTAGCAAAATTATGATATATATATATATATATATATATATATATACACATATACACACACACATACATATACGCACACACATTATATATATATATATATATATATATATATATATATATATATATATACACATATACACACACACATATGCATCACTATAAACTTACCTTCATCTACGAGCAAATACACCACATAGGTTGTAGAATATAGAGAAGGAAAGATAAACTTCAGAATGACGGGGATGGCGGGAAGGAAACCTGGACTGCAACGGTGAATACACACTAACATCTACATTTACGCTAAGTGTACACAACTGTACTATGTTCTTCGTGTTTCACTGTTGCAGTCATTACATTTGGGTAGAATCCCAAAGCTATGGTTGGGAGGCTGGAGCTAAACAGCATTATGTGCGGCTATAAAGCCCTGCAGCACTGCAGTGGCAAAGCCTGCCCTGGACGAGTAGAGAAGCAAATGGTAATGCTTAGTAAAGGTGTGAACAGAACTCCAAGTAGCAGCCGCTAGAATGTCTTTGGTTGGTACTCCTCTGAGAAAGGCTGCTGAAGTAACTGCAGCTCTGGTGGAATGAGACCTAATGTCCTTGGGCACAGGTTTACCATGGTTTAAGAAGCAGAAATGCAGTGGCTTATCCACTTTGCAATTGTCTGCTTTGAAACAGCTTTTCCTTCTTATTCTGCAGCATATGACAATAGTAATTGCTCAGTTTTTCTTAGAGCTTTTGTCCTGCTCAAGTAGAATCTTAGCCGTCTGTGTATGTCCAAGGAATGCAGAATTCTCTCCCCCTTGTTCTGCGGATTTGGATAAAAAGTTAGCAGATGAATTGTTTAAGAGCCACACTGGTAACCACCTTAGGCATAAAAGTAGGATTTGTCCTCAGAGACACCCTGCCTGGGTAAAATATGATAAAAGGCTCTACAGCCATGAGGGCCTATAGCTCTGAAACTCTTCTTGCTGAACTAATTTCTAGTAGCAGAGCTGTTTTCCATGATAAGAACTTTAGATCAGCAGTAGCAGCTGGTTCAAATGGAGGCAGGGTGAGCTTTTCCAACACATAATTGAGGCCTTAAATTTTTGGCTCCTCTAAGATACTGCTTTAGTAAAGGATGAGAAAAGATTAGTGGCTCTGTATTGTAATGAGCAGAAATGGCAGAAGCATGGATTTTGATTGATGAGAAAGATAGGCCTTTGTCAAGCATCTCAGTTAAGTATTGTAATATCTGAGGAATATTTGGTTCTGCTGTATCAGTTCCTTGTGCTTGATTCCAAGCACAGAATCTCTTCCATTTGTCAGCATAAGATTTTCTAGTACTAGGCCTTCTGGCTTCCAAAATGACATCCATCACAGCTTTACTGAGAGGTGTTGTTTGTATGACTACATGATTAGCCATGCTGCCAGGTTCAGAGTCTGCAGTTGATTGTGCAGGATCGGATTGTTTTGCTGGGACAGTAGTTGTGGTCTTTGAGGCAAGGTCCAAGCTGGGTATTGAGCCAAGTTCCTTAGGACTGGGTACCAGTATTGGCAGGGCCAGTCCGGGGCAATTAATATCTTTGGATTCTCTTGTCTGACTTTTAGGAGGACCTTGGGTAGAAGAGGCAGAGGAGGAAAAGCGTAAACTGATGAGTTTTTCCAACTGAAGGATAGGGTGTCCACTTTCCATGCTTGTCTGTGATAAGTCCTTGTACAGAATCTTTCCAATTGATAATTTTGAGGATAAGTCCTTTTGCAGAAACTTTTCAATTGATAATTTTGAGGAGAGGCAAATAGATCCATGTCTGGGCTCCCCTATTTCTCTGTTACCATGCTGAAGACTTGTGGATTTAGTTTCCACTCGTGAGGATCCATAAGGTTTCTGCTTAAATTGTCTGCCAGAGTGTTTTGTTTTCCTAGCAGGAATTGAGCCTGAAGATGTATTTGGTAGGTCAAAGCTGTGTCCCACAGTGCCATGGCTAATCTGCAAAGGGGGTATGAATGTGTGCCCCCTTGCTTGTTTATATACCACATGACTGTGGTGTTGTCAGTCTTTATCAGTAGTTGTCCTGGATGAAGTAAGTCCTTGAAGGCTGTTAGGGTAATTTGAACAGCTAGCATCTCTTTCTTGTTGATATGTAGATGCATTTGTTTTGGTGTACATAAGCCTTAAATACATCTTCCTGCCATGTGGGCCCCCCAGGCATAATCTGATGCGTCTGTTAAGGTTTGGCTGGCAGGGGATAGAGTGAAGGGCAGTCCCATATTTTGGTGACATGCCTTTGCCCACCATAGAAACTCCTGTTGCAGGCAGGGAATGACAGGAATCATTGTTTCCAGACTGTGTGAATGTTGACTCCATAAACTTTTTAGGTACCACTGAAGTTTCCTCATATGCAGTCTTGCATATGGAATTAGTAGGATGCAGGATGCCATGAAGCCCAGAGCCCGCAGAATTTGCCTTGCATTAGACTGGGTTTTTGTAGCCATCAGTTTGAAGTAAGCTGTCAGCTGCCTTTGCTTGTCTGAAGTGAGATAAGCCATCTGGGCAGTTGTATCCAAGCTTGCACCCAGGAATGTTATCTTTTGAGAGGGTACCAGCTGTGATTTCTTTTCGTTTATTGTGTACCCTAGGCATGTTAGGAGCCTTTTCACAAACGCCAGATGTCGAAGAAGTGTCTCCTTTTTCTCTGCTTGAATGAGACAGTCGTCCAAGTAAGGATATATCTGCATACTTCTTTGTCTGCAAAATGCAATTACTGGTGCCAGGCACTTTGTAAAGACCCTGGGTGCAGTAGATAAGCCAAAGGGCAGTGCAGGAATTGGTAATGCATTAAGCCAGCCTTGAATCTGAGGTATCTCCTGCACGATTGTCTTACTGGGACATGCAGGTATGTCTCTTTTAGATCTAAAGTCACCAGCCAAGCATTCTTGCCCAGCATGGGCAGAAGCTGCTGCAAAGTCAGCATTTTGAATTTTGGAATGTCCAGGTATGTGTTCAAAATTGATAAATCCAGTATTGGCTGCCAGGCCTTGTCCTTTCTGGGTACCAAGAACAGTCGGGTAACAACCTTGTTCTTTTTCCTGTTCTGGTACTGTCTGAATGGCCCCCATATCCATGAGGGACGTAACCTGTTTATGTGCCTCTGTCCATTGATTCTTTGGCAGATCTGGCCAACCATTTGCCATTGGCAGAGTGTGGAAATGGAATCTGTATCCCTGTGATACGAAGTTTAGTACCCACTTGTCCTGGGTTATTAACGACCAATTTTGAGCAAAACGTGCTAATTTTCCCCCTATGGGTGCTGCCAAAAGATAAGTGCTTGGTGTAGGCAGAGGGAAGTCATTGGGATTGCTTTCTGTAGGTTTGCGCTTTATCTCCTCTAGATTTGGAGGTGGAAGCGTCCCATTGCTTTAACCTGTATGAATCTTGCACCTGGTATCTGGAACCCTTAGGGCATCTGGATTTGCCCCTTTGAGTTCTGTCTGACACAGGAAAGAACCAATTTTTTGTAGGCCAGTGTCTACTGAATCTTGGTGGCTGCACTTGTAAGAAGTCATTAACAGTTTGCATAGACTTAGCTTTGTCTTCCATTTTCTTTAAAACCTCTTCTGCCTTAATACCAAACAGAGAAATGCTGTAAAGGTGCATCTAGCAATTTAGCTTTAACATGATCAGGCAAATTTTGTTCCTTTAACCAGGCATGCCTCCTAATCACAGATCCAGTAACTGCGGCCCTGCAGGAGGCCTCTAAGGAATCAAAACCACATTGCAAAGTATGCTTTCCAACTTGTTCAGCTGCATGCAATAATTCCTGCAATTCTTTATTTTCTGCACATTCTGAAATCAACATTTTCTGTTTCAGCAATCCCATAACATGTTGTTAGTACTTAAGCATATGAAATTGGCAGTTTAAGGCCCTGATTGCCAAGGTTGCAGATGTATAAACCTTTTTTCCCCATCTGTCTAGTGCCCTTGAATCTCTGTCAGAGGGGGTAGGATTTTTTTGCTGTTGAGGCTTTAACTCTCTTTGGACCCTGTGAAATAGTTTCAGGATCAGCAGCAGGGTTTGTAAATAAGAATTTATGTGAGTCAGGGACCCTGTAATATCGGTTAGGCTTACTGGGAGCCGGAGGTAAGGAGTCAGGGGTCAAGCTTGACTCGGAAAACACATCATCCACAATGTCTACAACAAGGGGAATGGCTAAAGGCTTGTGCAGAGGAAGAAGGAAATCCCTGAGCCTCTTTTTTGATTCTGAGAAGTCTTGACTCTCCCACTGAAAATGCTCCCTCAAAGTATGCAAGGTTTCTCCAAATGAATAATCCTCAGGAGGAGATTCAGATGGAACAGACTCCTCAGCATCAGAATCCTCATAGGGAGGTATAGATGATTCTTGATCAGAAGAGGAATCAGAAGAAACAGAAACCTGATCTGAAGATTCATAATCAGTGTCTTGCCTAGGCCTCATATCTGGAGGGGGATGGGTACCCCTGATCAAGGTAATAAGGTCTTCAGCCATTTTGACAATCTGTTTTTAGGCAGAGGTCTGTGCCCGTGGCTCATGCGTCAGTTTTTTAGTTTTACAAGTTGCTTTTGTCTTTGATTTTGCAGCTGTCGTCAGTTTGATATACAAATGTTGAGGTCTGAATACACCCTCAGAAGACGGTGCCTGCTCAGCGGCTCCAGACCCATCTGAGGGAGATACATCCGTCGGTCCAGTACCTTGAGTTTCTTGCGGCATGCCGGACTCCACAAGGGTGTCGGTAGAGGCCTACGATTCAAAGGTAGCGGGTATCAGGGGCTACGAAAAGTACAGTTTTGTACCTACCATAAATGTAGATGTTCGAGTGCTAATACAGCTGCAGTCATAACAGATGGGGTTCTCCTGCAGTCAGGTGGGTCCTCGGTCGGCTGAACTCCAAAGTCTAGGTCCGGCGTAGGTTGTCGTCGCCTCCTCCCTGACGTCAGTGCGACAGGGGTATAAAAGAACCAGCCGACGCCATTTTCTTCAGTTTTTCTTGCCCCAAATGTCAGGTGCCCCCAGAATGAAGGCAATACATAAATTTGTGTAATAAAGCAATGCCATATAATCAAAATACAGTAGGGCAAGCAAATACATCAAGAATGAATACCCCAATCAGGTTGCATGAGGAGATGTTAGCCACTAGGCCTGTCCCAAGAGGGGAAGGAGGGAGGGAAACCTGGACTGCAGCTGTATTAGCACTCTATCTACATTTATGGTAGGTACAAAACTGTACTATGTTCATCGTGCATACAGCTGCAGTCATAACAGATGGGTAGAATCCCAAAGCTAAGAAAGGGGTGGTAGGCACTAGGTGGAACTAGGAGGAGCCAGAATGCCCTGCAATACTGTAGTGGCAAAGCCCGCTCTAGATTTGGAGTATAGTGGAAGATGGTAGTGTTTGGAGAAGGTATGCACAGAACTCCAAGTGGCTGCTTCCAAAATATATTTGGTAGGAACTCCTCTGAGAAAAGCTGCAGAGGTAGCCGTGGCCCTTGTGGAGTGAGATCTGATGCCTGTAGGTACAGTTTTGCCATGAAAAGAATAGCAAAAGCGTATGCAGTGGGCTATCCATTTTGAGATTGTCTGTTTGGAAATTGGCTTTCCTTGAGCTCCTATAGCATAGGACACAAAGAGCTGTTCTCATTTTCTGAAAGGCGTTGTTCTGTCCAAATAATAACGCAGTTGTCTGTGGATGTCCAAGGAATGTAGTAATCTCTCCCCTTTGTTTTGAGGATTAGGAAAAAAGGTAGGTAAGTGTATAGCCTGATTCAAAGCTACCCTGGATACCACTTTTGGCATAAAGGACGGGTTGGTTCGTAAGGAAACTGTCCTGATGGAAGATGATAAAAGGCTGCACAGCGATGAGAGCTTGTAGTTCCGATACCCTACGAGCTGAGGTAATAGCCAGAAGGAAAGCTGTTTTCCAGGACAAATACTGCAAATCTGATGAGGCAGCTGGCTCGAAAGGAGGCAAGGTCAGTTTTTCTACAATGAAATTGAGATCCCAAGCACGTATTGGTTGTTTCCTTGGGGGTTTTAGATTCTTAGCCCCTCTGAGGAACTGTCTTAAGAGGGGGTGAGAGAATAAGGGTGGATCAGTGTTGTATTCTGCAGAAATGGCTGAGGCATGGATTGTGGAGGAGGAGAATGAAAGTCCACTGCTTAGGAGCTCAGCTAGGTACTGTAGTATTTGAGGTAAGTTCAGTTTTCCAGGATCTTTTTCTCATTCCAGACACAAAACCGTTTCCATTTTGCTGAGTAAGCTTTTCTAGTAGACGGCCTTCTGGCCTCCAAAATGACATCCTGCACCTCCTTGGAGAGTAGGGTCTGTTGTGATGCTAAGGAATCTTCCATGCGGCTAGATTGAGTGTTTTTAGCTGACTGTGAAGAGTTTTGAAGCTGTGCTGAGTCAGGAGAAGAGGCATTAGAGGCAGGGTCCATGGTGGGGAATGCGTCAGGCTTCTCATGAGTGGGTACCAGTGTTGTCTTGGCCAGTCTGGAGCAATGAGAATCATCTTTGGTCTGTCTGCACTGGTTTTTAATAGAACTTTGGGCATCAGAGGAAGAGGTGGGAAGGCATAAACTGTCATTGATGTCCAACTGAAGGAGAGAGCGTCCACTCTCCAGGCCTTTGGATGAAAAATCCTTGAGCAGAATTTTGTCAATTGGTGATTTTTGTGGGAGGCAAAGAGATCTATGTCTGGCCTTCCCCATGCTTGAATTATCTCTGTAAAAACTTGAGTATGCAACTTCCATTCGTGTGGATCTGTCATATTTCTGCTTAGGTTGTCTGCCAGTGTGTTTTCCTTGCCTGGCAAGTACTGTGCTTGTAGTTCGATTTGTAAGTCCAGGGCCATGTTCCAAAGTGACATGGCCAGTCTGCATAGGGGGTAAGAATGGGTTCCTCCCTGTTTGTTTATGTACCACATAACTGTGGTGTTGTCCGTTCTTATCAATAGTTGACCTGGTTGCAGAAGGTCTTTGAAAGCTATAATAGCATTTATTACTGCTAGCATCTCCTTTTGATTGATGTGAAGGTGTTTTACTTTTTGGGACCATTTGCCCTGAATGTGCCGATCTGTCATGTGCGCCCCCCAGGCGTAGTCTGAGGCGTCTGTTGTGATGACTTGATTTGCTTGAGGCTTGTTGAATGGGAGACCTGTGTTTGTTTGGCAAGCTTGAGCCCACCACAGAACTTCCTTCTGAAGACATGGAATTAGTGGTATTATTGTTTCCAAGCTGTGGCTGTGTTGAGACCATAGGTTTTTCAGGTACCATTGAAGTTTCCTCATATGCAGCTTTGCACATGGGATTAGTAAGATGCAAGATGCCATGAATCCCAGAGCCTGCAGGATTTTCCTTGCAGTCAGCCTGGTGCAATTTGCTAGTGTTCTGAAGTATTGAGTTAGTTGCCCCTGCTTCTCTGGCGTGAGGTAGGCCATCTGGGTGTTTGTGTCCAAGTCGGCACCCAGGAAAATTATTGTTTGAGAGGGTATTAGCCTTGATTTCTTTTTGTTGACTGTGTATCCCAGAGAATTCAACAACATTATTACATAAGCCAGATGTTTCAGAAGAATGTGCTTGCTGTCCGCTTGGATCAGGCAGTCGTCCAAATAGGGGTATATTTGTATCCCTTGAAGTCTGCAGTAGGCAATTACTGATGCCAGGCATTTCGTGAATACTCTGGGCGCAGTAGATAAGCCAAAGGGCAATGCAGAGAATTGATAATGGGTTGAACCTGCAAGAAATCTGAGGTATCTTCTGCAATTTTGTCTGATTGGGACATGCAGGTATGCCTCCTTGAGGTCCAATGTTACCAGCCAAGACTCCTTGCCCAGCATGGGAAGAAGCTGCTGTAGAGTGAGCATCTTGAATTTTGGTACGAATAGAAATGTGTTTAGGATGGATAAGTCCAAAATAGGTCTCCAATCTTTTCCCTTCCTTGGTACCAGGAATAGTCTGGAATAAAAACCTTGACCTTGTTCGATGTAGGTACCTCTTGAATAGTTTTCATGTCTAAGAGATCTGAAATTTGTCTTTGTGCCTCTGCCCTTTGATTGTGTGGCAGGTTTGGCATGCCTCTCATTTTTGGAAGGGTGTGAAAATGGAATCTGTAGCCTCTGTTTATAATGTCCAGGATCCATTTGTCTTTTGTGACAATATGCCAATTTTTTGAAAATAATGCCAGTTTTCCGCCTAAGGGTGCTGCCATTTGAGTCTTGCTTGGCATGCAAAGGGGGAAAGTCATTGGGCTTGCTTTCTGAATGGTTGCGAGTTATCCTCACCACCTCTTTGTGTAGGAGCTTGCCATTGTCTGCCTCTAAACGATCCTTGGGATTGCCCTCTGCCCCTCGGGTGCCTGTATCTACCTCTTTGGGGTCTGTCCATGGCTGGAAAGGACCAATTTTTGGAAGGCCAATTTCTACTGAAACGTGGGGGTTGTACCTGTAGAAAATCTTTCACTGTTTGCATTGATTTAGCCTTTTCCTCCATTTTCCTTAAAACCTCCTCAGCATTAGCACCAAATAATACATCCTTTTGTAGAGGGGCATCTAGTAATTTAGCTTTGACATGATCTGGTAAAGTTTGTTCCTTGAGCCAGGCATGTCTACGTATGACTGATCCTGTAACAGCAGCTCTACATGAGGCCTCTAGAGCATCAAAACCACATTGTAAGGTATGTTTACCCACTTGTTCGGCACTGTGCATCAAATCCTGCAACTCCAAGTCTGGTTGTTCAGGTTGTGACATTTTACTTCTCAATTGTGGTAACAAAAACTGTTGGTACTTTAGCATATGGAACTGACAGTTTAATGCCCTCATGGTTAAGGTGGCTGAGGTATATAGCTTTTCCCCCCACCTTTCTAAGGATCTGGAATCTCTCTCAGAAGGTAATGGGTTTTTAGCAGTGGAGGCCTTAATTCCCTTGGGACCCTGTGAGATGGTTTCTGGGTCAGCAGCATTGCTTTTGTATAGAAATTGGTGTGAGTCAGGGACCCTGTAATACCTGTCAGGCTTGACTGGGGCTGGAGGTAGAGAATCCGGGTTAAGGCAGGCCTCCGAGTACACATCATCTAGTATGTCCAAGACAGGAGGTATAGCCAGAGGCCTGTGCTGAGGTAGCAAGAGAAATTCCCTAAGCCTTTTCTTAGAATCTGAGTAATCTTGGCCTTCCCAGTGGAAGTGTTCCCTTAAGGTATGCAAAGTTTCCCCAAATGAGTAATCCTCTGGGGGGGATACAGATGGAATGGACTACTCTGCTTCGGAGTCTTCAAAAGGGGAGAAAGAATGTTCCTGTTCATCAGAGTGCTCTGATATAATGGAGCCCTGATCAGAGGAGGGGGATTCTTCCTCCACTCTGGGCCTTTTGTCCGGGGGGGGTTTGAGAACCCCTGATAAGAGTAATTAAATCCTCAGCCATTTTAAGCATCTGTTTTTTAGGCATGGGGTCTGGAGATGGGCCCTGTGTAGCTAGCCTCTTAGAATGCATGGCTGCTTTAGACTTGGTGAAAGCCTTGATGGAAAAAGAAGAGGAAGGTCTGAAGACACCTTGAGAGGAGGTAGACCTGTCCACAGTTTGAGATTCACCTCCAAGAATGGCTTCGGTATCTGTAGTCGGGGTGTGGGCCGAGGAGCCTGCGACCTCGGGCACAGGAGACACCGCCAATGAAGTGTCGTCGGTAGTCAGGGGCTGCGTAGGCGCCTCGCTGAGAACCGGACCACGTGTAGTCGGCTTTTGCGTGGTGTCGGTAGAGGCCGCGGACCTCGTGTCGGTCCTTCTCTTTGCGCTTTTTAGCCAAAACTGGAGTCGGGGTATCCGACGACATAATATAGTTAAATGTTTTGCCAAAATAATGCTGGGCGAACTCTGCCAAACGCTTAATGGTGCACTTGTTGAATGTAGCACAAAAATGACAGACCGAGATGTCGTGGTCTGGGCCTAAACAAGGAATACAGAGGGAATGGAAATCCTTATGCGGTATATGCTTCCCACATGAAATACAATTATTAACTTCGTCTGACATCGGTCTGAGGCAAGAAAAGTTTCCCCAACGGGGTACTTAGCTTTCAAGAAGATTTCGGTTGCAAAATTTTCGTAATTTCAGGAGCTGGCTGACCGGCACTTGCGAACTGCTTCTGCTTCGGGCACCGCGCGGCAAGAAAGACTGGAGAAAATGGCGTTGGCTGGTTCTTTTATACCCCTGTCGCACTGACGTCAGGGAGGAGGCGACGACAACCGACGCCGGACCTAGACTTTGGAATTCGGCCGACCGAGGGCCCGCCTGACGGCAGGAGAACCCCATCTGTTATGACTGCAGCTGTATGCACGATGAACATGTGCCTCTGAGTACCGGCGAATCGGCGACTGGCTTAGGAGAAGCTAGTTGGTTTTGGATCTTGACTGCCTTTCTCTGTCCTTTTCTTTGCATTTTTTTATGTACTCCGGGTAGTCGGATTGCTATCCAATGACATTTCTGGGTAGTTAAATCTCCGTTTCCAAAATACTTTGAAGCAAAAATATACAGGCGCTTTATAGTGCGTTGGTTAAATCTAACACAAAACCGACAGCCAGTCAGTTTGTGATCACGGCCTAGGCAAGGAATACAGTATAAATGAAAATCCTTATGAGGTATTTGCTTCCCACAAGTAATACAATTATTAACTTTTTCTGACATCGGTAAAAAGCAAGAAAAAAGTTTCCCCAACGAGGTACTTAGCTTTAGTGAAGACTTCGGTTCTGAAACTCAAACTCGAATATTTCAGTAGTTGGCCAACTGGCACTTGCGAAATGCTTCTGCTTCTGGCACCGCACGGCAAGAAAGACTGAAGAAAATGGCATCGGCTGCATGTTTTATATCCCTGGCGACCTGACGTCATGGAAGAGAAGACAGCAACCGACACAGGACCCAAGACTTTGGAATTCAGGCCAACTGAGGGCAACCTGCCAGCAGATTACCCAAATGTAATGACTGCAACAGTGAAACACAAAGAACATCTGGCAATTTAAAGCCCTAATGGCCAAAGTAGCAGAAGTGTATACCTTCTTACCCCATCTGTCTAAGGCTCTAGAATCTCTATCAGAAGAGGTAGGATTTTTGGCAGCAGTAGCCTTAATGCCTTTTGGTCCTTGGGAAATGGTCTTTGGATCCGCAGTTCGATTCTTGAAGAGGAACTTGTGAGAGTCAGGTACTCTAGTACCTGCCAGGTTTTCTGGGAGCTGGAGGTAAAGTGCCTGGGGAAAGGCTAGATTCCAGGAAAGCATCATCTACAATGTCCAGAACAGGAAGGATAGCTAAAGGCCTGTGTTGAGGAAGGAGTAAGAATTAACTAAGTCTCTTTTTGGAGTCATAGTAATCCTGGCTTTCTAAGTGGAAATGCTCCCTAAGAGTGTGCAAGGTTTCACCAAAAGAAAAATCTTCTGGAGGGAATGCAGAGGGAATGGAATCCTCTGCATCAGAATCCTCCTAGGTAGATAAGGGTAAATTGTGGTAATCAGGAGGAACAGAAATATCAGATTCCTGATCAGAAGAATCAGAAGGAAAATCAGTTCTAGGTCTCTTAGATGGGGAAGGCTGGCTTCCCTTAATTAAGGTAATAAGGTCTTCAGCCACTCTAAGCATTTGTTTTTTAGGCATATGGGCCTGAGCCTGCGGTTTGGACGGTTTTCTAGGCGTCGTGCGAGTTTTAGGCCTGGATGAAGATGACGACGTTGGTTTAAAATTCAAGTCTGTACGCTTGAATACACCCTCAGAAGCCAGTGCCTGCACAGCGGCTCCGGACCCATCCAAGGTAGAGACATCAGTAGGTTCAACAGCCGAAGAAGCATCGCGCGGCATTCTGGACTCTGAATGGGTCTCAGTAGAGGCCTGCGAATCTGAAGTAGCGGGTATCAGGAGCTACGAAAACACCTGAGTACCGGCAGACTGGTGACTAGCTTAACGGAAGCGTCGTAGGCAGTTTTGGACCTATGCGGTCTGTCTCTGTTTTTATCCTTATGTTTTTTCAGAAGATCAGTAGTCGGACGGCTTAACGAAGCCATTTCGGAGTACTGAGACAGAGTACGAAAATAATTTGTTGCAAAGATAGCCCAACGACAAACAGTTCGGGGGTTGAACAAGGCACAAAACCAACAGCGAGGGACGTCGTGGTCTGGGCCTAAACAGGGGATGCAGTACGAATGAAAATCTCTATGAGGTATTTGCTTTATACAGGTAAGACAATTGTTAACTTTTACTCACATCGGTTGGAGAAAGAAAAAGGATTCCCAACGGGGTACTTATCTTTTTTTTTTTTTGAAGACTTTGGATCTGAAACTCGAAAACGAAAATTTCAGGAATCAGCTGACCGGCACTTGCGAACTGCTTTGGGCACCGCACAGCAAGAAAGATTGATATAATGGCATTGGCTGCATGATTTAGACCCCTGACGACCTGACGTCATGGAACAAAAAAACAGCACCCGACGCAGGAATCCGAAGACTCTGGTATTCAGGCCGGCTGAGGGCTACCAGCAGGCAGATAACCGAAATGTGATGACTGCAACAGTGAAACACAAAGAACATCTAGGGGCTGGCTAGGATGCCTTGCAAGACTGCAGAGGTAAACCCTGCCCTGGATTTGGACAAGAGGCAGGTGGTAATGCTTGGTAAAAGTGTGAACAGAAGTCCAGGTGGAAGCCTCCAGATGTCCCTAGTGGGGACTCCTCTGAGGAAAGCTGCAGAGGTGGAGGCTGCTCTGGTGGAGTCTGTCCTGAACCCCTTGGGGGGAGGCTGTCCCATGCTGTTTGTAGCAGAAATGAATGCAGTGTGCCATCCATTTGGAAATGGTTTGCTTGGAGATGGCTTTGCCTTCTGCCCCTGTAGCAAAGCTAACCAGCAATTGATCAAACTTTCTGAAGGATTTAGTCCTGTCCAGATAGAATCTGAGCTGTCTGTTTACATCTAGAGAGTGAAGAATCCTTTTCCCCCTTGCCCTGGGAATTAGGAAAGAAGGTAGGCAAATGAAAGGATTGGCTGAGAGCCACAATGGACATCAACTTGGACATGAAGTATGGGCTAGTTCTGAGAGATACCCCTGTCTGAATGGAAGATGATGAAGGGGTTCCACAGCCATGAGTGCTAGCAGCTCAGAGACTCTTCTGGCTGAAGTGATGGCCAGAAGGAATGCTGTCTTCCAGGAGAGAAATTTTAGCTCTGCTGAAGAAGCTGGTTCGAAAGGGGGCAGGGTGAGCTTTTCCAAGACAAAGTTAAAGTCCCAAGCTGGTGTTGGTGCCCTTCTGGGGGGCAAGTTGCTAGCCCCTCTGAGGAACTGTTTGATCAAAGGGTGTGAGAAAGGGGCTGCTCAGTGGGCAAATGAGCAGAAATAGCAGAATCGTGAATTTTTTATAGAGGAGAAAGAGACCACTGTGTAGTAGGTCAGCTAAGTAATCCAGACCCTTGTTGTGGTAGTAAGCTGTTGCCTACCAAAGAAATTCCTTTCCGAGGCAATGAATTATAGGTAGAAGAGTTTCCAGGTCTTGACAGTGTTGACACCAAAGGCTCCTTAGGTACCACTGAAGTTTCCTCATATGCAGTCTGGCATATATAATGAGTAGTATGCAAGATGCCATGAACACACCAGAGCTTGCAGGATCTTCCTTGCAGATAGCTGGGGCCTGGTGGCTAGTTGAAAGAAGTAGGCTGCCAGGGAAATTTCTCTGGTGTAAGGTATGCCATCTGGGATGATGTGTCCAGACTTGCTCCCACGAAGATCACCCTTTGGGTGGGCACCTGTTTGGATTTCTTTTCATTGATTGTGTACCCTAGGGAGGTTAACAGGGTCTTTATAAAGGCCAGGTGTTTGAGCAGCTTTTCCTGGCTGTCTACCTGAATAAGGCAGTCGTCTAAGCATGGGTACATTTGAATATTTCTTTGTCTGCAAAAGGCAATGGCCAGAGCCAGACATTTTGTGAAAACTCTGGGAGCAGTAGATAAGCCAAAGGGAAGCACAGAGAACTGAAAGTGTTGAGATCCTGCCCTGAAGCGGAGATATTTCCTACATGATTCCCTGATAGGAATGTGAAGGTAAGCCTCTTTTAGACCTAGGGTGGCTAGCCAAGCGTCCTTTGAGATCATGGGTAGCTGCTGGAGGGTGAGCATTTTGAATTTTGGGATCACCAGGAAGGTGTTTAGAATGGATAGACAGAGAATGGGGCGCCAGGTCTCCTCTTTTCTGTTCTGCAGGAACGTGCTATACTGCCTTCAAAGAGAGCAGGGAAAGCATTTGCTTTTGAGCCTCTGCCCACTGATTTGGTGGTAGATCTGGGAACCCTTTTGGGGTTGGAAGAGCGTGGAAGAAAAATCTGTATCCCTGAGACAATGTTCAGAACCCATTGGTCCTTGGTAATGGTGGCCCAGGTGCTTGAGTGAAAGGAGTTTTTTCCTCCTAAGGGTTAAGTGAAGGTGGGCAGAGGGGAGGGGATGGATGAGGTGAGTCACTGAGTTCTTACCATAAGGGGGTGGCCTAGAACTCCCTGGTTTTGCTTAGATCTCTGCATTCCCTAGGACTGCTGTTTGGGGGGGGTCTGTTTCCACAGGGCCTAAGCTGGGCCGCTTTACTCTGAGCAGGAAAGGACCAGTGCTTGGAGGGACAATACCTGCTGAACCTAGGGGGCTGGACCTGTAAGAAATCTTCTACTGTTTGCACAGATTTTGCTTTTTCTTCCATCTTTTTTAAGACCTCTTCTGCAATAGTGCCAAATAAGTTATCTTTGTGCAAGGGGGCATCCAACAATTTAGATCCGACATGGTCTGGCAGGGGTTGTTCCTTAAGCCATGCATGTCTTCTAATGACAGATCCAGTGACTACTGCCCTGCAAGAAGCTTCTAGGGCGTCAATACCACAGTGCAAAGTGTATTTAGTTACTTGACGTGCAGAATGCATTAAGTCTTGTAAATCTTTAGATTCTGCCCAAGCAGGAAAGGAAGAGACTTTTTTTTGTTTAAGGGGTTCCAAGGTATGTTGCTGAAATTTCAGCATATGGAACTGACAATTTAGTGCCCTGATAGCAAGAGTAGCTGACGTGTATACTTTTTTACCCCATCTGTCCAATGCTCGGGAATCCCTGTCTGAGGCGGTGGGATTCTTAGCAGATGTTGCTTTAATCCCTTTTGGCTCTTGAGAAATGACCTCAGGGTCAGCTGTTGGATTTTTAAAAAGATATTTGTATGAGTCAGGGACTCTACAGTACAGTCTGGTTTTCTGGGAGGTATGGCATCAGGAGTCAAGCTGGATTCATCCAGGACTGGGGGAATGGCCAAGGGTCTGTGCTGCGGAAGATCTAGGAATTCCCAGAGTCTCAATTCGGAGACAAAAACTCAGGTAGCAGGCAGCCGACCAGCACTCGTGTGAGCCGCTTCTGCTTCGGGCTCCACGGCAAGAAAGACTGATGTAATGGCATCGGCTGCCTTACTTGATACTACTGACGACCTGAAGTCAGTCCTCAAGTGACAGCAACTGACATAGAAATACTAAGTCTCTGGTATTCGGGCCGGCAGAGGGCTACCCTGGCAGGGATAACCCAAATGAGATGACTGCAACAGTGAAACACGAAGAACATCTATGTTATGAAGAACAGAATAGCACAATCCCAAAATGTTACAATCAAAAATAAGGAACATTTCCTAATGCCACATATATTTTTTATAAGTTGTTTTTCAGGGAAAGAGTAAAGTACATCCTATAACAGATACAGATTTCCTTTTAACCGTGTGTGCAAATTGTGACACAGAAAATGTTTGTATTACCATTTGTGAAAATTGGCATTTGTACTGACAGAAAAACAGGAAGGGAAATGAAAAGAGAAATGTATTACATAAACATATCAAAAATACACATTGTACACATTTGTTGTCTTACTAGTAGTGCATGAAAATAAGTGGAGATCTGAACTCAAAAACTGAGCAGTAGGAATATGTTTGTATATCCAGATTTAGAACGAAGTATCCAGGGTTAAATGGAACTATTTCCATTAAACCAATATTAAAATTAAGCCAATATTGTAGACAATTATTGGTTGTTCTATATCAAGTCACTTTACTCTACAATATCTACATGTTGTTTAACTTTGCACTCTGAATGCCTGAAAAACACTGTGAAAGCTATTTGTTTAAAAAGTATTCATTGGCTATAAAGGTAGGTGTGTGTGTGTGTGTGTGTGTGTGTGTGTGTGTGTGTGTGTGTGTGTGTGTGTGTGTGTGTGTGTGTGTGTGTGTGTGTGTGTGTTCCTACAACCACTTATTTTTATTTTTCCACAATTAACCTCAGTTCACAATGTGGCTCCTGCCCTGATGATGGGGTCAAGATGTTGGGAAGACAACAGTGTGGCAGTCAACACATGTAGGCAAACACAAATGTGAACTAGGTGGCATGTTTGTTCCTTGTGGTGATGTGTGGAATGGTTAGGTCATGACAATGAAAAAGCAACAACTGCAGATTTGCTGGTAAGAGTGAAAAGCATCTTCATGGCTGATTAGATGGCCCCTCTTGGGCACAAAGTCTGATCCAGGACAGGCTTAATGTCCAGATTGCATGGCAGAAAAAAAAATTGACATGGTCGTCTGAAACACAGCAGATAAGGAGAACTGCCTTAATTTCTCGAATACTGATGTGCAGGAGAATGGCTTCCATTTGTGACCACATGCCTTAAACCAACTACCCTTGACAATGCACTCTCCCCACAAGATGTCACAAGCATTCATGACAGCCACAACAGTGTAATTAACAGACATCACATAAGAAAAGCTAAAAAGGGTCATCCCTAGGGATAAGGGCTCATAGTTTGTATTCACCAAGTGAAGTAAACTTTCTAAGTTCTAGATATCTGACTGTAATGTATAGACAGACTGACTTCTTAGGCTAAAGGCACTCCATTTTCAGAGTGCACTGTAGCACCATCGTGCAGTATTTGGTGCTGAAAAAATACACGCTGTGGCTGCCATAAGACTCAAAGCCTGAAAGAAAAAGTCATCCATATGGTTTGTCTTTGGATTATTTGATTCAAATAATTTTGCACAGGAAGAATTCTATCAAATGGAAGAATCACAGTGCAAAATAGAAGTGTCTCGCATGCATCCAGTGAATGAACATGGCAGTGGGCCCCACCTCGGACTTTACAGTGTTCACCCGAATTCCCAAAGACTGGGGGAGAGTGATAAGAGACTCTTGGCTGATATCAAAATGCCGATTATTTTGGCAACTAGGATTAAAGTCATCCAGGTATGGAAACCTCTCAACTCCTGGCAGCCTCTAGTTTGCTGAAATTACAGACATGCACTTAGTAAACACTGTGGGCTAATTCAAGTCCAAATAATGGTGCCCGGAACTGGTAATGGCTTGCTCCTACTCAGCTACTTAGAAACCTCCATGAATACTTGGCAATATCTGTGTTGAGATGTGTTCTGGCTGTCCTGGACATCCAAACAGTACATCCAGTTTCTTTCTGAAAGACAGGTAAAACAGACTGCACCATGACCATATGAAAGGACTTTATTGGGATAAAGCGATTTAGACTGTTAAGACGGAGTTCTGGCAAAAAAAAAACATAGATTTACTTGGGAGATTAAAAAAAATGACTGAAGTGATGTCTTTTTGGGCTGGTGGGACCTACGGGATGGCTCTTGTTTAGCAGAGCTAACACCTTTCTACTTGTTACACTCTTTTGATAGGATGGGTCAAAGTGGCCAGTCATAACATCAAGTAACGGATGACAACCCCCACCCCAACTTCCTCAAGAATGGCACAGTTAAAGAAAAAAAAAAAAAGAGAGACCATGCATGGAAGAATTAAGTAGGACTTACTGTCCTCAAAGTAAACGTGTAGGATGTGTGAATATGTATCCTAAATCTGTTCAATGCACAACACTCCTCATTCAGGGGATGGACAGGTGGACTCTGCAGAAAGGAAACAAAGTGCTGTTCCCACAACACACAACAATGCAATCCACCTTTGGAGTATCTCTCTATCAGGTTCAGTCATAAGCGACCACAAAACCTTGTCTAGTCTCTCAGATAAAACTCTCAATAACATAGGTCTCTCTCACTGTTTTGATCCCCACCTAAACCATCCTTTTGACTTGGAAGGGACACAGAAGGTTGAGAGGTAACAGCAGACAGTCTGTAGGATGAGCTCTAAAGTAGCTAGGGCTGCAAGGGGCCATCTGCTTTATCTCATCATTTCTAAAAACTTCCCTAAATTGGGTGAATTTACACCATCTTAATCAATATCTGGTGTGACAGACTCTGGAGGGGAGGGTCCACATCCTTCCTTTCACATTTACACTTTTTGTTTGAAGGTAGTGGATCCAAGGGGAAGACTGCATTTCACCGGATATAGTACAGACAGCCTGCCAAAGCCTACAGACTCCTCTGTCCCAATCACAAAAAGGGTGGTTGGCCGTGATACCAAAGTAATATCTTGGACTGAGACTGAAGTCTAGACAAATGCCAGGAGGAATAAATGCAGCTGAGCCTGATCAGTCACTGAAACCCTGAGTCATCTTGAATCATTGTGTATCAACTACAATGGCAAAGATCAAAACCCAAAGAAACCAGCAGTGGAACTGTGAAGACTGACAAAGCCTGATCCAGAGAAACAGACCATTAAGGCAGAGAAACCAATCAACTCTGAAGACTACCATGATAACAAGCATCAGTCCCCAAAGGATTCAAGGCCAACAGTGAGAGTTTGCCTGGCCTCTAAAATGAAGACTCCTCCAATGCTGACATCGAAAGCAAAGTCTCTGATGTATGCAATATGAAGCATGGTCATGTTGACAGCCAACATCCCAAAACTAAGATAGCAGCAGATGTTAAAGCTTCCATCATTACTAACACTGGAAACTATGGGTTGAACTTCAGCCTTGGAGAGATCAGATTCAGTAATGGGTATAGTAACAAGTACTGAAATAGAAAACCCTGGTCAAAGAAGGACTTGCATCTAATTCAAAATTAGTTGGGGAAAAGGTCCCAAGACATCATTCACTGGAACTTGATGAATACCTCCACTACATTTTTTTGTCAATTACAAAACAAAATGGAAGGTACTGAGCTGAGAGCTTGTAAAGTAAACAATCACAAAGAAAAACTGCAAAAATGTAACTTTTTTTCAGTCCAATACTCGCACACCAAAGGTAACATGGAGCAGTTTCTCAGAGGCAGAGTAAAGAGAGATCATGAAAAGCAGCTTGCATGTAGAACAGCATCATGGGTAGAGAAGGGACTAGCAGACTGAGGAAATGTTAGATGCCAATTTGTAAACGTCTTGCTGCCCTTTGTCCTAGTTGTTCAATAGGGTTGACTTCTCATCTCAGGATCAGTGTCCCATCGATAGTCTAAGGGACAGCAGGTTCCATCTAAAGGGTTACAGTATAATTTCATCTCCTGAGATATCTTACAAAACCAGCCAAAATACGATGAGAGTTTGCCTGGGGCTGCATCTAATTATCCTAATCAACAATATGCAGCACTGACCAAGCCAACTATTGACAAATGTTTCCACCTGTAGATGATAAACAAGGTACCAAAGGAAAGATAAATGAGCACAGTGCAATAAAGGAGGTCCTGCAAATACGAAAGCACTGTGGGAAAAATTAAATACAAAGTGGACAGAAATAAGGAAATGAAATCAGGGACACAGTATGAAATGCTAAGAACACAGAAGATATCAGTCACCCATTATTTGACCATACATCTCAGCTGCCAATGACTTTGCAGAATGCTCCTGATTTTGCCTCATATTCCCTACCCTGCCCCTATTAAAATGTTTGATTTTCTGGTAAATCAACGAGGATTACAGTAAACAATGCCACACATTATTCAGAAAACACATGTTGATGGAAACCCTATTGTTTTATTAACTTTAAGAGGATTAGAGTAATATTTAAGTGGTGCTTAAAAATCAAAAGGTTAAAAAACATCACGTGACCAGAACAACCAGCCAAAATTTAATTTAAATTTTTTGCTGATTTCAGTTCATATTGCTGGTTGGACACAGCTTTAGTTTGGCAATGTCTGACAGCCATCTTGGACATTGCTTGTGATTAACTTGTGTGAGAGGATAATTTGCTGCTGTTCTGAAAGCTCACGTTCCTGTTGGTCTACTAGCAAGTTGTATCCTGACTGGCTACTTCATTTTTTCCCCCTTAATATACTGCACTGGTTTGGTCACCACAGCTGTGTGTACTCTACCACTGTGGGTGACACTGCACCAATAGCTGGTTAGCTCTTGTCAGCAGTCACCCTTACAGTGACTAGACCATCTCTTTGGTTATATGGCTGTTGGCTAACATGTTCATGGAGTACTTCAGCACAGCTGTTTTGCAGGAAGTTTTGTGCAGTTGTGTGAAGCTGCTATCAACTGCTATTCAAACATCAGTATTGTAGTACAGTCAGTATGTTTGCTTTTGACCATTACTAGTTACAAACTGTGCCCTCAATGTTACTCCACTGTTACCAGAGACTCCTTACTGCTGTAATAGTTGCTGTACTACCTGTGCTCTCAGTGTTGGTGGGGATGTGCTACAGCTGTTAGGTAGTACGAATTACTTGTGCCTTCACATAACTCTTCTATACCTTACGTTAAGCCAGGCTATAAAATTGTACATCGAGTAGTTACACCAAGCTAAATCAAAGATGCATCTAGACAAAATGGAAAGTAAACCTGCTTGTTGTCAGCCTTAGAACTTGGCACTCTCTAGCAGTGAAGGAAATTACAGTTGTGTACACTTACCATAAATGTAGATGTTAAAGCGTATTCATTGTTGCAGTCATTACATTTGGGTAATCTGCTGGAAGGTTGCCCTCAGTCGGCCTGATTAACAAAGTCTTGGGTCCTGCGTAGGTTGCTGTCCCTTCTTCCATGACGTCAGGTCGTCAGGGGTATAAAACATGCAACCAACACCATTACATCAGTTTTTCTTGCCCCAGATGTCAGGTGCCCCCTAATGGGGAGCAAATAAACATAAAAAAGTACAGTTTTGTACCTACCATAAATGTAGATGTTCGAGTGTTCACACTGCTGCAGTAATCACACTTGGGTTATCTGCCGTCAGGCGGCCCCGCAGCCGGCCTGAGTTCCAAAGACTTGGTCCGGCGTCTGTTGCGGTCGCTTCTTCCCTGACGTCAGTGCGACAGAGGTATAAAAGAGGCAGCTGACGCCAATTTCTTCAGGTTTTCTTGCCCCAGATGTCAGGTGCCCCCAAATAGGAAGGCAATACATAATCCTAAGTAAAATACATAAGTAGAAAACAATAGCTACAGCTGTAAGCAAATACCCCATATAGAAATACATCATATAGATTGTATAAAAATGGAGGTATAGATAAAACCCAGGTAAGAAGAGGGGATGGTGGGAGGGTAACCTGGACTGCAGCAGTGTGAACACTCTAACATCTACATTTATGGTTGGTACAAAACTGTACTATGTTCATCGTGTTAAACTGCTGCAGTCATCACACTTGGGTTGAATCCCAAAGCTAAGGCTGGGCGGTTGGTACTAAACAGGGTTTGGAGAAGCTAGTAGGCCCTGCAGAACTGTAGTGGCAAAGCCAGCTCTGGTTTTTGAGTATAGAGGTAAGTGGTAGTGCTTGGTGAATGTGTGCACTGAACTCCAAGTTGCAGCCTCCAAAATATCCTTGGTTGGTACCCCTCTGAGGAAGGCTGCTGATGTTGCTGTAGCACTGGTGGAATGGGGTCTAATGTTACCAGGTACAGGTTTCCCATGGTGTGTGTAGCAGAAACAGATACAATGTCCTATCCATTTTGAAATGGTCTGTTTTGAGATGGCCTTTCCTTGTGATCCTGCAGCATAGGATACAAAGAGTTGGTCAGATTTTCTGAAAGCCTTAGTTTTAGCCAAGTAGAAACGTAATTGCCTGTGAATGTCCAAAGAGTGTAGGAGCCTTTCCCCTTTATTCTGGGGGGTTTGGATAAAAGGTGGGTAAATGAATGGTTTGGTTTAGAGCCACACTGGATACCACCCTCTGGCATAAAAGAAGGGTTAGTTCGTAAAGAGACTCTGTCTTGATGAAATATGATGAAAGGCTCCACTGACATTAGGGCCTGTAGCTCTGAGACTCTTCATGCTGAAGTTATTAATAGCAGCAGGGCAGTTTTCCACGATAAAAACTGTAAATCGGCTGAAAAAGCTGGTTCGAAGGGCAGTAGTGTAAGTTTTTCCAAAACAAAATTGAGGTCCCAAGTTGGTGTTATGCTCTCCGGGGCAGTCTTATGTTCTTAGCCCCTCTGAGGTACTGTCTTAGTAATGGATGTGAAAATATAGGGGGATCTGTGTTGTAATGAGCTGAAATAGCTGAAGCGTGGATCTTAATAGATGAAAAGGAAAGGCCTTTGTGCAACATCTCAGTTAAATATTGCAGAATCTGAGGAATATTTGGGACAAGAGAATTTTGGCCTTTAGCCTGGTTCCAGGCGCAGAATCATTTCCATTTGTCTGAGTAGGTTTTCCTGGTGCTGGGTCTCCTGGCCTCCAGAATGACATCCATAACAGCTTTAGAGAGAAGTGTTGACTGGTTGCTTAAATCTGGCTGCATGGCAGATTACCTAAAGTCTTGAGCTGGCTGTACAGAATCTGATTGTTTTGCTGAGTCAGCAGGTGAGGAATTTGAGGTAAAATCCATGGTGGGCCTTGAGCCATGTTCCTTAATATTGGATACTAGTGTTGGCGTGGCCAGTCTGGAGCAATGAGTATCATTTGTGGCCTCTCTAATCTGGCTTTCAGGAGCACCTTTGCCAGAAGAGGCAGTGGAGGAAAGGCATACACTGTTGATGTTTTCCAACTGAATGAGAGGGCGTCCACTTTCCAAGCTAGTGTGTGGTAGATGTCCTTGTGCAAAATTTCCGTAGTTGGTAGTTTTGGGGGGAGGCAAACAGATTTATGTCTGGGCTCCCCCAGTTTTGAGTTATCATTGTGAATACTTGTGGATCTAGTTTCCACTCGTGAGGATCCATATTTCTGCTTAATTTGCAAATGTATTTTTCTTTCCTAGCAGGAATTGTGTGTAGTTGACCTTGGTAGGTCAGTGCTGTGTTCCACAAGGTCATTGCTTGTTTGCATAGGGGGTAGGAATGTGTGCCCCCTTGTTTGTTTATGTACCACATTACTGTGGTGTTGTCCAACTTTATTAGAAGTTATCCTGGATGTAGGAGGTCCTTGAAAGCTGTTAGGGCATTTTGTACAACTAGCATCTCTTTTTGATTGATGTGGAGATGCATTTGATCTGCAGACCATTTGCCCTGAATACACTGTACTGCCATGTGTGCTCCCCAGGCGTAATCCGATGCATCTGTTGTTACTGTTTGCCTGGCTGTGGGTAAGGTGAAAGGCTGACCCTTGTTGAGGTGACATGCCTGAGCCCACCATAGAAACTCCTGTTGAAGGCAGGGAATGAGTGGTATTATTGTTTCCAAGCTGTGGCTGTGTTGAGTCCATACGCTTTTCAGGTACCATTGTAATTTCCTCATATGCAGTTTGGCATATGGAATTAGTAGTATGCAAGATGCCATGAATCCCACGGCCTGCAGAATTTTTCTTGCAGGGAGTTGGGTCTTTGTTGCCATCATTTTGAAGTATTGAGTCAGTTGTCCTTGCTTGTCTGGCGTGAGATAAGCCATCTGGGCCGTTGTATTTAAGCTGGCACCCAGGAATATTATGTCTTGTGAGGGCACTAGTTTTTACTTTTTTTCGTTTACTGTGCACCCTAGGCAACTTAGTTTTTTTGCAAACGCCAGATGTTTTTAAAGAATGCCCTTGCTTTCTGCTTGAATAAGGCAGTCGTCCAGGTATGGATATATTTGAATTCCTCTGTCTGCAGTATGCAATTACTGGTGGCAGGCATTTTGTGAAGACCCTGGGCGCAGTAGATAAGCCAAAGGGCAGTGCAGAGAATTGGTAATGAGTTGAACCTACTATAAATTGGAGGTATCTTCTGCAATTTTGTCTGATGGGGACATGCAGATATGCCTCCTTGAGGTCCAACGTTACTAGCCAAGCCTTCTTGCCCAGCATTGCTGTAGTGTGAGCATCTTGAATTTGGGTACTTCCAGGTATGTATTTAGAATTGAAAGGTCCAGAATGGGTCTCCAGGCTTTGTCCTTTCGGGGAACCAGAAAGTCTTGAGTAAAATCCTTGTCCTTGCTCCTGTGTAGGAACCTGTTGAATGGCTCTCATGTCCATGAGTGCTGTAATTTGTCTTTGAGCCTCTGCCCATTGATTTGGTGGCAGGTTTGGCATTCCTTTTATCCTTGGTAAAGTGTGAAAGTGGAACCTGTATCCTTGAGATACAATATTTAGGACCCATTTGTCTTTTGTGATGATGTGCCAATTGCCTGCAAAAAGTGCATGTTTTCCTCCCAAGGGAGCTGCCAAGAGGGATTTGCTTGGCAGTCTGAGGGGGTAAGTCATTGTGATTGTCTTCTGAAAGTTTGAGACCTGTCTTCTCCTTTCTGGGTTGTGGCACCCCATTGTCGAGGCTTGTAAGAGCCTTGTGGCTAACCTCTGCCCCTTGGGCGTCTGTATTTGCCCCTCTGTGGTCTGTCAGAAGTTGGAAAGGACCAGTTTTTGGTTGGCCAATTTCTGCTGAAACGAGGGGGTTGAACCTGTAAACAATCCTTGACAGTCTGCATAGATTTTGCCTTATCCTCCATTTTCATTAAAACCTCTTCTGCTTTCACACCAAATAAAACATCCTGCTGTAAAGGTGCATCCAATAACTTTGCTTTAACATGATCAGGTAAAGTTTGTTCTTTTAACCAAGCATGCGTACGAATGACAGACCCTTACTGCTGTTCTATAATAAGCTTCCAATTAATCAAATCCACATCGCAAAGTATGTTTTCCCACTTGTTCTGCTGCATGCAACAAATCTTGCATTTCCTTGTAATCAGGCTGCTCTGTATGTGTTTACACTTTTTATTTTAATTGAGACATCAAATATTGCTGATATTTCAGCATGAGAAACTGGCAATTTAAGGCCCTCACAGCTAGAGTAGCTGAGGTACATACTTTCTTTCCCCATCTGTCTAGTGCTCTAGAATCCCTTTCAGAGGGTACAGGATCTTTAGCAATAGAGGCCTTAACCCCTTTGGGACTCTGGGAAATGGTTTCTGGGTCAGCAACAGGGCTTTTATATAGGAATTTGTGTGAGTCAGGGACTCTGTAGTATCTGTCTGGTTTGGCTGGTGCAGGAGGTAATGAATCTGGGTTAAGGCTAGATTCTGAATAAACATCATCCACAATGTCTAACAGAGGTGGGATAGCAAGGGGTCTGTGCTGGGGTAGTAAAAGGAACTCTCGGAGCCTTTTCTTAGAATCAGAGTAATACTGGCCTTCCCAGTGGAAATGTTCCCTCATGGTATGTAAAGTTTCCCCAAAAGAGTAGTCTTCTGGGGGAGATGCTGAAGGAATAGACTCTTCAGCATCAGAGTCTTCATAAGGGGGAAAGGAGTATTCCTGTTCCCCAGAAGAATCTGAGGAAATGGAAACCTGGTCAGACAAAGCGTAGTCCTCCTCCTATCTAGGGCTTTTGTCAGGAGGGGGATGGGAACCCCTGATTAGGGTAATTAAGTCTTCAGCCATCTTAAGCATCTGTTTCTTAGGCATGGGGCCTTGCCTTGTACTGGAGACTGCTGTACAGGCTTCCTTACTTTTAAAGGAGTTTTCAGCTTTGTATAGGATTTTATAGTAAGTGTAGTCTGTCTGAGGACACCTTCAGCAACTGAAGGCCTTTCAACTACACCGGAATCCCCTTCAGCAATGGAGTCGGAAGGGCCTAAAGATAAAGGCTCTGGAGGCCCAGCAATCTCCGCCTGGGAGTCGGATGCAGCCTGGGGTTCTAAATCCGTGGTAGTCAGGAGCTGCATAGGCGCCTCACTGAAAACCAGAGAACCGGCGATTGGCCTAGCAGAGGCCTCGGTGTCCGGTTTGGGTCTCTGCTGCCTGTCCTTATCTTTGCGCTTTTTATGCATCCCGGTCGTCGGTTGCTCCGACGGCATGGTGTAATTAAATTTTCTACCAAAACAATGTCGGGCGAAATCAAAAAGACATTTAATAGTTCGTTTGTTAAACCTAGCACAAAACCAACAACCTGTGACGTCGTGGTCTGGGCCTAGGCAAGGAATACAATAAGAATGAAAATCCTTATGAGGTATTTGCTTCCCACAAGAAATGCAATTATTAACTTTTTCTGACATCGGTCTGAGGCAAGAAAAGATTCCCCAATGGGGTACTTAACTTTATTGAAGACTTTGGTCTGAAATTCGATTTGAAAATCTCAGGAGTCGGCCGACCGGCACTTGCGAACTGCTTCTGCTTCGGGCACCGCGCAGTAAGAAAGACTGAAGAAAATTAAGACTGAAGAAAATTACATCAGCTGCCTCTTTTATACCAGTCGCACTGACGTCAGGGAAGAAGTGACTGCAACCGACACCGGACCAAGACTTTGGAACTCAGGCCGGCTGAGGGACCGCCTGACGGCAGATAACCCAAGTGTGATGACTGCAGCAGGGTAACACGATGAACATCACAAAGGTATACCTTAAACAAAAAGCAAATACGCCAAAAAGGCTTTTAAGCATAGTAAAAGAAAGCAGAGGTATAGCCAGAAGAAATTAGGGGGCTGGAGGGAAGGTAACCAGGACTGCAACAGTGAATACACTCGAACATCTACATTTATGGTAAGTGTACACAACTGTACTATGTTCTTCGTGTTTCACTGTTGCAGTCATTACATTTGGGTAGACTCCCAAAGCTACGGTTGGGAGGAGGAGTTTATATAGCATTATGGCCAGCTATAAGGCCCTGCAAGACAGCAGTGGCAAAGCCAGCTCTGGATTTAGAGAAAATTGGCAAATGAGAATGCTTGGTGAAAGTATGTACAGAACTCCAGGTAGCAGCTTCTAGGATGTCCCTGGCAGGAACACCTCTGAGAAAGACTGCAGAAGTAGATGCAGCCCTGGTGGAGTGAGATCTGATCCCCTGGGGGATAGGTTTTCCATGGTGCTTATAGCAGAACTGAATGCAGTGGCTTATCCATTTAGAAATGGTTTGTTTTGAAATAGTCTTTCCCTCTGTCCCTGCAGCAAATGCTACCAGCAGTTGTTCAGATTGTCTTCAAGATTTAGTCCTGTCCATGTAGAATCTAAGTTGTCTGTGCACATCCAAGGAATGCAGAATCCATTCTCCCTTGTTCTGTGGATTGGGAAAGAATGTTGGCAAATGAATGGACTGATTAAGAGCCACACTGGATACCACCTTGGGCATGAAGGATGGATTGGTCCTGAGTGATACCCTGTCCGCATGAAAGATGATGAATGGCTCCACTGCCATAAGGGCCTGTAATTCAGACATCCTTCTAGCTGATGTGATTGCTAAAAGGAAGGCTGTTTTCCAAGAAAGAAATTTTAAGTCCGCAGTAGCAGTTGGCTCGAAAGGAGGTAGAGTGTGTTTCTCCAATACAAAGTTAAGGTCCCAGGCAGGGGTTGGAGCTCTCCTGGATGGTCTCAAGTTTTTTGCCCCTCTGAGGTACTGCTTGAGCACAAGATGAGAGAAGATGGGAGGTTCTGTGTTATAATTAGCTGAAATGGCTGAGGCGTGGATTTTGGAGGAAAAAGACAGGCTCTTGTGAAGCATCAGTTAAGTATTACAAAATCTGAGGTAAATTGGGATCTGCTGTGCTCAGCCCTTGAGACTGGTTCAAGGCACAAAATCTTTTCCATTTGTCAGCATAAGATTTTCTAATACTAGGTCTCCTTGCCTCTAAGATGACATCCATCACAGGTTTGCTGAGGGAATTCGAGGCACAAAATCTTTTCCATTTGTCAGCATAAGATTTTCTAGTACTAGGTCTCCTTGCCTCCAAGATGACATCCATCACAGGTTTGCTGAGGGATGAAAAGGGTGAATTTAAGTGATTAGCCAGGCTGCAAGGTTCAAAGTTGGAAGCGGAGGGTGCAGAAATTGTTTCTCCTGATGGGACAGCAGGGAAGGAATCTGAGGCAGGTGCCATGGAGGTAACTGCTACACACTGCATAAGAGGGGGTACCAGTGTTGGCGCAGCCAGTCTGGAGCAATCAAGATCATCCTTGGTTTGTTCTGTTTGACTTTTAGTAGAACTTTGGAGAGCAGAGGCAGCGGGGGGAAGGCGTAGACTGATAGGTTTTTCCAGCTGAAGGACAGAGCATCCACTTTTCCAGGCTTATTTGTGGGGAGTCCTTGTGCAAAACTTGTCCAACTGGTAGTTCTGGGGGGAGGCAAATAGATCTATGTCTGGGCTCCATTTGCTTGTCAACATGTTGAAAATTAGAAGTTATGTACTCACCATAACGTTCCATCTGAGTAGGTAGTTCATTTGTCTGCAACCTGTGGGTTGCGTATCTGATATCGGATCCAAGCCGGCAACTTGTTTCAAGCTAATGGATCTGAGCTCCTAGCTCCTCCCTTCACCCATAATCCCCTCCATGACCTCAGATCGAGTTTGCCCCTCAATATATATCCAACAAAGGATATCTAACAACTAGTAGATCCGAAGGTCAGGGGGAAGGAGGGGGGGTGGTTGCAGAGAAATGAACTACCTACTCAGATGGAACGTTATGGTGAGTACATAACTTCTAAATCTGAAGTAGGATGTTCATTTGTCAGCAACCTGTGGGACAGAGTCCCCAGCTACCTGCACCTTGGGTGGCCATCATGGAAGGATATTACGAAGCACCGCAGAGCCAAAGGATGCTCTCCCTCTAGAAAGCAGGTCTAGCTTGTAGTGGTTAATAAAGGTATGAGATGAAGCCCAAGTGGCTGCAGAACAAATATCATCCAATGGGACTCTAGACTTGAAGGCCGCAGAAGTAGAAATGGAGCGGGTGGAATGAGCACGAACTCTTTCTGGTGCGGGTCTACCCGAGGCTTGATACGCCAGTAGGATACACTGGGAAATCCAGCGAGATAAAGATACTTTAGAGATAGCTTTCCCCAAGTTAAATTTGGCAAAGGAAACGAACAGCTGGTCAGATTGTCTATGGCCAGCTGTCCTATGAGTATAAAAACGAAGCTGCCTATGAACATCCAATGAGTGCAGCTTGTACTCTCCCTTATTCTGATATTTAGGGAAGAAAACCGGTAAATTTATGGATTGATTTATGTTGGTTTCTGATGCTATCTTGTGAAGAAAGGAGGGATTGATCCTGAGGTACACTCTATCTGGGTGAAAGATCAGGTAAGGAGGCTTCACAGAGAGAGCCTGAAGCTCCGACACTCTTTTCGCTGAAGTAATGGCTACAAGGAATGCTGTTTTCCATGACAAGAATTTCAGATCTACTGAAGCAGCGGGTTCAAAGGGTGGAGCAAGGCTTGAAGAACTAATGTAAGATCCCAGGGGGGGTACGGCTTCTTTTACAGGGGGTCTAAGTAAAAAGGTGCCCTTGAGAAAGGTTTTACACAATTTGGCCGACATCAAGGGCCCTGTATCATGTCCCACATGGTAATGAGATATGGCTGCCAATTGCACTTTGACAGTTGAAGAACTAGCGCCTTTCTGAAACAGTTCAGTTAGGAAGTCTAACATGGATGGAAGAGGAGCCGTAAAGGGATCTAGATCGTGGTGCTCCGCCCAGATGGAAAAACGTTTCCATTTACTGTGATGCACTTTCCTGGTGGAGGGCTTATGCGCTGCCACGAGGATGGCTTTGACTGGTGAAGAGATACCGGGAGTCCTAACTAGGAGTGGAACTGGAGCAACCAAAGCTGTCAGTTTCAGATTGTCCAGGTTTGGAGTTGGCAAGTCCAACGGATGGGAGATGAGATCCGGAATGGGATCTAGAATCCAAGGGTGATTCACAAGGTGAGACCACAGGTAAGGGAACCAAATTTGCAGAGGCCAGAATGGGGCAATGAGTATCATCTTGCTCCCCAACCGCGAGGCTTTCTGTAAGAGTTGTATCATCATTGGTAGAGGAGGATAGGCATAGAGTAGACCGGGTGGCCAAGCATGCACCAGAGCGTCTCTTGGAGTTTCCCCTGGAGGGGGAATCAGAGCGAAGAAATTGTTGCATTTGGTGTTTGATGGAGATGCAAAAAGATTGCAGCAGGGTCGCCCCCATGTTGCGAATATCTGCTTCGCTACTAGAGGATTGAGAGACCACTCGTACGGGGTAAGAAGGGTGCGGCTGAGCTTGTCCGCTAGGATTTTGGTCCTCCCCGGAATGTGCGTTGCAATCAGAAAGCGGTTGGTTGAGATCACCCATTCCCACACTCTCATGGCTTCGCGGCATAGAGGATAAGATCTAGTTCCCCCCTGTTTGTTGATATACCAGACCACCGACATGTTGTCCGACTGAATTGCAATCGTTCCTGTGGGGAGGAAGCTCTGAAGTGCTTGCAACGCCAACAGCACCGCTCTCATCTCCAGAACGTTGATATGCAGGGAGGTCTCTGTATCGTTCCACGTGCCTTGGACTGTCCTGCCTGAATAATGCCCCCCCCCCCCCCGAGGCGGGAAACATCCGTGGTCAACGTGGCGATAGGGGGAGAGGTGCAGAAGGGACGGCCCGTATGGAAGTTCGATGCTTGGAGCCACCATAGTAGCGCCCTCCTGCAAGCCTTGCTGATAGCAATGGGATGGTGGAGAGGAAGGGATAGGAAGGACCATTGCACTAACAGAGTCCACTGCAGTACTCGCATGTTCAAACGGGTGCATGGAAGGAGCGTAATCGCTGCCGCCATGGAGCCTAGTGCCCTGAGGACCAATTTCGCTGGTGAAGCCTCTGAATGAAGGATAGCCCGCACATGAAGTTGTAGGTTCCGGATTCTCTCGGAAGTTAGGAAGGCTCGCAAATCTCTGGTGTCTATTCTGGCACCTATGAATTCTATGACCTGCGTCGGATCCAGTAGAGATTTGCCGACGTTGATAGTAATGCCTAGTTGTGGGGCTAGATGGAGAAAGAAGTCTCTGGCTGAGCAAAGTAGATGCCTTGTTGGTGCGGTCAGGAGCCAGTCGTCCAGGTACGGAAAGACCTGTATTCCCTGGAGTCTCAGGTGGGCCGCAATCACTGCTAACACCTTGGTGAACACCCAGGGGGCTGTGGTGAGGCCAAAGGGAAGGACCCTGAACTGGTAGTGACTGGCCCCCAGCCGGAAGCGAAGGAACCTCCTGGATCGTTTGTCCATTAAGATGTGGTAGTACGCATCTTTGAGGTCTATAGAGCACATCCAATCGTTTTCCCTCAAAAGGGGGAGGATAGATTGAAGAGTGACCATTCGGAATTTTTCCTTTGTTACTGACAAGTTCAAGCGGGAAAGGTCTAGGATGGGTCTCAAGTCCCCCGTCTTTGTTGGCACCAAAAAGAACCTGGAGTAGAACTGTAATCCGAGCTGGTCTTGGGGGACGGGCTGGATGGCTCTTTTTCTTAGCAGCTGCTGTATTTCTGCGGCTGCGGCCTCCCTCTGATCGGGTGGTACATCGGGGAGGTTCTTGAATTGGGGGATATGAAGTATTGGTATTTTGTACCCTCTGGATATGATGCAAAGCACCCAGCGGTCTGTTGTGATGGACTCCCATGCCGCTAGGTGCTCCGAAAAACGCCCCCCCGACTGCCTCCAGAGTGGAGCAGTCGGGCAACCCCTCAGGGCTGCTGCGCGGGCCGCTCAGAGAAAGGTTCTCTGGACCAAAAGTTTCTTGGAGCCCCTCTGCCCCTGGGGCGACGTCCTCCCTGTCCACCTCTGCCACGGTAGGACTGGTTGTCCGGAGCTGGTTGGGAATGTTGTGATTTCCATAACCACATCTTCTTCTGACCCTTTTGGTTCCTCGAAAAGGACCGCTGGGGAGCAGAGAAGCTGACTCCGACGGCAGACGTCTTCCCGTCCTTCTCGCTCTGGACAAGTGTCTCGCGAACTGTTTTGCCAAATAGGCCTGAACCATCAAAAGGGGCGTTTGCGAAGGACGCTTTAAAGGGCTCCGTAAAATCGCAATGACGGAGCCAGGCCTGACGTCTCATGACTAGGCCTGCTCCGCTAGCCCTAGCGGCTCCCTCTGTGGCGTGGGACAACAGCCGCATAGAGGTGTTTGAAATCGATCTCAGAGTGGCCATTCGGGTGGAGTACAATTGTTTGTCCTCCTCCGACATGGACTCAGGGGGGGATGCAGCGTATTCTTTGATAAGATCCCGCTGCATCCTGATGACATGTGCCATATAGTTCAGAGACCTTACCGAGAAGGTCGCTGAACTAAAGACTCGCTTCCCTAAGCGGTCCATCAAACGGGACTCTTTGCTCGGTGGATGGACTGAGGGACTCTCCTGAGCCAATTCCCTCTTTGTGGCTGCCGCCGTCAACATGGCATCTACGGGGGGCCCCTTACTCCAATGTGATCGGTCTGAGGGGGGGGCTAAGAATCCTATCCGGGAGCTTCGGTACTGGCTCCACGGTGTCCGGATCCTTCCACTCCCTGGTGGTAATGAGGTCCACCAGGGGGTCAGCTGGAGGGGACACCCAAGAGGTAGACTGGCCTGCCTCGAATGCCTCCAGAAACACGGACTCGTCAGAAGAAGACTTGGGGGCAGACCACCCACCTCTGATTCTCAGCATCTCCATGATGTCTCCAAAGGAGACATCCTCAGGGGGCGATCTTGGGGAGCCTTCCCCTTCCTCCAAGTCCGTGTCCTCGGTTAAGGACTCAGGGGAGTCCACGTGCCTCCTTTTGCACTTATGCTTGCGGGGAGCTTCCTCGGGGGGACTATCTGAGGAGGCCTCGCCAGCAACATCTTGTTCCAATGGAACCATCTGTGACATCGAAGCAGGCTGTCCCTTTGGCATGGTGATGGAAGCCTGGCCCAGCAGAGAGGGAGTGCAGGGAGGAGTCGATGCAAGGACCGGGGGTCTGGATGCTCTCAACAGAGCCCTCTCCACAACATCGAAGGCCGAGGGAGAGCCACTCTCCAATGGATCCGAAAGTCTGCTACCACTCGGATCCGATGAAGGGATCGGAGCCGGCGCCGAGACCATCGGATCCGAGGGACCAGTGTGCTCCGACATGGACGGAGCCGAAGGCACACTGAATCCCCCAGATCCGAAGCTCGGACCATGGCTCCGAGAGGTCAGATCCGACAGGCTCGAGGGCAGGGTCGGATCCGAAGTACCAAGTATTGTCGGTGCCGACCCACCCCCGGCTCCAAGGCTGCTCGGCTCCGAACGCTCCGAACCCGGGTAGCGGGTCGGAGAAGGAGCAATTGGGTGGAAAAAAGGTGTCCAGCTCCCCCCCTGAGGGGGGGGGGGAGGCAACAGCACTCCCATCTGCAGCTGGGCCTGGATGAATCTTCGCATCATCCGGTCCAAGTCTGCATCGGATAAACTGAAAGTAGATCTCGAGGAGGCCACCGAGGCAGGCCTGGAATGCCGCCTCGATGACCTCGATGGAGATCGGGTCTCCTCCTCCTCGGGCCCCGGGGAGAAACAAGGGGATCGGAGCCGAGGAGGAGGAGACCTAGAAGCAGTGGAGGGAGAAGCCCGCTTAGCTGGCGGGGCCGAAACGGAGGTCTCGGCCTGCCGCTTGTGGTGCTTCTCCCTCCGTTTCTCCCTCCTGGCCTCCCTGTCCTCCGACACTTTAGCGGGAGTTTGAGTCCCGGACGGAGGCAGGGGGGCAGGAGTGGCAGCGACCACAGGCTGTGGTGGAGCCACGGGAGCAGCAGAGGTAGCGGAGGCCGAAGCTGAATCCGGGGGTAAAAGTCCCGCCATGACCAGCTTCGACCTCCGCTCTTTCAGTGCCCTGGGGTTGAACGCTGCACAGATGGTACAGCCCGAGGTGAGGTGTTCAACCCCAAGGCACGGAACGCACCGAGTGTGGCCATCAGCCGGGGAGAGCTTATGGCCACACTCGGTACATTTGGAAAATATGGCTTTTGGGGCCTCAGCCATTCCTATTTTTTTTTTTTTTTTTTTTTTTTTAAAGAAAAAGAAAAGCAACTACACACACACACACACACACACACACACACACACACACACACACAGGCCCCAAAAGAAACGCAACACACACACTAACGACCAGCGAAGGGAGGGTAACTAATTAAGATAAAAAAAAAATAAGGAACCTAACACTTACACACTTTAAAAAGATTAATTTTAACTAAAAAAGAAATTTCTGACAAGAAGTACTTTGAAAAAGTAACTTTTTTTTCACTTATCTGACAAGCTCAACAAGGATCCAGCCATCCACAAGCGCGGCAAACTAGATCTGAGGTCATGGAGGGTTAGCAGGGGATTATGGGTGAAGGGAGGAGCTAGAAGCTCGGATCCATTAGCTTGAAACAAGTTGCCGGCTCGGATCTGAAATCGGATCCGTAACCCACAGGTTGCTGACAAATGAACATCCTACTTCAGATCCTTGGTTCCAGTTTCCACTTGTGTGGGTCCATGAGATTTCTGCTTAGTCCGTCTGCCAGTGCATTTAATTTTCCTGGCAGAATTGAGCTTGTAGGTGCACTTGGTAGCTCAAGGATGTGTTCCACAATGCCATGGATAGTCTGCAGGGGGGGTAGGAATGTGTACCCCCCCCCCCTGCTTGTTTATGTACCACATAACTGTGGTGTTGTCCGTCTTTACCATTAGTTGTCCTGGAAGAATGTAGTCCTTGAAGGCTGGCATTCTGTACAGCCATTTCTTTTTGATTGACATGTAGGTGCATTTGACCTGGGTTCCATTTGCCCTGAATGCACTTCCCTGTCAGGTGAGCCCCCCATGCATAGTCTAAAGCATCTGTTAGGGTTTGGGTGGCAGGGGGTAATTAAATGGTAGTTCCTTGTTTTGGTGGCAGGCCTCTGCCCACCAGAGGAACTCTAGGTGTAGGCAAGGTATGATAGGAATCATTGTTTCCAGGCTGTGAGAATGTTGACTCCATAGGTTTTTTAGATACCACTGTAGTTTCCTCATATGCAGTCTTGCATATGGAATTAGAAGAATGCAGGAGGCTATGAACCCCAAGGCTTGCAGTATTTGTCTTGCAGATATAGCAGGGTTTTTGTGGCCACTTGCTTGAAATAGGTTACCAAATGAATTTGCTTTTCTGGAGTGAGGTAAGCCATTTGGGAAGTTGTATTCAAGCTTGCTCCCAGGAATGCAAGTTGTTGACGGTACCAGTTGTGATTTATTTTCGTTTATGGTGTACCCCAGACAAGTTAGAACCCTTTTTATAAACGCCAGATGATTTAAAAGTATGCCCTGGCTTTCTGCCTGAATTAGACAATGGTGCAGGTATGGGTATATTTGAAAACTTCTTTGCCTGCAAAAAGCAATAACTGGAGCCAGGCACTTTGTGAATACCCTGGGCGCAGTAGACAAGCCAAAGGGCAGTGCAGAGAACTGATAATGCGTGCAGCCTACTTTGAAGTGTAGGTATCTTCTGCAAGATTCCCTAGCATAGGAAGTAACTGATGAGTCAGCATCTTGAATTTTGGTATCTCCAGAAAGGTGTTTAAGAGTAGACAGGTCCATGATTGAACGCCATGATTTGTCATTTCTGGGTACCAGGAAAAGTCTGGAGTAGAAACCTTGTCCCTTTACTCTTCTGGTACCAGACGAATAGCCCCCATGCTTAAAAGGGAAAGTACTTGTTGAGCCTCTGCCCACTGATTTGGGGGCAGGTCTGACCACCCATTTGTTGTTGGCAATGTGTGGAAATGAAATCTGTATCCCTGAGACACTATTTAAAACCCATTTGCCTTGGGTTATGGATTCCCAGTTCTTTACATGAAGAGCAATCTTTCCCCCCAAAGGGGAAAGAACTTTTAAAAGGAAGTTATTGAGACTATTTACCATAGGGGAGTGTCTTGTTATTTCCAGATTTGGAAGAGGAGTCCCCCCCACTGCTTGGTTCTGAGAGTCCCCTGGGACTGAAACCTGGGGTTTTTGCTGTGTCTGGGTTTAGCCCGAGAAGACCTGGTAGGGACCAGAAAGGACCAATTATTAGTAGGCCAATGCCTACTAAATCTAGGAAGTTGCACTTGTAAAAAAACTAACAGTTTGCAAAGATTTAGCTTGATCTTCCATCTTTTTAAGAACTTCTTCAGCGTTGCTGCCAAACAGGCAGTCCTGATTTAAAGGAGCATCCAACAATTTAGCTTTAACATGATTAGGCAAAGATTGTTCCTTAAGCCAAGCATGCCTTCTAAGCACAGACCCAGTAACATCAGCCCTGCAAGAGGCCTCTAAAGAATCAAAGCCACATTGCAAAGCATGTTTTCCAACTTGTTCAGCAGAATGCATTAAGTCCTGTAAATCTTTATTTTCCACAGAGTCAGGAATCAACATCATTTTCTGTTTAAGCAGTCCAATAACATGTTGCTGATAATTTAACATATGAAATTGGCAGTTTAAAGCTCTGATTGCCAAGGTTGCAAAAGTATAAACCTTTTTACCCCATCTATCCAGCGCCCTGGAGTCTCTATCAGAAGGGGTAGGATTTTTAGCAGTAGTGGCCTTAATGCCCTTGGGCCCCTGAGAAATAGTCTCTGGATCTGCAACAGGATTTTTGAAAAGGAACTTGTGGGATTCAGGAACCCTGTAGTATCTGTCAGGTTTACAAGGAGCAGGAGGCAGGGAATCAAGGGCCAAACTGGATTCCGAGAAAACATTATCAACAATGTCTAGTACAGGAGGTATAGCCAAAGACCTATGCTGAGGTAGAAGGAAATCCCCAAGTCTCTTTTTTGAATCAGAAAATTCCCGGCTTTCCCAGGGAAAATGCTCCCTTAAAGTATGTAAAGTTTCCCCAAATGAAAAATCCTCAGGAGCGGAAAGAAGAGGGAAAGGAATCCTCTGCATTAGAATCCTCATAAGTAGGTATGGACAAATCCAGGTCATCAGAAGAGTCAGTAGAAACAGAATCCTTCATAATCAAGCTCAGGCCTAGGCCTCTTGGGGAGGGGGGGGGGGGGGGGGTTGACTACCGCTGATTAGAATTATTAGATCTTCAGCCATTTTTATCATTTGTTTTTTTAAGTATAGGGGCCTAGGCATCGGTTTTTTAGACATGGATCGAGATTTAGGCCTTAGTAATGAAGAAGGTGTTGTTTTTAATATGCATGTCTGTAGGCCTGAATACACCCTCAGAAGCCGGTGCCTGCACAACGGCTCCGGACCCATCTAAGGTAGAGACATCCGCGGGTTCCATAGTTGAAGTATCTTGCATCATACCGGACTCCGAATGGGTCTCAGTAGAGGCCTGTGAATCAGAAGTAGCGGGTATCAGGGGCTGCAAAAGCACCAAACTGAGTACTGGCGACTGGCTTAGGAGAAGCGTCATCACCAGTTTAGGACCTCAGTGGCCTGTCTCAGTCTTTATCTTTGCGTTTTTTTCAGAATCCCGGTAGTTGGATGGCTAAAAGACGACATTTCTGGATAATTAAATCGAGAACCGAAATATTTAGAGGCAAAAATATACAGACGACGGATAGTGTTGCTGATTAAATAAAGCACAAAACCGACAGCAAGGTATGTCGTGGTCAGGGTCTAGGCAAGGAATACAGTACGAATGAAAAATCTTTTTGATGTATTTGCTTTCCACAAGTAATGCAATTAACGTTTACTGACATCTGTAAGGAGCAAGAAAAAGTTTCCTCAACGGGGTACTTCGCTTTAAGTTGAAGACTTGGGTTCTGAAACTCGAAAACGAAAATTTCAGGAGTCGGCCGACCGGCACTTGCAAAATTGCTTCTGCTTTGGGCACCGCACGGCAAGAAAGACTGATGTAATGGAGTCGACTGCATGTTTTACACCCCTGACGTCATGGAAGAAGGGACAGCAACCAACGCAGGACCCAAGACTTTGTTAATCAGGCCGACTGAGGGCAACCTGCCAGCAGATTACCCAAATGTAATGACTGCAACAGTGAAACACGAAGAACATCTGCAAGATGCTTACACACTAGGAGCTTCTACTTGATATGAACAAGACTTGACCTGACATGCTCATTCAATGGAAAAGTTATCAGGAAGTAGACCACAATATCTCAAAACTTCACAAGTAAATACAATAATATTAGTAATTAGTGACTCGAGTCAAGCACACAGAATTCATATCCACAAGGGTTGTCAAATACAGGTTTGCAGTTATTTGTCTTTCTTGTGCCGGGATCCATGATATCACATGGGCTGTAAAGTCCCATTCTTTGGGCAAATATGGTTATGACCTAGTGGTAGCCCATGTGGGTGTGAACGACTCGAGTAATACAACTTATTCAGAGAAACATGTAGATCACAATATGAACATGTTCTATAAAGGCAAGAAATACACTGGTCTTGCAATCCTCCTTTCAACCAGAATAATACTTTTACACAAAGGAAGGAAAACAATGTTCTACTAGTTTGTGTCATTCTAGGTCACCCAGCATTTGTGTGTATGGAATGAGATGACTGATTGTCTACCTTGCTTCTCCTAGGATGGCATATACCTCTCACTGTGAGACATCTCAGTAAAGCAGACATCAATGTAGCCATTTTGAGACCTGCACTGGACCATACAAAGGTGTTTCTTGTCAATGCCAGAATTCTTAAATTGCATAATCTTGAGGCTCCTCTGCAACCTGAACACATTAGTTACCCAGGCTTTTTTTTAGAGTAAGGGACAGCACTCAATACCTGGGTTCTGTACCTACTGTGCACTGAAGTCTGATGAAAACTGCACAGGTATTTATGTCGTGACAGTACTTAAGCATTTGCTATGGCATGTTTTTTGTAAAGGACCACATTATCTTGAGAAGGATTTTCAGAGATCCAAAAACTGAATAAGAGAACCAACTTATAACCTGCTGCAGGACACCCTCCATGACCACACAAGATTCCTAAAATATACTTTATCACCTACAGCCAAAAATGCCTTTATACTCTGAAATGTCAACTGCCCTTCTATAAACAGTAGAATCTATACATTTCCGTGTTAGACATGTCCACAGTCTCTAAAAATTAAAAAAAAATAAACTAAGGGACACTACCCTTGATCTAATCCTAACTAATGCAGCCACTACACACACACCACCCCTCTAGTTTGTACAATGCCACTTAAGTTTGATTATAAACTTATACTCTTTTAAAATCTCAAACTTCTGAAGTCAATTCTGAAATCAAGGATTTTAAATGGACAAACCTAAAACTTTGATTAGCTATCCAAAATCAATTGTTAAATCACTAGTCCCTACAATGACAATACTACAATTTGTGCAAAGATAGATTCCCACACAAGTGCCTTGACTTTGCCATCTCTATTAGAGCTAAAAAAGGGAAAATTTTTAAGAACAAATCACCATTATGGTCAATTTTAACAAAAAAAAAAAAAAAAAACCTTCTTAAATATAAAACAAATCCAAAATTCCTCCTATTAAAGGCTACGTTAAGTACATCACTTTGTTGTTGTGACTTTTGGCTTTTCCCGGTTAGGGGTCGCCACAGCGGAACTCCGGTCCGCTAATGATTGGCAGTTGATTTTTACGTACCGAGTTGCCAGCCCAAATAAAAAAAGCCAGGACTTGCAGTACAAATCATACATTTTAAAATTAGCATCAGAAGCCATACAAATCCATCTTTATTGACATAAAGAAACTAAAACACCCAGTAATGTTCTGAACTTAACTACCCTGTCAGGCCCAGCAGACATATCTGCAGACATGTTTAGTGCAAACATTACCACTAAAACCATGATCTGAAATCCATAAAATTCCCAAATTTCCTTACGCCTCCCAATATCACAAAGGAACATACTGCAGGTGCTCTCTAAAATCAGCATTACTACTTCCATACGGCCAGATAATTTACCTAGATGACTGAAATAGAGCCAAACATGACCTTGTGGAGCTCTTCCTTAAACTTTGCAACCTCAGCTTGGCTACAGATGTGTCCTTGAAAAGGTGGGTAAAATGTAGCAGTGATGCCCCTATACATGGCAGCTCTATGGCAGACCCATGAAACTACAGCTCTATGGCAGACCCATGAAACTACAGGCCAATTATCCTGACTAGTCTCATCTGAAAAGTCATGGAAAGTACAGTTTTGCACCTACCATAAATGTAGATGTTCGAGTGCTCATACAGCTGCAGTCATAACAGATGGGTTATCCAGCCGTCAGGCGGGTCCTCAGTCGGCCGAATTCCAAAGTCTAGGTCCGGAGTCGGTTGTCGTCGCTTCCTCCCTGACGTCAGTGCGGCAGGGGTATAAAAGAGGCAGCCGACGCCATTTTCTTCAGTTTTTCTTGCCCCAGATGTCAGGTGCCCCCAGAAGGAAGGCAAACAATGTTATGCAAAGATGCAATGTTGATAAATCAAAAACAGTAGTTGCAAGCAAATACACCATAAAAGAGTACCCCAAAAGGTTATATGAAAAGGGTTTGTCATAAGGCCTGTCCTAAGAGGGGTTGGAGGGAGGGAAACATGGACTGCAGCTGTATGAGCACTCTAACATCTACATTTATGGCAGTTACAAAACTGTACTATGTTCATCGTGCATACAGCTGCAGTCATAACAGACGGTAGAATCCCAAAGCTAAGTAAGGGTGGTAGGCACCCAGTGGAACTAGGAGGGGCTAGGATGCCCTGCAGGACTGCTGTGGCAAAGCCCACTCTAGATTTAGAGTATAGTGGGAGGTGATAGTGCTTGGAGAAAGTGTGCACTGAACTCCAGGTGGCTGCTTCCAAAATATCCTTGGTAGGGACCCCCCTGAGGAAGGCTGCAGAGGTAGCTGTGGCTCTGGTGGAGTGGGATCTGATGCATGCAGGCACAGTTTTTCCATGAAATGAGTAACAAAAGCGTATGCAGTGGGCTATCCATTTTGATACTGTCTGTTTGGAAATAGCCTTTCCTTGAGCACCTGCAGCATAGGACACAAAGAGTTGCTCAGATTTCCTGAATGGATTTGTCTTGTCCAAATAATAATGAAGTTGTCTGTGAATGTCCAAGGAATGTAGTAATCTTTCCCCTTTGTTTTGTGGATTAGGATAAAAGGTAGGTAAGTGGATAGTCTGATTCAAAGCTACACTGGATACTACCTTTGGCATAAAGGTAGGGTTGGTTCGTAAGGAAACTCTGTCCTGATGGAAAATGATGAATGGTTGCACAGCCATGAGGGCCTGTAGCTCCGAAACCCTGCGAGCTGAGGTGATAGCCAGAAGAAAGGCGGTTTTCCATGACAAGTACTGTAACTCTGAAGAAGAAGCTGGCTCCAAGGGAGGAAGGGTCAGCTTTTCCAATACGAAGTTGAGGTCCCAAGCAGGGACTGGTAGTTTCCTTGGGGGTTTTATATTCTTTGCCCCTATGAGGAACTGCCTTAAGAGAGGATGGGAAAATAAAGGAGGATCTGTGTTGTATTGTGCAGAAATGGCTGAAGCGTGGATCTTAATGGAGGAGAAGGAAAGTCCATTGTTTAACATCTCAGCTAGGTACTGTAAAATTTGAGGTATATTTATTACCCAAGGATTCTGTCCCTTCTTTTGATTCCAGGCACAAAATCGTTTCCATTTGGCGGAGTAGGCCTTTCTAGTAGAAGGTCTTCTGGCCTCCAAGATGACATCCTGCACCTCCTTGGAGAGGAGAAACTGTTGGGAAATCAAAGAACTCTCCATGCAGCTAGATTTAGAGTTTTGAGATGGCTGTGAAGAGTTTTGTAGTTGTGCTGGGACAACAGAAGAGGGACTAGAGGTAGGATCCATGGTGGGGAATGTGTCAGGCTCTTCAGAAGCGGATACCAGTGTTGCCTTGGCCAGTCTGGAGCAATGAGAATCATTTTCGGCCTCTCTGCTCTGGCTTTTAATAGAACTTTGGGCAGCAGAGGAAGAGGCGGGAAGGCATAGACTGTCAATGTTGCCCAATTGAAGGAAAGTGCGTCCATTTTCCAGGCCTGTGGATGATAGGTCCTTGAACAAAATTTTTTCAACTGGCAATTTCTGTGGGTAGCAAAGAGATCTATGTCTGGCTGTCCCCATGCCCGAGTTATCTTTGTGAAAATTTGAGGATGCAACTTCCATTTGTGTGGATCTGTCATATTTCTGCTTAGGTTGTCTGCCAGTGTGTTTTCCTTCCCTGGCAGGAATTGTGCCTGTAGTTGAATTTTCAATTCCAGTGCTGTGTTCCATAGGGTCATGGCTTGCCTGCACAGGGAGTATGAATGAGTTCCCCCCTGTTTGTTTATGTACATCACTGTGGTGTTGTCTGTCCTTATCAATAGCTGGCCTGGATGCAGTAGGTCTTTGAAGGTCATAATAGCCTTTTGCATGGCTAGCATTTCCTTTTGGTTGATGTGAAGGAGCTTCTCTTTTCGTGCCCATTTTCCCTGAATGCACTGATTTGTCACGTGCGCTCCCCAGGCGTAGTCTGAGGCGTCTGTTGTAATGATTTGAGTTGCTTGAGGTACACAGAAAGGAAGACCTGTGTTTCTTTGGCAAGCTTGAGCCCACCACAAATTCCCTTTGAAGGCATGGAATGAGTGGTATAATTGCTTCCAAGCTGTGGCTGTGTTGAGACCATAAGTTTTTTAGATACCATTGAAGTTTCCTCATATGTAGCTTTGCACATGGGATAAGTAGGATGCAAGATGCCATGAATCCCAGAGCCTGCAGGACTTTCCTTGCAGTTAACCTGGTGTAAGTTGCCATTTTTCTGAAGTACTGAGACAGTTGCCCTTGCTTGTCTGGCGTGAGGTAGGCCATCTGGGTGGTTGTATCCAAGTTGGCACCCAGGAAAATCATTTGTTGAGAGGGTATTAGTTTTGATTTCTTTTTGTTGATTGTGTATCCCAGGAAGTTCAACAGTTTTATTACAAACGCCAGGTGCTGCAGTAGTATGTGCTTGCTGTCTGCTTGGATCAGGTAGTCGTCCAGATATGGGTAGATTTGTATCCCTTGTAGTCTGCAGAAGGCGATTACTGATGCCAGGCATTTCGTAAACACTCTGGGCGCAGTAGATAAGCCAAAGGGCAATGCAGAGAATTGATAATGGGTTGAACCTGCAAGAAATTGGAGGTATCTTCTGCAATCTTGTCTGATAGGGACATGCAGGTATGCCTCCTTGAGGTCCAATGTTACCAGCCAAGACTCCTTGCCCAGTATGGGAAGAAGCTGCTGTAATGTGAGCATCTTGAATTTTGGCACCTGTAGATATGTGTTTAGGATGGATAGGTCTAAGATAGGTCTCCAATCTTTGTCTTTCCTTGGTACCAGGAATAGTCTGGAATAAAACCCTTGACCTTGTTCTTTTGCAGGTACCTCTTGAATTGCTTTCATGTCCATGAGAGCTGAAATTTGTTTTTGTGCCTCTGCCCTTTGATTTTGTGGCAGGTTTGGCATGCCTCTCATTTTTGGAAGGGTGTGAAAGTGGAACCTGTAGCCTCTGTCTATAATGCCCCGAATCCATTTGTCTTTTGTAACAATATGCCAATTTTTTGAGAATAAAGTCAGTTTTCCGCCCAAAGGTGCTGCCATTAAAGCTTTGCTTGGCAGGTGTAGGGGGAAGTCATTGTGTTTGTTTTCTAAAAGACTGTGATCTATCTTCTCCACCTCTTGGGGTTGGTGCTTGCCACTGTCTGGCTCTGAAAGATCCTTGAGGTTGCCCTCTACCCCTTGGACGCCTGTATCTGCCCCTTTGAGGTCTGTCCGTGGCTGGAAAGGACCAATTTTCTGAAGGCCAGTTTCTGCTGAAACGTGGAGGCTGTACCTGCAGGAAATCTTTCACTGTTTGCATTGATTTAGCTTTTTCCTCCATTTTCTTTAGCACCTCCTCTGCTTTAACACCAAACAATACATCTTTTTGAAGAGGTGCATTTAATAATTTAGCTTTGACATGATCTGGTAAGGTTTGCTCTTTGAGCCAAGCATGCCTACGTATAACAGAACCCGTAACAGCAGCTCTACATGAGGCCTCTAAAGCATCAAAACCACACTGCAAGGTATGTTTACCCACTTGCTCTGCACCATGCAACAAATCCTGCAACTCTTTTAAATCTGGTTGTTCTGGTTGTGTCATTTTGCTTTTCAGCTGAGATATCAAAAACTGTTGCTACTTTAACATATGGAACTGACAGTTTAATGCCCTCATGGTTAAAGTGGCCGAGGTGTACACCTTTTCCCCCCACCTTTCTAAAGATCTGGAATCTCTCTCTGAAGGTAATGGGTTTTTAGCAGTAGAGGCCTTAATTCCCTTGGGACCCTGTGAAATAGTTTCTGGGTCAGCAGTATGGCTTTTATATAGGAACTGGTGAGAATCAGGAGCCCGGTAATACCTGTCTGGTTTAACAGGAGCTGGAGGCAAAGAATCAGGATTAAGGCTGGCTTCTGTGTACACATCATCCAATATACCTAGAACAGGAGGAATAGCCAGAGGCCTATGCTGGGGGAGCAAAAGAAATTCCCTGAGCCTTTTCTTGGAATCTGAGTAATCTTGGCCTTCCCAGTGAAAGTGTTCCCTCAATGTATGCAGGATTTCCCCAAAAGAGAAGTCCTCGGGGGGGGGGGGGGGGAACCGAGGGAATAGACTCCTCTGCATCAGAGTCTTCGAATGGAGAATATGCACAATCCTGGTCCTCAGATAGTTCTGAGGCAATAGAAGCTTGATCTGAGGAAGGGTAGTCTTCCTCTAATCTGGGCCTTTTGTCAGAAAGGGGTTCAGAACCCCTGATAAGAGTAATCAAATCCTCAGCCATTTTAAGCATCTGTTTTTTAGGCATGGAGCCTTGAGAGGGTGTCTGAGGAACCTGTTTTTTGGTTTTCATGGCTGTTTTAGATTTAGTGAAGGCTTTAATAGAGAAGGAGGAAGGCCTGAAGACCCCTTGAGAAATGGCAGGCCTGTCTAAATTCTGAGTTTCCCCGCCAGGAGTGGCGTCGGTATCTGTAGTAGGAATGGGGGCCGAGGAGCCTGCGACCTCGGGTACTGAAGACACCGGTAATGCATTGTCATCGGTACTCAGGGGCTGCGTAGGCGCCTCGCTGAGTACCGGAGAAGTGGTAGTCGGCCTTAGCGTGGTATCAGTAGGTGGTGCGGACCTCGTATGCCGGTCCTTATCTTTGCGTTTTTTGCTCAAAACTGGAGTCTGAGTATCCGACGACATAATATAATTAAATTTTTTGCCAAAAAAGTGAAGGGCGAACTCCGCCCGACGCTTAATAGTGCGTTTGTTGAATCTAGCACAAAAACAGCAGGCCGAGACGTCGTGGTCTGGGCCTAAGCAAGATATACAGTAAGAGTGGAAATCCTTATGCGGTATTTGCTTCCCACATGAAATGCAATTATTAACTTTGTCTGACATCAGTCTGAGGCAAGAAAAGTTTCCCCAACGGGGTACTTAGCTTTCAAGAAGACTTGGGCTGAAATACTTTCGTAAATCTCAGGAGCTGGCCGACCGGCACTTGCGAACTGCTTCTGCTTCGGGCACCGCGCGGCAAGAAAGACTGAAGAAAATGGAGTCGGCTGCCTCTTTTATACCCCTGCCGCACTGACGTCAGGGAGGAAGCGACGACAACCGACGCCGGACCTAGACTTTGGAATTCGGCCGACCGAGGACCCGCCTGACGGCAGGATAACCCATCTGTTATGACTGCAGCTGTATGCACGATGAACATCACATCATATATGAACTCAACCTAAAATATTAAAAACTTTACCAGGCTATATCCACACCTGTCTTGCTCTGTCAAATAATACAGCAGCCATTCAATTTATACAGTTTAGTTCTATCTGGCCAAAGTATTCAACACCATACCTCATATGCTGGTGTCACTATTAAAAGTAGTTCTATACACGTTAAGGTAGATAGCCATCTTGCTCAAAGGTGCAACCCATGTCCTTAAGGTGGCACGCACCTCCTCAGCAAGTTAAAAGGTAACTTAGTGGTGTGCCCAAGGCTCAGTACTGGGACCCTTCCTTTTCCTAAGTGACGATGTCCATCTCTGGACTGGGAATCACAAAATTTGGTTAATAAAATTTGCAGATGATTGCTAAGCGGGCATTACTGTCAAGTCTCCCTCTGATGCCCATTCAAAACAGCAGGAATGAACCCTCAGACAACTGGTGTGTCTAACAAGGGCTAAAATTAAATACAGAAAAATGTAGCATTGCTTGCATGGTAAAGAACCCTCTTCAGTCAATGTACAATACAGCCAATACTTCATTATAAAATGATACTACAAGGAGAGATCCTGAAAGCTGGGATGGCAATTACCTCTCCACTGACCACTGTATAGCATCAATCAGACAATCCTTCTACTTAGCACATTTAATATCTAATGGCATAGCATTTAGGTCAAAGCAAGTTATGTGGTGATCATTATATCAATTACAGAGTACAATACTCCTCTGGGATGTACCTTACTCGGCATATTAAGTAACTGGAAAAGCTGCAGATACTTGGCCTAAAGTCTATGAGCGGACACAGGAAAGGCATGAAGTGCTATTTCTTTACCAAGTTACTTGTAAACATTTGCAAGGTGATCTATACCTCCCATTAGGGGCCCCATTCTTTTCTACCTCTGGTGTATTCACAAGTTAAGTAAGCTCACCAATACCAAATACTTGGGAATTAAATCTCTACTAATTAATAAAATGTTCTGGACAGACAAAATGATCAAATGCCAATCACACCTCTGGAACACTTCTTCCTGCAAGTTAAACAAAGCGGCACCCTAGCATCCTTCAAAATTAGAGAACTGGAGAGGTACTCAAGCTTACCCTGGGACTTCTGTTTTTTTCAATTCTTGAGAAGGGGGTACAGGAGGATGGATGCTAGCAAGGTAGGAAAGGTCTTTTGACTCGACTGCCTTGCATTCCCAATGATCCCATACATGCAGAACCCGCTCTACAAAATTAGAGTGACATGGTCAATTTGTTCAAAGGCTAGCAGCTTTGTTTCCATGACAGAACAGATATTAAGCGGATCTTGTAATTCAGCTAAGCCTTGAACAGATGGGTGTTGTCACTGTAATTTTAGTGGGAGTGTTCTTCAGGATTGTAAATGAAACTACAATTTTAATGTTTGATAAAGTCACAGGTGATTTTTACCTTTGCTTTCTTTTTTTTTTGAAAATGTTTTTATTAGATTTTTAACTGAAATTGATAATGACAATTATATTTAGAAATTTGTGAGCATAAAAAATGAACAAGAACAAACTAACAAATATTTACAAGACTGTCTACTAACAATGAAGATTCTCAAAAGCTTCCTACATATATTGCAATTGATACGAATACAGCTATTTTTGTTTATCAAGCAGATGTTCTTCGTGTTTCACTGTTGCAGTCATTACAATTGGGTTATCCTGCTAGCAGGCTACCCTCAGTCGGCCTGAATTCCAAAGTCTAGGTCTGGCGTCGGTTGCTGTCTTTTCTTCCCTGATGTCAGTGCGCAAGGGGTATAAAAGATGCAGCCAACGCCATTTTCTTCAGTCTTTCTTGCCATGCGGTGCCCGAAGCAAAAGCAGTTCACAAGTGCCGGTCGGCAGACTCCTGAGATTTTCGTGTTCGAATTTCAGATCCGAAGTCTTCACTAAAAAGCTAAGTACCCCGCTGGGGAAACTTTTTTTCTTGCTCCATACCGATGTCAAAAAAAGTTAATAATTGCATTTCTTGTGGGAAGCAAATACCTCATAAGGACTTTCATTCTTACTGTATTCCTTGCCTAGGCCCTGACCACGTCATTGCTAGTTGTCGGTTTTGTGCTAGATTTAACCAACGCACTATTAAGGCTTGGTACGATTTTGCATTACACTATTTTGGCAGAAGATTTAACTATACAATGTTGTCGGATAGCATCAGACTACCGGAATTCACAAGAAAAGCAAAGAAAAGGAAAAGGACAGGCATCCGAGGTCCAAAACTGACAACGAGGCTTCTTCTAAGCCAGTTGCCGGTTCTCAGTGAGGCGCTTTTGCAGCCCCTGACGCTCGCTACTTTAGAGCCGCAGGCCGCTTCCCACTCCCAAGTGGAGCAGACTAGGCCGCTGGAAACTCAAGGTATTGGAACCTCGGAAACTATTCTCTCAGATGGGTCCGGAGCCACTGAGCAGGCATCGGCTTCTGAGGGTGTTTTCAGGCCTACACAATTATATGTTAAAACGACTTCAGCTTCAAAGGCAAAGACTAAAGCACCTCTAAAGACAAAGAAACAAGTACAACAGCCTCATGGACAGGCCTCCATGCATAAACAACAGATGCTCAAAATGGCCGAAGACCTAATTACTTTGATCAGGGGTTCCCATCCCCCTCCTGATAAGAGGCCTAGGCAAGAGACAGAATATGAATCTTCAGATCAGGTTTCCATTTCTTCTGATTCCTCCTTCTGATCAGGAATACTCTCTTCTTCCCTATGAGGATTCTGATGCTGAAGAATCTATCCCTTCAGCCTCTCCTCCTGAGGATTATTCTTTTGGGGAAACTCTGCATACCATGAGGGAGCATTTCCGATGGGAGAGCCAAGATTATTCAGAATCTAAGAAAAGGCTCAGAGACTTCCTTTTACTACCTCAGCACAGGCCCCTTGCTATTTCACCTGCGTTAGACATTGTAGATGATGTATTTTCAGAGTCCAGTCCGACTCCTGACTCTTTACCTCCAGCTCCTGTTAAGCCGGACAGATACTACAGAGTCCCTTATTCACAAATTCCTTTTCAAAAACCCTGCTGCTGACCCAGAAACCATCTCTCAGGGTCCCAAAGGGGTCAAGGCTTCCACTGCAAAAAACCCTACTCCCTCTGACAGGGATTCTAGGGCACTGGACAGATGGGAAAAAAAGATTTACACTTCTGCTACTTTGGCTGTAAGGGCTTTAAATTGTCAGTTTCATATGCTCAAATATCAGCAATATATTATGTCACTGCTTAAACAGAAAATGTTGATAAATCCTGAATGTGCAGAAAACAAAGAAATGCAGGATTTATTGCATGCAGCTGAACAAGTTGGAAAGGATACTTTGCAATGTGGTTTTGATTCTCTGGAGGCCTCCTGCAGGGCCGCAGTTATGGGTTCTGCCATTAGGAGGCATGCTTGGTTAAAGGAGCAAAATTTACCTGATCATGTTAAGGCAAAATTATTAGATGCTCCATTACAGCATGATGCTTTGTTTGGTGTTAAAGCAGAAGAGGTGTTAAAGAAAATGGAGGACAAAGCTAAATCTATGCAAACAGTCAAGGATTTCTTACAGGTACAGCCACCAAGATTTAGCAGACACTGGCCTACAAAGAATTGGTCCTTTCCAGTGTCAGATAGGACACAAAGGGGCAGATACAGACGCCCTAGAGGCAGATCACAGCCCTAAGGTTCGTGCAGGTCTAAACAATGGGGGTGCTTCTACCCCAAAAACTGGAGAAGACAAATCACAGCCATACAGGAAACAGCCCAATGACTTCCCCTGCCTGCACCAAGCACTTATCTTCTGGCAGCACCTTTAGGGGGAAATCTTGCACTTTTTCCTCAAAATTGGCACATAATAACCCAGGACAAATGGGTCTTAAACATAGTGTCTCATGGCTACAAGTTTCACTTCCATACCCTGCCAAGGGCAAACGGTTGGCCAGACCTGCCAAAACATCAATGGGCAGAGGCACAAATACAAGTCTCATCCCTCATGGACATGAGGGCCATTCAGCAAGAGCAGGGACAAGGATTCTATTCAAGACTCTTCTTGGTACCCAGAAAGGACAAAGCCTGGAGACCAATACTGGACCTATCTATTCTAAACACATATCTGGATATTTCAAAATTCAAAATGTTGACTCTACAGCAGCTTCTACCAATGTTGGGCAAGAAGGCTTGGCTTGTGACTTGAGATCTAAAAGAGGCATACCTGCATGTCCCAATCAGACAAACATGCAGAAGATACCTCAGATTCAAAGCTGGCTCAATGCACTAACAATTCTCTGCACTGCCCTTTGGCTTATCTACTGCGCCCAGGGTCTTCACAAAGTGCCTGGCACCAGTAATTGCATTCTGCAGACAAAGAGGAATACAAATATATCCTTACTTGGATGACTGCCTCATTCAAGCAGAGAACAAGGACATTTTACTACAGCATCTGGCATTTGTAGAGAGATTACTACCATGCCTAAGGTACACAGTCATCGAACAGAAATCAAAACTAGTACCCTCTCAAGAGATAATATTCCTGGGTGCAAGCTTAAATACAACTGCCTAGATGGCTTATCTTACACCAGACAAACAAAGGCAACTGACTACCTATTTCAAAATGTTGGCAACAAAGGCCCAGTTATCTGCAAGAAAAATTCATCCTGCATTCTACTAATTCCATATGCAAGACTGCATATGAGGAAACTTCAATGGTACCTAAAAAGCATTTGGACTCAACATTGCCACAGCCTAGAAACTATAGTTACTCTCATCCCCTGCCTGCAACAGGAGTTTCGATGGTGGGCGAAGGCCTGTCACCAAAACAAGGGACAGCCATTCACTCTACCCCCAGCCACACAGACATTGACAACGGATGCATCGGATTATGCCTAGGGAGCCCACATGGCAGGAAGATGTATTCAAGGCACATGGTCCGCAAACCGAATGCATCTACATATCAATCAAAAAGAGATGCTAGCGGTTCAAAATGCACTGACAGCCTTCAAGGACCTACTAAATCTGGGACAACTACTGATAAAAACAGACAATACCACAGTCATGTGGTATATAAACAAGCAGGGAGGCACTAATTCTTACCCCCTTTGCAGACTGGCCATGACTTTGTGGGACACAGCACTGACTTACCAAGTACATCTGCAGGCACAATTCCTGCCAGGAAAGACAAATACTCTGGCAGACGAACTAAGCAGAAACCTCATGGATCCCCACGAGTGGAAATTGGATCCACATGTCTTCAGCATGATACCAAGGAAATGGGGATGTCCGGACATAGATCTATTTGCCTCACCTCACAACTGCCAACTAAAAAGATTCTGCACAAGGACTTATCACAGACAAGCATGGAAAGTGGATGCCCTATCTTTCAGCTGGAAAAACATAACCGTATATGCCTTTCCACCTCTGCCTCTCGTCCCCAAGGTACACCTAAAAGTCAGACAAGAGAAGCCAAAAATGATATTGATTGCCCCAGACTGGCCACGCCAGTACTGGTATCCAATCCTAAGGAACTTGTCTCAATGCCCAGCCTGGACCTTACCTCAAGTGCCTCATCTACTGTCCCAGCAGAACAATCAGATCCTGCACAGCCAACTCAAGACCTTAAATCTGGCAGCATGGCGGATAAGGTAGTCATACAAAACGCACCTCTCACTAAAGAGGTGATGGATGTCATTTTGGAGGCCAGGAGGCCTAGTACTAGAAAATCATATGCTGGAAAATGGAAGAGATTCTGTGCTTGGAACCAGGCACAAGGAATTGACACAGCTGTACCAAATATTCCTCAGATTTTGCAATACTTAACTGAGATGCTGGACAAAGGCCTATCCTTTTCATTTATAAAAAATCATGCCTCTGCCATTTATAGGTTCATAGGTTCATACTAGGCTATCTGCCCTGGGGCAATTATAAGCCTAGCCCGATTCTGTATGGCTTACACCACCCCTTGATTTGAGTATACTGTGCCCTTTTTAAGGTTTAGTTTACTGTGCCTCTGTCCAATAGTGACATGGGAGTAATCCCTGGGACAAACCTACGATCCCCCATCCACCTATCGAGATTCTTCTTGAAGAGATTCAGTGAGGTGGTCTGCCTCACATGAACTGGAATTCTATTCCAGAGCGAAGGGAGCCTCTGGGTTATGAACCTGTCCCTCCAGCAAGTTCTATTTATTTCTGTGTTGAGGTTCAAGTCCCTTGAGAGTGTGGCTCTAAGGGATTTAGATTTACTGAGGTGGAGCATGTCCATTAATTCTGGATTTGACATAGCTTTGTATGTCAGGCATAGATCGCCTCTAAGTAGGCGGTATGCAACTGAGTAGAGCTGGAGTTTTTTTTAACCGAGCAGCATATGGCATCTGTTTGAGACCCCTGATCCTCTTGGTGATATACTTTTGGGGTCTTTCTAATTGCTGCAGGTGTCGGGTAAGGTACATCCCAAAAGGGGCATTGTATTCTATGATGGGCCTGATGAGGGATGAATAAAGGGGCACGATTACCTCTCTTGATCTAGATGTGAAACCCTTCATGATGAGGTGGGCTATGTAGAAGGTCTTTCTAACCACTTTGGCAATGTGGTTTTCAAAGGAGAGATTGCTATCAACTTGGGTCCCCAGGTCCCTAATAACTTTCTCTGTACTTAATGGGTTTCCGCCTATGTGGTAATTTGTGGGCACATTGTTTTGCCAAAGGGTATGACTATACATTTTTGGCATTTAGCTTTAAGCCATGGCACTGGCACCAGTTATCTGTCTCTGTGAGACCTTTTGAAGGATGTTTGTGTCAGCTGGAGAGTTGATTATGGCGCCCAGTTTGCAGTCGCTGCGAACTTGGTGAGCCATAGTCCTCCCACGCTTGCCTGTACCTCGGAAAAGTATATACCGAACAAGAGTGGCCCCAGGACAGAACCCGTGGGATGCCACTTGTGACCGGTTTCAGTCGGACATGGCTCCAGCAACTCTCACTCTGTGGGTTCTGTCTTTGAGCCAGTTTGCGACCCATCTTGTGACATAGGGGGTTATATTTAAGCTGGATAGCTTATCTATGATGCCCGAGTGGGGTATTGTGTCAAATGCCTTTGCAAGGTCCAGATAGGCTGTGTGGACTACCTTCCCTTCATCTATGGCTTTGGTGACTGTTTCGAAGAAGTCAACCAGGTTCAAAAGGCAGGATCTGCCCTTGACAAAGCCGAACTGGGTAGGATCTAGTGTCTGTAGGTCCCCAGTGTCTTTGTTTATGAGCTCCATGATGATCCTCTCCATAGCCTTGCAGACTAAGCTAGTCAGGCTTATGAGTCGATAGTTTCCAGGGTCCGTAGAGGCTCCACCTTTGTGGAGTGGGACCACTGTTGCTGTATGCCATTCTGTGGGCACATATCCTGTAGTGAGGCTGAGATTGTATAGCTGTTTTATTTGTGGAATTAGTTCCTCTTGGAGTTCATGTAGGACGCAACCTGGGACGCCATCTGGTCCCATGGAAGCAGTGTTTTTTGCTTTGGAGAAGGCAGCCTTCACCTGAGCATCAGAGATATTTGGGAGGCAGCCCTCTGCCGGGATAGATACTTGCTCTTTTGGGGGGGAGGGGGTGGAGAAGTTTGCACTGAACCTGTCTGCCAGGATATTGGCGATGTCTGTGGGTTCAGTGTATTTTTTGTCGTTTAGAATCAACTCAGAACAAGTCTGGGAGTTGCATCCCAGGTTTCTAACATAACTGAAAAAGCCTTATGATTGTCTTTGGTGTCCTGTGCAATTTTTCTCTCAAGCTGGCCTTGGAGGATTTTATGAGGGATCGTAATTTTTGCTAGTACTGATCAGAGATGCCTTCCTATTAGGGATTTTGCTCTACCATGTAGTAGCTTCCTCCTTCTGTTGTACAGTTTATTTATGGCAGGGGTCCACCAGACTGGACGCCTGCCTTTGGATGATTAGGTCTTGGTTTTGTTTGGGATAGCATGATCCATGCATTCCTGGAGATGTCCGTAGAATGCGTTTATATAGGATTCTGCAGTTTGGGCCGTAGTTTCCACTGGCCCTGGGGCCTTGAAGGATTCCACTTCGGTTTTGAGAAGTGAGAAGTTCACTTTTGAGCAGTTTTTCACTGTGGTTTTCTGGGCTGAGGGTGGGGTCGGGATGTGGACATCCAGTGAAATTAATTTATGGTCTGATCTTACCAATGAGGGATATACTTCTGGTGTGGAGCATAGAGTCCCCATGTTGGTAATGATCAGGTCTAGTATGTTGTCCCCTCTTGTGGGAGTGGTGACTAGTTATTCCATAGCATTTGAGTTTATAATTTCCAGGAACCTTTGGGCTAAGGTGCTGGGGCTTGAGTAGTGCTCCCAGTTAATATTTGAGTAGTTGAAGTCGCCCAATATAATGGTGTTTGGAGAGATCTTCATGTTCTCCAATGTTTTCAGGAAAGCCGAGTGTGATTCCTGACTTTGAGAGGGTGGTCTGTAGGATGCTATAAACTGAAAAGCAGCCTTGCCCACTGTTAGTTGCACATGGATGGTCTCCAATACTTCGTGCAATGCCACTAACCTGGAGGTGTGGATATCCTTGATAAATATGGAAACTCCCCCTCCTTTTGTGGTTCGGTCCTGGTTTTGGGGCGGAAAAGCATGATATGAGGTATAGCCTGGTAGTGCTGGGGTGCTCTCTGGAGCCTTGAACCAGGTTTCGGTCACTGCACAGATATCAATGTTCTCCATACTGAGGAGAGCTTCGAGTGCGTGCATCTTGAGGTTAAGACTTCTGGCGTTTAGCAGCATTACCCTTAGTTTCGGCTCATTACAATACAGAGCCACCAATCTTTTCTCATCCGTTATTAAGGCAGTACCTCAGAGAGGCCAAAAATTTAAGGCCTCCAAGGAGATCTCAAATACCTGCATGGGACCTCAATTATGTCTTAGAAAAACTCACCCTGCCTCCTTTCCAGCCAGCCGCTACAGCTGATATGACGTTTTTATCTTGGAAAACAGCTCTGCTCCTAGCAATAACTTCTGCAAGAAGAGTCTCAGAGGTACAGTCACTCATGGTTGTGGAACCTTTTATCATTTTTTATCCAGACAGGGTTTCTCTGAGGACAAATACAGTCACTCATGGTTGTGGAACCTTTTATCATTTTTTATCCAGACAGGGTTTCTCTGAGGACAAACCCGACTTTTATGCCTAAGGTAGTGTCCAGTGTAGCCCTTACCCAAACTATTCATCTGCCTACCTTTTATCCATACCCACAGAATAAGGGGGAGAGAATTCTGCATTCTTTGGACATAGAGACAGCTACACTTATATTTGAACAGAACCAAAGCTTTCAGAAAGACAGCGCAATTACTAGTGGCATATGCTGCAGGATCACAAGGAAAGGCTATCTCAAAGCAGACCATTTCAAAGTGGATAGGCCACTGCATTCATTTCTGCTATTCACAACATGGCAAGCCAGTACCCAAGAGCATTAGGCCACATTCAACCAGAGCAGCAGCCACTTCAGCAGCCTTCCTCAGGGAAGTACCAAGCAAAGATATTTTAGAGGCTGCTACTCGGAGTTCAGTGCACCCACAAAGCACTATCACTTACCACTCTACTTTAAATCCAGGGCAGGCTTTGCCACTGCAGTTCTGCAGGGCCTAATAGCCGCTCCTAATGCTATTTAGCTCCAGCCTCCCAACCTTAGCTTTGGGATTCCACCCAATTGTAATGACTGCAACAGTGAAACACGAAGAACATAGTACAGTTGTGTACACTTACCATAAATGTAGATGTTTGAGTGTATTCACTGTTGCAGTCATCATATTTGGGTTATGCCTGCCAGGGTAGCCCTTGGTCAGCCCGAATACCAGAGGCTTAGTATTTCTGTGTCGGCTGCTGTCGCTTCAGGACTGATGTCACATCGTCTGTAGTATAAAGTAAAGCAGCCGACGCCATTACATCGGTTTTTCTTACCCTAACCTGTCAGCAGCCCCCAAGTAGGAGCCAGGTTTTGGAGGAAGAACCCCACCAGTAGAAAGTAAATACCAATATGTCCCTTAGAAAAGAAAGAGAAGAAAGGGGGATGGACGGAGGGAAACCAGGACTGCAACAGTGAATACACTCTAAAATCTACATTTATGGTAAGTGTACACAATGATCTGCTGTGGCGACCCCTAACCGGGAAAAGCCGAAAGAAGTAGTACACAGTTAACTGTACTATGTTCTTCGTGTTTCACTGTTGCACTCATCACATTTAGGTTGATTCCCAAAGCTGAGGAAAAGGATGGAGGCAGTCAAAGAAACAAGGGGCTGGCTAGGATGTCCTGCAAGACTGCAGGGGCAAACCCCGTCCTGGATTTGGAGAAGAGGGAGGTGGTAATGTTTGGCAAAAGTGTGAACAGATGTCCAGGTGTCAGCCTCCAGGATGTCCCTGGTGGGAACTCCTCTGAGGAAATCTGCAGAAGTGGAGGCTGCTCTGGAGGAGTGAGTCCTGACCCTCTTGGGGGAAGGCTTTCCATGCTGTTTGTAGCAGAAATGGATGCAGTGTGCTAGCCATTTGGAAATTGTTTGCTTGGAGATGGCTTTGCCTTCTGCTGCTGTAGCAAAGCTAACCAGCAATTGATCAGACTTTCTGAAGGATTTAGTCATGTCTAGACAGAATCTGAGCAGTCTGGCACATCTAGAAAGCGCAGAATCCATTCCCCCTTGTTCTGGGGATTAGGAAAAAAAAGTGGGCAAATGAATGGCTTGGTTCAGAGCCACACTGGACACCACCTTGGGCATGAAAGATGGATTAGTTCTGAGGGATACCCTGTCAGCATGGAAGATAATGAAGGGCTCCACAGCAATGAGCGCTTGCAGCTCGGAGACTCTTCTGGCTGAAGTGATGGCCAGAAGGAATGCTGTCTTCCAGGAGAGAAATCTTAGCTCTGCAGAAAAAGCTGGTTTGAAAGGGGGCAGGGTGAGTTTTTCCAAAATATAATTAGTTAAGGTATCAAGCTGGGTGGGTGCCCTTCTGGGTGGCCTCAAGTTGCTAGCCCCCGTTAGGAACGGTTTGATCAAAGGGTGTGAGAAAAGGGGCTGCTCAGTGGGAAAATGAGCAGAAATAGCAGAGGCATGAATTTTTATAGAGAAGAGGCCACTGTGTAGTAGGTCGGCTAAGTAATCCAGGATGAGAGGGAAGGAGGGAGGGCTGTGCCGTATTGGCTCCTTTAGCCTGGATCCAGGTGCAGAACCTTTTCCATTTGTCAGCATAAGACTTTCTAATGCTAGGGTGTCTGGCCTCACGGATAACATCTAGAGCCTGTTTACTGAGGTTGGCAGATTGATCCAGGGTTAGGGAATAAGCCAAACTGCCAAAATGAGTGTCAACAGTTGGGGATGCATGAATTCCCCTTCCCTCTGGGTCAGGAGGTTTGGAATCTGAGGAAGATACAATGGTGGCAGTGGTGACAGGCTGCGCAAAAAGGGGCATCAGTGCTGGCAAGGCCAGTCTGGAGCTATAAGAATTGTCCTTGGTTTTTCCTCCTTTATTTTGAGCAGTACCCTGGGGATGAGAGGTAATGGAGGAAAGGCATAGACCGATAGACTGACCAAGGGGAAGGACAGGGCCATCCACTTTCCAAGCCATGCAGTGATGCTCCCTGGTGCAGTATTGGCTGGGCTGATGGTTGGTGTGGGAGGCAAACAGGTCGTCCTTCGGAATGCCCCATTTCTGAGTTATTAGGATGAAGGTTTTTCTGCTGAGCTGCCACTCGTGTGGGTCCAGCAGATTTCTGCTTAATTGGTCTGCTAGAGAGTTGAGAGAGCCTGGTAGGAATGGTCCTAACAGGTTCAGTTGCATGGTAGAGGCTGTGTGCCAAAGGGTCATGGCCATCCTGCATAAAGGATAGGATTGAGTCCCTCCCTGCTTGTTGATGTACCACATCTGTTTTGATCAGGAGATACCCTGGAGAGAGAAGGGGTTTGAAAGCTATCAAGGCAAGCTGGACAGCCATCTCTTTTTGGTTGATGTGCAGAGGGATTTGCTGCAGGGTCCATTAGCCCTGTATGCACCGGCCATCCATGTGTGCACCTCAAGCATAATCTGATGCGTCTGTGGTGAATGTCTGGGTGGCGAGGGGTGGTGAGAAAGGCAGTCCCTTGTTGTGGGAGCATGCTGTTGCCCATCAAAGAAAATCTTATCTGAGGCAAGGAATTATAGGTACAAGAGTTCCCAGGTCTTGAGAGTGCTGACACCAAAGGCTTTTTAGGTACCACTGAAGTTCCCTCATATGCAGTCTGGCAAATGGAATGAGTAATATGCAAGATGCCATGAACCCCAGAGCTTGCAGGATCTTCCTTGCAGATAACTGGGGCCTAGTGGCTAGTTGAGAGAATTAGGCTGTCAGGAAAATTTGTTTTTCTGGTGTAAGGAATGCCATCTGGCATGCTGTGTCCAAGCTTGCTCCCAAGAATATAATCCTTTTGGTGAGCACTAGTTTGAATTTATTTTTGTTGACTGTGTACCCTAGGGAGGTTAGTAGGGTCTTTACAAAGGCCAGGTGCCTGAGCAGCTTTTCCCGGCTGTCTGCCTGAATAAGGCAGTCGTCTAAGTATAGGTAAATCTGGATATTCCTTTGTCTGCAAAAGGCAATGGCCAGAGCCAGACATATTGTGAAAACTTTAGGAGCAGTACATAAGCAAAAGAGAAGCGGAGAGAACTGGGTGTTGAGCTCCTGCACTGAAATGGAGATATTTCCTGATTCCCTGATAGGAATGTGGAGGTAGGCCTCTTTTAGATCCAGGATGGCTAGGCAAGCGTCCTTGGAGATCATGGGTAGCAGCTGCTGGAGGGTGAGCATTTTGAATTTTGGTATCACCAGGAAGGTCTTTAGAATGGATAGATCGAGGATGGGGTGCCAGGTGCCCTCTTTTCTGGGCACCAGAAAAAGTCTGGAGTAGAAACCTTGCCCTATCTGTTCTGCAGGAAATGTGCACTACTGCCCTCATAGAAAGCAGGGAAAAGATTTGCTTTTGAGTCTCTGTCCACTGGTTTGGAGGTAGATCTGGGAACCCTTTTGGGGTTGGAAGGGTGTGGAAGGAAAATCTGTATCCCTGAGACACTATGTTCAGAACCCAGTGGTCATTGGTAATGGTGGCCCAAGTGATTGAGTGAAAGGAGAATTTTCCTCCTAGGGGTAAGTGAAGGTGGGCAGAGGGAGGGGGTGGGGGATGTGAGTCACTGCGAGTTCTTACCATAAGGGGTGGCTTAAAACTCCTTGGTTTTGAAGTGGAGGTAGTCCAATAAGATCTCTGCATTCCCTGTGGCTGCTGTCTGGAAGGTCTGGTTCCCCCAGGCCCTATGCTGGACTGGGTTGGAGGAAAGGACCAGTGTTTGGTGGGACAATGCCTGCTGAACCTGGGTGGCTGGACCTGTAAGAAATCCTTAACTGTTTGCACAGATTTTGCTTTTTCTTCCATCTTTTTTAAGACCTCTTCTGCCTTAGTGCCAAATAAGTTGTCTGTGCAGGGGGGCATCCAACAATTTAGATCTGACATGGTCTGGAAGGGGCTATTCCTTAAGCCATGCATGCCTTCTAATGACAAATCCAGTGACTGCTGCCCTGCAAGAAGCTTCTAGGGCATCAAATCCACAGTGCAAGGTGTGTTTAACTACTTGAGTTGCAGAATGCATTAACTCTTGTAATTCTTTAGATTCTGCCCAAGCAGGAAAGGAAGACATGTTTTGTTTGTGGAGTTCCCATGGTATGTTGATGAAATTTTAGCATATGGAACTGACAATTTAGTGCTCTGATAGCAACAGTAGCTGAGGTACATACTTTTTTACCCCATCTTTCTAATATTTCTAGTGCTCGGGAATCCCCATCTGAGGGGGGTGGGATTCTTAGAAGTTGCTTTAATCCCTTTAGGCCCTTGAGAAATTACCTCAGGGTCAGCAGTAGGATTTTTAAAAAAAGAAATTTGTGAGAGTCAGGGACTCTATAGTACCTGTCTGTTTTTCTGGGTGCAAGAGGGAGGGTGTCAGGAGTCGAGCTGGACTCCAGGAAAACATCCTCCACAACATCCAGGATTGGGGGGATGGCCAAGGATCTGTGCTGTGGAAGATCTAGGAATTCCCCGAGTCTCTTTTTAGACTAAGGGTAGGCTTGACTTTCCCACTGGAAATGTTCCTTTAAGGTACGCAGCGTTTCCCCAAAGGAAAAATCCTCTGGGGGAGAGGCTGAAGGGATGGAATTCTCTGCATCAGAATACTCATAAGTAGAGACAGGTTGCATGTCTTCATATTCAGAAGCATCAAAGTCACATGACTCTTGTTCAGACAGAACTGCAGGGGACAGATCTCTTTTCCTTTTGGAAGGGGTAGCTTGGCTTCCCCTGATAAGCATAAGGTCTTCCGTAATTTTAAGCATCTGAGACTGAGGCAAGGAAGCAGTTGCCTGAGAGTGGGTTGTTGGTTTCTTGGGTGTGGTTCGTACCCTGGGCCTAAGAAATTAGATTGTTTTCAAAAGAAGACATCTGTGTTGAGAATCGGTAGTGTGAAGGACTTCCTCTGAAGCTGGTGCCTACTCAGCAGCTCCAGACCCATCCAAGGTAGAGACGACTGCAGGATCCTTAGTTGAAGTGTTTTGCAGTATACCGAACTCCGAAAGGGTCTCGGTAGCGGCCTGCGGATCCACAGAAGTGGGCATCAGGGGCTACAAAACCACCTCACTGAGGACCGGAGAACTGACTACTAACAAAGTGTCGTCAGTAGGTTTGGACCTATGCAGTCTGCCTTTATCTTTACGTTTTTTCAGAAGATATGCTGTCGGATGGCTTACCGAAGCCATATTGGAATTAGAGGACTGTAAGCGAAAATATCTAGCTACAATAAGGGCCCAACAATGGATAGTTCTGGTGTTGAACAAAGCACAGACGTGACAATGGGGGACGTTGTGGTCTGGGCCTAAGCAAGTGACGCAGTAAGAATGGAAGTCTCGGTGTGGTATTTGCTTTCCACAGGCGAGACAATTAACTTTTTCTGACATCGGTTAGTGCAAGAAAAAAAGGATCCCAATGGGGTACTTAGCTTTAGAAGACTTCCAACTTCAATTCGCTAGACGAAACTCGGGTAGCGGCCAACCGGCACTTGTGCAAACTGCTTCTGCTTTTTTGTGATGAGTTTTTGTGCAGAATTTATCCAACTGACAGTTCTTGGGTGAGGCAAAAAGATCTGTCTGGACTCCCCCCATTTGCGTGTCAACATGCTGAAAATCCGTGGTTCTAGTTTCCATTCGTGTGGGTCCATGAGATTTCTGCTTAGTTCGTCTGCCAGAGTATTCTGCTTTCCTGGCAGGAATTGAGCTTGTAGTTGTATTTGACAGGTCAAGGCCGTGTTCCACAATGCCATGGCTAGTCTGCAAAGGGGGTAGGAGTGTGTACCCCCTCTGCTTGTTTGTGTACCACATAACTGTGGTGTTGTCTGTCTATCATTAATTGTCCAGGATGAAGGTAGTCCTTGAAGGCTGTCAGTGCATTCTTTACAGCTAGCATTTCTTTTTGATTGATATGAAGGTTTATTTGATTTGGGCTCCATTTGCTCTGAATGCACTTCCCTACCAGATGAGCCCCCCCCCCCCCCCCAAGCATTGTCTGATGCGTCTGTAGTTAGGGTTTGGGCAGCAGGGGGTGGAGTGAATGGCAGTCCCTTGTTTTGGTGGAAGGCCTCTGCCCACCACAGGAACTCTAGTTGCAGGCAAGGTATGATAGGAATCGTTTCCAGGCTGAGACAATGTTGACTCCATAAACTTTTTAAGTACCACTGAAGTTTCCTCATATGCAGTTTTGCATATGGAATTAGAAGAATGCAGGAGGCCAAGAACCCCAAGGTTTGCAGAATTTGTCTTGCAGACAGCAGGGTTTTTGTGGCCACCTGTTTGAAGTAAGTTACCAAATTAATTTGCTTTTCTGGCATAAGGTAAGCCATCTGGGCAGTTGTATTCAAGCTTGCATCCAGGAATGTAATTTTCTGAGAGGGTACCAGTTGTGATTTCTTTTCGTTTATACTGTACCCTAGACAAGTTAGAACCCTTTTTACAAACATCAGATGTTTTAGAAGAATGTCCCTGTTTTCTGCCTATATTAGACAATCGTCCAGGTATGGATATATTTGAATATTTCTTTGCCTGCAAAATGCAATTACTGGAGCCAGGCACTTTGTGAAGACCCTGGACGGAGTACATAAGCCAAAGGGCAGTGCAGAGAACTGGTAATGCAAGTAGCCTGCGTTGAAGCGGAGGTATCTTCTGCAAGATTTCCTGATTGGGATATGCAGGTCAACCTCTCTTAAATCTAGAGTTACCAACCAGGCATCTTTGCCTAGCACAGGAAGCAACTGTTGAAGAGTCAGCATCTTGAATTATGGAATGTCCAGAAATGTGTTTAGAGTAGATAAGTCCAGAATTGGACGCCATGATTTGCCTTTTCTGGGTACCAGGAAAAGTCTTGAATCGAAACCTTGTCCTTTTTCCTCTTCTGGTACTGGCTGAATAGCCCCCATTGTTCATGAGGGACAGTACTTGTTTCTGGGCCTCTGCCCACTGATTTGGGGGTAGGTCTGGCCACACGTTTGGGATTAGCAAAGTGTGGAAATGAAATCTGTATCCCTGGGATACTATATTTAAAACCCATTTGTCCTGGGTTATAAGTTGCCAGTTTCTTGCATGAAGTGCCAGTTTCCCCCCCAAAGGGGCGGCTAAAAGGTAAGTGCTTGGTAAGTGTAAAGGGAAGTCATTGAGACTGCTTACCATAGGGAGGTGTCTTGTTGTTTCCAGATTTGGAGGAGGAGGCACCCCATTGTTTTGTTCTAAAAGTCCCTTTGTGACTGAAACCTGGAGCCTTTGGAATGTCTGGGTTTGACTTGGGTGGCTCTCGAAGGAACTGGAAAGGACCAGTTCCTACTAAATCTTGGAGGTTGCACTTGTAAAAAATCTTTCACAGTTTGCATAGATTTAAAACTTCTTCAGCCTTATTACCAAAGAGACGGTCCTGCTGTAAAGGAGCTTTAACATGATCAGGCAGAGTTTGCTCTTTGAGCCAAGCATGCCTTCTTAGCACAGACCCAGTTACAGCAGCCCTGCAAGAGGCCTCCAAAGAATCAAAACCACATTGCAAATATGTTTTCCAACTTGTTCAGCTGAATGCAATAGATCCTGTAAATCTTTATTTTCCACAGTCAGAAATTATCACCATTTTCTATTTAAGCAGTCCCATGATATGCTGTTGATATTTAAGCATATGAAATTGACAGTTTAAAGTCCTGATTGCCAAGGTTGCAGAAGTGTAAACCTTCTTACCCCATCTATCTAGCGCCCTGGAATATCAGAAAGGGTAGGATTTTTGGCAGAAGAAGCCTTAATGCCCTTGGGACCCTGAGAAATGGTTTCAGGATCTGCAATAGGATTTTTGAAAAGGAATTTGTGGGAGTCAGGAACCCTGTAGTATCTGTCTGGCTTACAAGGAGCCGGAGGCAGAGAATCAGGAGCCATACTAGATTCTGAAAAAACATCAACAATGTCTAGAAAAGGAGGTATAGCCAAAGGCCTATGCTGAGGAAGATAAAGAAAATCCCCAAGTCTCTTTTTAGATTCACAAAAATCCTGACTTTCCCAGTGGAAATGTTCCCTTAAGGTATGCAAAGTTTCCCCAAAAGAAAAATCCTCAGGGGAAGAAACAGAAGGAATGGAATCTTCTGCATCAGAACCCTCATACGTAGGTATAGACAAATCCTGTTCATTAGAATAGTAAGAAGAAATAGAATCCTGTTCAGAAGACTCATAATCAATGTCTTGCCTAGGCCTCTTAGAAGGGGGGGGGGGGGTTTGGCCACCCCTGATCAGCGTAATTAAGTCTTCAGCCATTTTGATCATTTGTTTTTTAGGCATAGGGGACTGCACATGTGGCACATGCGCCGTTTTTTTAGGCATACGTTTAGATTTTGGCCTTAGTTTTGAAGATGGCGTTGGTCTAATATACTAATCTGTAGGCCTGAAAACACCCTCAGAAGCCGGTGCTTGCACAGCGGCTCCGGACCCATCTAAGGTAGAGACATTCACGGGTTCCATAACTGAAGCATCTTGCGGCATACCAGACTCCAAATGGGTCTCAGTAGAGGCCTGCGAATCAGAAGTAGTGGGTATCAGGGGCTGCGAAAGCACCTCACTGAGTACTGGCGAACTGGCGACTGGCTTAGGAGAAGCGTCATCAGTTTTGGACCTCGACGGCCTGTCTCTTTCTTTGCGTTTTTTAGGTATTCCGGTAGTTGGACTGCTAACAGATGACATTTCTGGATAATTAAAGCGTAAGCCAAAATATTTAGAAGCAAAAATGTACAGACATTTAATAGTGTGTGGATTAAATTTAGCACAAAACAGACAGCAAGGTATGTTGTGGTCAGGGCCCTAGGCAAGGAATACAGTACAAATGAAAATCCTTATGAGGTTAATTTGCTTCCCACAAGTAATGCAATTATTAACTTTTACTAACATCGGTAAGGAGCAAGAAAAAGTTTCCCCAACGGGGTACTTAGCTTTTTAGCTGAAGACTTCGGTTCTGAAACTCTAAAACAAAAATTTCAGGAGTCGGCTGACCGGCACTTGCGAACTGCTTCTGCTTCAGGCACCGCGCGGCAAGAAAGACTGATGTAATGTCGTCAGCTGCATGTTTTACACCCCTGATGACCTGACGTCATGGAAGAAGGGACAGCAACCGACGCAGGACCCAAGACTTTGTTAATCAGGCCGACTGAGGGCAACCTGCCAGCAGATTACCCAAATGTAATGACTGCAACAGTGAAACACGAAGAACATCTAGAGGGGTCTCACTTGCAAGCGGGTCCAACTCTCTTTTGTGACACCATATAGAAAATCTCTTCCACTTTGAAAGGTAAGATTTCCTTGTATTTAATTTCCTGGCCTCCTGCACGACAGTGAGCACATCCTCATTGTAAAGGTGTCTGAAGGGGATCAGAACCCCATTAGCCACAGGGTGAGGTGCAGTAACTGCCACTGTGGGTGTATATGGTATCCCTTGAAGCTGTATGAGAAGATCCACTCTAAGAGGTAACTTGTGGTGATTCTCCTTTAACAGTTGTAGGAGTAGGGGGAACCAATGCTGTCTTGGCCAGTAGGAGTCACCAACAAGATATTTGGTCTGTCCTGCTAGATTTTCAGCAGGACTTCTGGATGAGTGGGAAGGGGGGAAATGCATACAGAAACTTCCCCTTCCAAGAGGCTGAGAAGGCATCTGTTGCCAGAGCTTGAGGATGTGGTGCCCTGGTGCAAAATTCAGGAAGTTGCCTGTTGACAGAGCAGACAAACAGGTGTACTTGAGATGGTCCCCACCAGTGGACCTGATCCAGGAAGACATCCCTGTGAAGCTTCCATTTGTGGTTGCTTCTGATGGTTCTGCTGACATGGTCTGCCTGGGAGTTCTGTAGAGAGAGAATGTAGACTGCCTGCAGGGGCACCCCCTGTGAGGTGGTCAATTCACATACTAGAAGAGCAAGTCTGCAAAGTAAGTAGGACTTGGTCCCTCCTAGTTGTTGAGGTACCACAGGACTGTGAAAATCCTTAGTGGGCCTTTCTGAAGACTTGGCTGGAAGGCTCGAAGGGCCAGAAGGATTGCCCTCATCCCATGAACATTGATGTGTTCCTTGATTTTGTGGCTCTGGTCACAGACCCTGCACTGAATGATGGCTCAGAGTTACTCCCCAGCCCAAGTTTGAGGCATCTGTGTGCATGATCTGTGGGGGTAGCAGTGGTTGCAGGTGCAGACCTGGCTTGAGGGTCACTTGTGTCAACCACCACTGGATTTCTAGTTTGAGGCATGGTAGGCAGGGAATCCTGTACTCCAAGGGGTAGGAGTGTTGTGGTTAGACTGACCGAAGGTAGCACTGCAGCATTCTCATATGAATGTCTTGCTAATGGTAACATGGGGATAGTGGCTGCCATGTAGCCCAGGAGCCAGAGGTACTGCCTTGCTGTCATTCTGTTGACTGAAAGAGTAGGTGTTCTGTCAAGTTTTCCAACTTTTCTGGGTGAAGGTAACATATGACCAAATTCTACACCCAAGGAAACAATGTCTTGAGTAGGTTCCAAGTAGGATTTTGGGTAATTTATCTGGAATCCCAGAGACTGTAGGAGGGAGACAACCAGGCGTATATGTTACAGCAGGGTATCCTTGTTGCCTGCCTGTATCAGCAGGTCGTCCAGATAAGGGAATATCTAGATCCCTTTTGTCCTGCAGAAGGCAATCACTGGAGCCAAATATTTGGTGAAAACTCTTGGTGCAGTGGAAAGCCCATAGGGCAAGAAGGGCCCATCAAGAACCTCGGGTATTTCCTGAAGGTGGACTTTATGGGGCTATGAAGATAGGCATCCTTTATATCCAATGTGGCTATAGACCCCTGGGGATAAGAAGAGAAAAAAGCGGTAGGTAAGGTCAATAGCCTGAAGGTTGGAATCTTTAGGAATAGGTTGCGATATGAGAGGTCCAGAATTGGTCTCCAAGGACCGTTTTTTCTTGGAGCCAGGAAAATCCTGGAGTAGAAACCTCTTCCTTTGGCTGCAGGGGGCACTGGTTCTACGGTGCCTTAAGCCAGCACTGCCTGTAGTACTAACTGCAGGAGGTGTAGCTGTTTTGGAGGTTGTGGGATGCCTTTTCTCTCTAGGGGCAATAGCCAGGTCATGAAATACCCATTTTGAAGGGTTGAAAGGACCCATTTGTCTGAGGTGATGTATGTCTACACAGAGAGACAGTGAGAGAGGTGAACTGACAGAGGTAGAGAGGGAGGGGGCTGGGGTTGTAGGTTTGGCAGGTAGTAAGATGCTACCTGCCCCATCTTGAAAACGGCCTCTGGCTACAGGGAAGTGCAGCTCTAGCTGGATGGGGTTGCTTTCTAGTAGGTTTTCTAGGCCTAGAAGGAGCAGCAGGGCGAGAATGTTTTCTAATGAGCCGTGTTTTAGCTGGGTAGTTTCTTTGGAATTTAGGAATAGGGTAGACTAGCAGGTGCTTCAAATCTTGCATTTCTTTCCCCTTTTTCTGAAGTGACAAACAAATCAGCCATTTTTGCACCAAACAAGGCTGCGTTGTCCAGGAGGGCATCAATCAGCTTTGCTCTTAAATTATCTAGAAAGGGCTGGAGGCATAGCCAGGAGTACCTTCTTAAGGCAGATGCTGATGCTGCTGACCTTGCTGAGGCTTCAGCAGCATCATAAGTGCACTGAGTGCCTGGTGACCTGGGAGGCGAGAGCCAGAAGGGAAGAGAGTGAGGCTTTGGCAGCACAATCTGGTGCATCAGCCAACTCCTTGGAGGCTTTCTCCAGGAGTGTGATAAGGCATATTTAGCCACGTGTGTCTGGTAGTCAGTAGCCCTGAAGGACAAAGGTGACAGAGGTGTAAATTTTCTTACCCAGACGCTCCATGGTTTTGCTGTCTTTGTCAGCAGGCAGGACAGTGATGGTGGGTAAAAGTTTAGACGCCTTTTCTGTGGAAAAAAAACAGCAAAAGTAAATTAAGGCACCAAAGTTACACACTGGAAATCAGTCACTGTACTTTATTGCAGAAGACAAATGGTAAGCGCTTTCACAACTTAATGTTGCTTCATCAGACCACATCACTATAACTGATGCTTAGTATGACATCACAATTTAAAGAGATATTACTCCACCCCCCCCTTGTTAAATATTAATATTTTTTTAAATATTATTGTTTTTAAATATTATTGTGTGTAAATACACACCTTTCTATATATTTTATGCATTTTTCTTATGGATATTGATATATGTTCTTATGTTAGTGGAGTAATATCTCTTTAAATTGTGATGTCATACTAATTGTCCTAGTATTTAACCAAGCATCAGTTGTAGTGATGTGGTCTGATGAAGCAACATTAAGTTGTGAAAGCGCTTACCGTTTGTCTTCTGCAATAAAGTACAGTGACTGATTTCCAGTGTGTAACTTTGGTGCCTTAATTTACTTTTGCTGTTGTTGTGTGTTTTGGGCACCTCAGTGTACCTGCAGCCGTTTGGTTTTTGCATCTTCAGCCTTTTCTGTGGAACTGGAGATGGTGGCAGGGTCTGTTGGTGGACACTTAAGGAGGTACTCAGCAGTCTCAGGGACTTTTATATAAAGTCTATCAGGCCTGCGTGGGGGCAGGTAGTTGTGAATCAGGATTTAAGTATGCTGAGAAGGCATTCAGGAAGGCAGGCAGAATTGGGGGAACAGCACATGGCCTTGGGGAATCCATATGAATGAGGTTATATATTTTTTTGGACCTCAGTCATTTCAGAGGACTCCCACTTAAAATGCTCTTTCATCTTGGGGATTTTTCCCCAAAGGTCAAATCTTCAGCTGAGTAGTCAGGGTCAACAGATTCTTCCTCTGGGGAACCATATCCCAAGGGAAAAGACAGCTGGGAAGTGTAAGAAAGTGAATAAAGGTCCATACACACCTGTAGCCAAAGAAAGCCAAGCCAAACCAATATGGTATACAGTTTAATACAAAATATCCACACCAAATAAGCGCTTTCGTTTCACCCACAGAAACTTCATCAGAATGGCGTATTGTCACAAACTGTTAAAATAATCAAAACCTGAATGTGAGTGGCTAAGTTAATTACACGTTTGAAAATTTAAATAAACATCACAGAAACTTGTATACTCTTGTTTAACATATAAACACACACATATGCACAACACAATTTGGTAAAAATATTTACAAAAATGTATGTACACAATTATTTACAAAAGTGTATACAATCTCCTTCAAGGCAGGAACTATAGAGAGGTGGTCATTTAAACCAGGATTTACACAGTCATCAAAAAACATTTGCCATATCTCTTGATATTCCAACCTGGTTTCCCAATCACCATCCCTTTCTGGAATCTGAACTTGCTGCATCACCCAGCATTTAAATATGGCTGAGGAACAAATTAAACAATGTTTGTAAAGGGCATTGGTGTCTTTGTCCCTATTTAGATCATACAAGTGCTCATACATTCTCTAAGACATCTCAGTCTTGCCTATATAGAATGCATAACAGATGGTACAATATTGCCATGTATACTATTCTTTTAGAGGCACAATTGTGGTGTCCATCAGTAGGAATTAAATTATCCAAGCTTGGTAAAAATAACTCACTGTCACTGACCACCATCCAACACTGTGCACAACTGCCACATCTGAAAGTACCCTTATTTTTGTGCGATGTGAAGTTATTAACTCGTGATGCATTCTAAAACACGTTCTTAAGGTTGGCACCTCTCTTATAACTAACCTTAAAGGAATACTGAAAAACAGAGTGTTGGGCATCATGGCAAACATATTCCAGAACTTAAGAATAATTTCTCTGATTTGCAAAGAATCTTGGTTAAACCCCAACACACAGTATATATCCTTGGTTCCTTTGCCTAAAGGGTAAACATCTTGTGTTACTACCATTTCCAAGGTCTCATGAATGTCAGGTGTCATAGCAGTAATACTGTTGTTGGCAATAGGCTTACCCCTAATTAAGGGGTAATATTCAAATCCCAAACCATCCATAATTTACTTCTTGATGTTACCAATAAGAAGTCTGGGATAATCTCAGGCCAAAAATAAGATCTCAATAGATTCTAATTCCCTACTCAGATCCCATTCATTAGAAGTCATCCAGGCTGCCCTCACCATTTGACCCTTCACGATATTCTTTTTTTTTTTTGGGGGGGGGGTGGTTACTTTTGAAGTGTATGTACGAATTTGAAAAGTATTCTTTTCTATGTATTTGAGACGCACTCACCTTTTCTGTATCTTTAGAAATAAGTACATCTAGGTATGCAATAGACTCAGTGCCAAATGAACTAGTGAAGGACAGGAAACTGGTAGTGGAGTGTAAAAATTGTGTTGACTCAGATGTACCACCCACAAAGTACAGTTTTGTACCTACCATAAATGAAGATGTTCGAAGATCCACATTGCTGCAGTCCTTACATATGGGTAGTCCGCTGTCCTCGGTCGGCCCGAATACCAAAGTATTAGGCTGACGTCGGTCAAGGGCGCTCAGAACTGACATCAGAGCGTCAGGGTATAAGAGCGCATGACCGACGTCATATCCTCAGTCTTTTCTTGCCCCAGATGTCAGAAGGCCCTAAAAAGAAAGCCCACAGCCAAAAACAAAATATGTACAAATCACAGCTACCACCCAAACCATACAACCATTCCAAACTATAGAGGGGAAGGAGGGAGGGTTAATTGGACTGCAGCAATGTGGATCTTCGAACATCTACATTTATGGTAGGTACAAAACTGTACTATGTTCTTCATCTCACATTGCTGCAGTCCTTACATATGGGTAGAATCCCAAAGCAGAGGTAAAGGGAGGTTGGCAAAATCATAAAGCATTAGGAGCTGCCAAAATGCCCTGTAATATTGCAGTGGCAAATCCAGCCCTAGATTTAGAATAAAGAGGAAGGTGGTAATGTTTAGAAAAAGTATGCACAGAACTCCAAGTAGCTGCTTCCAAAATATCTTTAGTAGCCACCCCCCTTAAAAAGGCTGTAGAGGTAGCAGTAGCCCTAGTGGAATGAGGCCTGATTCCAGCCGAATCTCCTTACCATGATGGGAATAACAGAAAGCAATGCAAAACCAATCCACTTAGAAATAGTTTGTTTAGAAACAGGCTTTCCTGAGAACCCAAGGCAAAAGAAACAAACAACTGCTGAGACTGTCTGAACCCTTTAGTTCTGCTCAAATAATAACGCAACTGCCTGTGAATATCCAAAGTGTGCAAAATCTTCTCCCCTTTATTTTGGGGATCTGCATAAAAAGTAGGCAAATGAATAGTTTGGTTCAAGGCCACACTAGAAACCACCTTAGGCATAAAAGTAGGATTAGTACGTAAAGATACCCTATCCTTATGAAAAATTAGGAAGGGTTCAACTGCCATAAGGGCCTGTAATTCAGAAACCCTTCTTGCAGACGGCCAACAAAAAAAGCAGTCTTCCAGGACAAAAACTTCAATTCGGCAGTAGCTGCAGGCTCAAAAGGAGGTAAAGTAAGTTTTTCCAACACAAAATTGAGATCCCAGGCAGGAGTAGGAGCTGTACGTGGGGTCTTATGTTCTTTGCCCTCTAAGAAATTGCTTAAACAAAGGATGAGAGAACAAAGGAGGGTCACAGTCATAGTGAGCAGAAATGGCTGCAGCATGAACCTTTATAGAGGAGAAAGACAAACCCTTGTCTAATAAATCTGTAAGGTATTGAAGAGAAACACTTAAATCAGGCTTGGAAACATCAAAGTCCTTTGCTTTGCTCCAAACAAAAAACCTCCTCCATTTATCAGCATAAACTTTCCTGGTACTAGGCCTTCTGGCCTCCAAAATAACATTTAAAACTTGTTGTGGAAGCTGAGACCCTCCAGGGTCTAGAACCGAATATGCCAGGCTGTTAGATGCAGGGACTGAATCCTGACATTGAGGAAATGATTGCCCTCCTGTGACAAAAGGTGCGGAATCGAAGGCAAAGGCCATGGAGGCTCCTGTACTAAACTTCTCAGCAGAGGGTACCAGTGCTGTCGAGGCCAATCTGGAGCTATCAGAATCATGGATGGCTTGTCTTGTCTGGCCTTCAAGAGTACCTTTGGGAGGAGAGGCAGAGGTGGAAAGGCATAGACGTGAAGATTGCTCCAACTGAAGGATAGAGCATCCACCTTCCAAGCTGTGGGATGAAACATTTTTGTGCAAAACTTTGGCAACTGGAAATTTAGTGGAGAAGCGAACAGATCTATGTCTGGAGTTCCCCATAACACTGTCAACCTTCGAAATACATGAGGATCCAATTTCCACTCGTGGGGATCCACTGTCTGCTCAACACATCTGCTAAGGAGTTCTGTGCTCCTGGTAGAAACCGTGCCTGAAGATTGAGGTGTAAACTGAGAGCAGTCTCCCACAAAATCATCGCTTGTCTGCAAAGAGGGTACGAATGTGTTCCCCTTGCTTGTTGATGTACCACATGACAGTTGTGTTGTCTGTTTGAATCAACACTTGCCCTGGGTGAAGTAAATCTTTGAAAGCCATCAATGCAAATTGGACTGCTAACATCTCCTTCAAGTTGATATGCAAATGTTGAAGTCTGGCAGGCCACGTGTCTTGAACCCATTTTCCATTGAGATGTGCTCCCCAAGCCTTGTCCGAGGCATCTGTCGTTAGAATCTGACTCACCTCTGGTCGGGTCACAGAGAGTCCCTTGTTTAGGTGACATTCCTGAGCCCACCACAAAAATTCCTTTTGAATGCAAGGTATTATTTGAATGACAGTGTCCAGATCTTGGCAGTGTTGTGTCCATACGTTCTTGAGATACCATTGGAGCTTCCTCGTATGCAGTTTGGCATTGGGAAGCACCAGGATACAAGATGCCATGAACCCCAAGGCTTGAAGGACTGTCCTTGCAGTCAGCCTGGACCGTAGAGACAATTGATGGAAGTAAAGAGTAAGGTTCTTTTGTTTGTCCGGGGTCAAAAAAGCCATCTGGGAAGCTGTATTCAGTCTCACACCCAGAAAGCACATTTCCTGAGAGGGTACTAGACTGGACTTTGTTTCGCTCACAGAATACCCTAGGCACCTTAACACTGCCATCACATACTGTAGATGATGAAGAAGTTCGGACTTGTCTTGAGCAAGAATCAGGCAATCGTCCAAATAAGGATAAATTTGTATTCCTCTCAACCTGAAGAAGGCTATCACTGGAGCCAGAACCTTTGTGAACACCCTGGGCGCAGTAGATAAGCCAAAGGGCAATGCAGAGAACTGATAATGTAAAGTCCCAGCCCGAAAACGCAGGTACCTCCTGCAACTGGGCCTGATAGGAACATGAAGATAAGCCTCTTTGAGATCCAGAGTTACCATCCAGTGATCTTTGCCCAACAGAGGTAAAAGCTGTTGCAACGTCAACATTTTGAACTTTGGAATGTCCAGGAATGTGTTGAGGATAGATAAATCCAAAATCGGTCTCCACGTGTTCCCTTTCTTTGGTACTAGAAACAGGCGAGAATAAAAACCTAGGCCCACTTCTGACAGAGGGACCGGCTGTATGGCTCCCATTTGAAGAAGTAAAGAAATCTGCTTGTAAGCCTCTACCCTTTGTTGAGGAGGAACGTCTGGCATACCTTTGTAAGGAGGCAATGTATGGAAATAAAACTTGTAGCCTCGGTTTATAATGTCCAATACCCATTTGTCCTGGGTGACTAAAAGCCAGTTTTGCTTGAAGAGTGCTAACTTTCCTCCCAAAGGAGCTGCCAGGCAAGAAGAATCTGGCAGCTGAAAATGCAGGTCATTGGGCCTGTTTAAGAAAGGACTGGCCCCTGCCCTCACCTGAAGATTGTGCAGGTGAACTCCATGTTCTAGGCCTGAAAGTACTCTGAGCTCTGCCCCTACCACGTCTAGATCTACCTCTAGACTGAGAATCAGAAGAAGGATACGGCCACCCCTTAGTAGGCCAATTCCTACTAAACTTTGGAGGCTGCACCTGCAAGAAGTCTTTAACAGTCTGCATAGACTTAGCCTTGTCTTCCATCTTTTCAAGACCGACTCCACAGGGGACCAAATAAAACTTCAGACTGTAAAGGAGCATCCAAAATTCTAGTTTTAACATGCTCTGACAAATTCTGATCCTTAAGCCAGGCGTGCCTGCTAAGAACTGAACCAGTGGCAGCCACCCTGGAAGAAGCCTGTAAAGCATCAAAACCACACTGCAAAGAATGCTTACCCACCTGTTCAGAGACATGTACCAAATCCTGTAATTCCTTACACTCAATGCCCTCTGCCAAAGCATCCACTTTAGATTTTAGCTGAGTAAGGAGGAAATTCTGATACTTTAACATATGAAACTGGCAATTCAAAGCCCTCATTGCTAAAGTAGAAGAGGTATACACCTTTTTACCCCATCTATCCAAAGCTCTAGCCTCTTTATCCATAGGAACTGGATTCTTTACAACAGAAGCCCTGACACCCTTAGGTCCCTGGCTAATAGTTTCTGGGTCTGCCCTAGGACTCTTATACAGATATTTATGAGCCTCAGGTACTCTGTAATACCTGTCTGGCGCAGGAGGCAAAGAATCTGGATTAAAAGAAGCCTCAGAGAAAACATCTTGCACAACATCCAAAACAGGAGGTATAGCCAAGGGCCTATGTTGTGGTAAAAACAAGAACTCCCTAAGCCTCTTCCGTGAATCAGAGAAATCCTGACCTTCCCATTTAAAATGCTCCCTCATAGAATGAAGTGTTTCTGAGAAGGAAAAATCTTCTGGAGGAGAAGCAGAAGGAGTGGAATCCTCTGCATCAGAATCAGAATAAGTAGGAAAATCCTGAATGTCTTCAGCCGAAGACTCTGAATCATCTGAGGCCTGTTCCAAACTCTCCACCTCTGGCTCCACTCTGGGCCTCTTATCAGGAGGGGGCATAGAACCTCTTATCAAAGTAATTAAATCTTCTGCCATTTTAAGCATGTGCTTTTAGGCACAGAACCTGCAGAACTAGGACTGACACCAGGGAAAGGTAAACTAGCCCTGCCTTTGGAAGAAGCCTTAGAAACAGAAGGAGAAGGCCTAATCCCCTTAGGTAAGGAAGGGAGAACAGTAACCTGAGAGGCCCCCTCAGCCTGACCTGCCTCCTGAGAGGCCACATCTTGCAAAATCAAAGTCTCCTGCTGAGACTCAACTGAAACCTCGGCCGGATCCACAGATTCCCCCGTAGTTCCTAAAGAGCCGGCGTCCGGAACGGACGACTCATCCTGTCTGGGTTTTAAAGATTTGTCTTTGCGCTTCTTCGCGGTAGCGGGCGTCGGAGGATCCGACGGCATATTATAATTACACCGCTTACCGAAGACAAGCCTAGCGCAATCTAACCTACGCTTAATGGTGCGCTTATTAAACTTAGCACAAAAGTGACACCCAACTACGTCGTGCTCAGGTCCCAAACAAGGAATACAAAGAGAGTGATAATCCCTATGCGGTATCTGTTTCCCACAAGAAATACAATTATTCACTTTTTCTGACATCCGGAATTAACTGAGGCAAGAAAAAACAAAAATATTCCCCAACGGGGTACTTAGCCCAACTTGGATTCGGTCTGAAACTCAGAATACGAAAATTTCAGAACGCCGCTTCTGCATCGGGCCATGCGGCAAAAAAGACTGAGGATATGACGTCGGTCATGCGCTCTTATACCCTGACGCTCTGATGTCAGTTCTGAGCGCCCTTGACCGTATTCGGGCCGACCGAGGACAGCGGACTACCCATATGTAAGGACTGCAGCAATGTGAGATGAAGAACATCACAAATATCATCCAAATAACGGTAATAGGCACAAATATTTTTGGAAAAAAAAAATTCCTGGTAAAACACAATGCGTCTACCAATACAGGCGTACCTAATTAGTGAAAATTGGGGCACATGCTGCGCCCATTGCTACACCATTTAGTTGTTTATAAGATTCACCCTGAAAATAGATAAAATTGTTGTCCAAAATAAGTTCCATGTTTTCCAAAACCAACCTAAAGTTGTTGGCATTGAAAAAATCCAACTCGGTCAAAACTTCTTCAAACCAGGTTAAGGGTATAACTGAAAAAATATCTTTAACATCTTTGGTCATGAACATATAGCTGGCATCAAAGGGAACCTGCCGTAACTTAGTCGGGAAATCCCAAGAATCTACTAAGATGTGCTGGTGTAATCCATAAAATGGCTTTAGCTTAGAGTCAACAGCCATTGCCAAGGGCTGTGTTTTTGAGCCAGCTGATGCTACAATTGGCCTCAGTGGGTGGTTCTGCAAGTTCTTATGGACCTTGGAGATCCCGAAGATTCCTGGGATAACCGGTCTTTTTACTCACAGGAAACTGTATAATTTTGTATCAATCATACCTTGCAAGAGATTATCTTCCAAAATATCTATCTTTTTGTACGCTATTTCAATCTCATTCCTAGAGACCTGACAATATCTACCTTCTTTGGTTAAGATATCCAACATTTTCCCCATACAGCTCCAATGCATCAACACCACCCCACCCCCTTTGTCTGGCTTCATGATCCTTAGCTCCTTGTTGTGACTTAACATATATAAAACACACCTTTCTTACTGACTTAAGTTGTCACATGACCACCTTTTTAGATGTGAAAAAATGTTTCAACTCCTTCTCAAGTGAAACATCAAAATTGGACAACACTGGAGCAGGAGTGGGTAAAACATGCTCTTCCTGGAAACCACAGTCTTAGTATCTAGGGTCTGAAAGGGAGGTGAAATATCATGGTCTTTGTAAAGTTCTTTCAAATTTAAATTCCTAATGCATAATTTGATGTCAAGTGTCAGTCAATTTCCTTTTTCTAGCAGGGACAAAGGTAAAGCCCTTTTGAAATGAGACTCTTCCAAAGCTAAACCAGCATAATTAAAAACATGAAAGTTGTTAAATGAATACACACAACCACTGCTATTTGTAATGGTGTTACAACCCGAACTAACACGCCTAGTAGTATGACCTAATTCCACTTCTTGATCCCTTCCTTTTGTGTTTCCAGTGTGCCTGCCAATTGTGTGTTGCCTGCACATAGGAAGGATGTGGGTCTAAATTCTAAATTCTGGGGGATTTCCTCAAAGGAGCTCTCTAAAAGGATACCTGCCTGTCCCTCAGTGCCTTCAACAACCCCCCCCCCCCCATCATCCCTGGTAGTGCCTTGCACAGTATTTAACTCACTAAGTGTTCTTTTAAGGTAAGAATATATTGTATGCTCTGTTTTCAGCATATTCTTTCTCATCTCTTAATAGTTTAGATTCCTTCCTTTTCTTATTTTTAACCACAATTGTTTCCACCTCACAAAAAGTATTTACATATTTACTCTTTTATTCATTCACAGTAAAAAGTAAATCTTTTTGAATCTGTGCATTTAAATCCAGTATTTTATGGTGTAAAATTTCTAAACTTTTCTCATTGTCATTAATTAACAAATGTATAATAGCCAACCCACATTAATTTTAAAATTTTTACAATTTCAATAAATAAAACAGAATCTGCTATTAGATTGTTAGGGAACCTGCTCAAACGCAAGGCCCTTGGAACTCGATTATGTAAAACACATTCACCTAAATACCAATTTTCAAACAACTTCTATTTAGTAAGAGTCTTTTAACTCATTTATCATACCTTAGTATGAAACTGCCCCTGTATTGTCCGTTGTTTCTGGAAATAAAGTCAGTAGTCTTTAGCCACTCATTAATGTCCAAGTTATCATTTATTAAAAGAAGCCATTTTTCAGGCTGCAAACAGCCTGCAAAAGTATCAGAGTTAGTTCCATGTTACAAAGGCACCATAGTACTAGCTGCACTTCCCCCTTCCCCCACAGGAAGTAGTTCACAGTCCCTATGTCCTAAAAGGGAATGCTAGAATCAAAGTCTCCTTCAGTGGAATCTGGTTTAGAAAACAAGGAAAAAAGTCTAGTGAGTTCCCCAAGCAAGGATCTTTCTCTTGAATTCACAGGTGTACTCTCTCGAACATTTCTTTCTACCATCCTAAAAAAAGCAGCAACATACTAGTAACCACAGGAAATGCTGTTGTTGTGTCTTTTGGCTTTTCCCGGTTAGGGGTCGCCACAGCGGAATTCCGGTCCGCTAATGATTGGCAGTAGATTTTTTTACGTGCCGAGCTGCCGGCCCTGACGCACAACCTTCAACGAAGGTACGCCCATTCACGCACGTCTCCACATAGAAGATGCTCTGTAAATAATACAAATGCCAGAACTCCACAGCAGTGCAGAAAAGAAAGCCAGTAAACATCCACACACCTGCAGGCAAAGACAAAGCCAAGCCAAACCAAAATGGTATAAAGTTTTATACAAAATATCCACACCAAATAAGCGCTTTTGTTTCACCCATAGAAACTTCATCAGAATGGTGTACTGTCACAAACTGTTAAAATAATCAAAACCTGAATGTGAGTGGCTGTAAGTTAATTACACAACATTTGAAATTTTAAAGAAACATCACAGAAACTTGTATACTCGTTTAACAAATATACACCCACACACATGCAAAACACAATTTGGTAAAAATATTTAGAAATATGTATGTACACAAATTTACAAAAGTGTATAGAATCTCCTAAACACGACAACAACACCTTGAAACTGAAAGCAAACATTTGCTAACATCTTTGTTGTCATATTTAGGAGATTCTATACACTTTTGTAAATATTTGTGCACATACATTTTTGTAAATATTTTTTACCAAATTGTGTTGTGCATGTGTGTATATGTTAAACAAAAGTATACAAGTTTCTATGTTTCTTTAAATTTTCAAATGTTTATTAACTTACAGCCACTCACATTCAGGTTTTGATTATTTTAACAGTTTGTTACAATACACCATTCTGATGAAGTTTCCGTGGGTGAAACAAAAGTGCTTATTTGGTGTGAATATTTTGTATTAAACTTTATACCATACTGGTTTGGCTTGGCTTTGTCTTTGCCTACAGGTGTACGGACCTTTACTGGATTTATTTTCTGCACTGCTGTGGAGTTTTGGCATTTGTATTATTTATAGCATCTCCTGTGGTTACAAGTGTAGGAAAGTGAAGCTTTAGATGAAGAGTCTGAGAGTTCTTCCTTTTCCCTCATGGTTTGGTCTGTGATATGAGGCCTTGGACTCAGAATGGGAGGAGGGATGTTAGTCCCTGCAGAGGTGACGTAAGGCCATGAAGACATTAAACAGACTTTAGCTGAAAGCCTGCCAGTCAGGCATGCTTTCAGTGGGAGTAGAGATGTGCTTCCTTTTCTCTTTTTTTAGAGGCCTGGCGGGTGTCTGAAGGGAGGAAGGCCTGGAGTCTGCAAGGAACCAGAGGCATCCGATGGACCTATTGAAAGTGCTGGTTCCCTCCCCCCGGCATCGGAAACCAATGTTGGCAAAGCCTCTATGGATGTGCCTTCTATGCATGACTGTGTGGCTTCTGTGGAGGTACCTGCTATATCCAAGGTGGCGGAGCCCAATTCCTCTACCAGGCCGACGTTGGCCTCAGGCTGAGGGACAGATGCTAGAGGCACAGCTGAAGTGGTAGGCCTTATAGTCTTGCCTTTCTTTTTTGGAGGTTCTGTAGGTACATCAGAGGAACCCTCAATCCCTAAAGCTATTTGTTTTAACCTCTGATTTTCTAAATACAAGTTATGCATGTGCAGACGGCTGCTTGGGCACAAACGCCTGACAAATGGAGCAGGCCTTGTAATCGTGCGTCCGTCCCAAACAAAAGAGGCACTGATCATGGGCGGCCTTGTGAGGTATCTGACAGCCGTACTTACACTTGCCCTTTCTGGATGACATGAACAAGCATTAAATTAAAGAAAAGGACTGAAAGATTCCCCAAACAGGGCAATTATCTGATTTCTCGAATCCAACAACCGTGAAGGCAGGAACACCTGGCATTCGACTGGTGGCGGAGAAGTTCTAAGGGCTGGTTGAGTGCAGACGTCAATTTTACGGCCCACGTTCCTTAAGCCACATCAGACGTCCCAAAAACCATACACGGAATGAAAACTTTTGTATACTGGCCGGACGCTCACAAAGCAAGAGGAGTAAACCCATATGTTGGATACTGCAACATGGGAATAGAAGGACATCTGAATTTTAGTATCCAAATTTGCGTTTATGCCAATGCCTTTTATGTCTAAATTTGCCCTAATAAAATTAGCAAAAGGTACCATAATTAGAGTGAAAAGCATGGGTGAAAGTGGGCATCCTTGTTTAGTTCCCTTCAAAACTTGCATTGAATCAGAAGTAAAAGTCACTATTTTAAAGTATGCAAAACAATTACCATAAAGAAGATTTATAAGATGTGTAAAATTACTTGAAAAATTACATTCCTCTAAGACTACAAAAGATATTTCCAATTCAGAGTAAAAAGCATTATTAATGTCTAGACTCAATGTTAGACAATGTTAGATTCTCTTGTTTACATAGCAAATTACTGTAATATTTTTTTGATATTGTCATAAGTATTTCTATTAAGAATAAAACAAGTCTGACACTCAATCATGGAAGGTAAAATATATTTTAGTCTTCTACCCTGAATTGCTATGAATAATTTATAATCTACATTTAAAAGTGAAAATGCTCTGCATGAAGACCATTCAGTTGGATCTTTGTTGGCTTTTAAACTTGGGGAGATGACAAAAGTTCCTCCTTCATGGAAATGTACTCAAGTCTTTAACCATAGAAAAAAAAACTGGGTAACATGTTTAAGGCTTCTTTAAGCAGTAACTTGTAGAGTTCTGGTATATTCCATCATTATCTGGTGCTTTGTTAGATTTTAATTAGTTAATCTGAATTTGATTTCAGACATTGAGACAGGTTTATCAATTAATTTCATTTGGTCATTGGATAATTTACTTTTCTATATCCAATTTTTTTTAAATAAAATTTTTGATTATCGGTTCAGAGTCTTATTACATCACACTGATTTTATTGTAATAATTTCAAAATCATTTTAAAATATCTATTTCAGTCACTCTTCCTTTTCTCTTATGTGAATAAATCTCTTTATATGGGTTGACTTACTAAGTAGTTTGGTTCTGCTAGCAAACTTATGCACAGATTTTGGGTCAATAGAGAAATTAATTATCATAAACTTTCTAGATTAATCCTAGTTTCATGATTTAAAATTTCCAAATACTTATGTAGATTATTAACTATCTTATATATAGGGTGGAGCAGTGGTGCAGCGGTTAACGTCGCCCCAAAGCAAGAGGTTCTCTGCTTCGATTCTCAGCTGGGGTGTCTTCTGTGTTGAGTCTGCATGCCCTCCTAGCGTTCGCATGGGTTTATTCCCAGTACTCCGGTTTCCTCCCAGGCTCCAAAGACATGCGTCTTAGAGCATTTCTCCTCGGGCCGCCGCTGAAAATAGGCTCTGTCCTAGTCAGACTTTCCTGATCAACAAATGTTAAATAAATTAAAAAATAATAAAACTGTTATTGTTACCTGTCGCCAGTTTTAATTTGTCAAGTTGTTCTTGTATCTCGTACAGTTCTTTGCCCCATTGCATATAAATTGATTTTTTGTTAATTAAGTTCTTTTTGGTCTGAAGAAGTCCTAATGGGTGAAAGCGCTTACCTCACTTTTTATTTTGAAATAAACTACTTGGACTATTTAGACCTTCGTGAATGGATTTACTGACTTTTGGATGTTGTACGAACAGTTTACAACTGACATTGTTCTTTTTGAGCACCTAGTCTATGTGGGTATTGCAGAACAATCCTGGTCTGCTCCTTTGCACTTTCGTTATAATTTTATCAGTACCTGCTTTAGGAGTGTTTACTTCCCGGTCGCAACAGTTGTTTAACTTCAAATATTTGTTCAGACTACCCCCTCTCTTGCAACCATTATTTAATTCATTAACATTTATGGAAATGCAATTAATAAATGCCATTTGTCATACAGGCCAACAGTGCAAATGTAACTCTTAAAATTAACTACATAGACCCAGTATATCTCTTTGTTAAAGAAAAAGATGTTATGTACTCACCATAACGTTCCATCTGAGTTGTTGCTTTTCACTTGCCTTCAACCTGTGGGAATATGGATCCGGTACGGATCTGACTCGGTCGCATTTTCCAGTATCAGATCAGACCTCCAAGCTCATCCCTTACCCATAATGTCCCAGTCTCCCTCCTCCCTCAAATCAAGTCTGCTGTCAATAGTAGCACCCCAACCTAACCAAGAGCCTAACACCTTGGGCAGCAGTACCCTGAAGTACCCTGAAAGCATTACAGGAAAGACAAAGGCTTGCCAAAGTAAGGGCTATGTCTCTTCCATTCGGTCCACCACACAGCCCACAAAAGGCAGTGGGGGGGGGGGGGGAGGGATGGTTGAAGTCAAATGAAAAGCAACAACTCAGAAGGAACGTTATGGTGAATACATAACTTCTTTACCTGAAGTTGTTTTCATTTGATCTTCAACCTGTGGGACAGAGTCCCGAGCTACCAAAAGACCCTGGGAGGTCTTCATGGAAGGATATTCTGGAGCATGGCGGAGCCAAAGAATGCCCTGTCTCTGGACAAGAGATCCGACTTATAGTGCGAAACAAACATGTGCAAAGATGCCCAAGTAGCTGCAGAGCATACATCATCCAAAGAAACCCTAGACTAAAAGGCCACTGAAGTAACCACAGACCTGGCAGAATGTGCCTTAAATTGATCTGGTGGAGATGATCCTTTGGCTGCATACGCCAGAACTATGCACTGAGAGATCCAATGAGCAATACTCACCTTTACCACAGATTTCCCTAACAAAGACGTAGAAAAGGAAACAAAATGTTGACCAGACTTGTGGAAGGACTGTTCTATGCAAATAAAAATGCAATTGGCTATGAATGTCCAGTAAATGCAACTTATACTCCCTTATTCTGGACGCTCGGGAAGAAAACAGGGAGATTGATAACCTGACTAATGTTAGATTCTGAAGCCACTTTCTGGAGAAAGGAAGGGTTCATACGCAAGGACACTATCTTTATGGAACACCATATAAGGGGGCTTAACAGAACACCTGAATCTCTGACACACTTTTAGCCTAGGTAATAGCAACCAGAAAAGGCTATATTCCAAGACAGTAACTGCAAATCTACTGTAGATGCAGGTTCAAAGAGAGAAGAAACCAAAGCTTGTAGAACTAGAGTAAGATCCCAAGGTGGCATAGGGTCCTTGACTGGAGGCCGAAGTAAAAAGGTACCCTTCAAAAAGGCTTTACAAAGCTTGGAAGAAGCTAAGGAAGCCAAGTTGTCTCCTATACGAAAACAGGAGATAGTTGCCAGCTGAACCTTAACCGTAAAAAAGATGGCACCCTGATGAAAAATATCTGCCAGAAACTGCAAGATGGTGGGAACTGTAGCAGTGAAAGGATCCAAATCATGCTGATACACCCATATCAAAAAACGTTTCCACTTACTGGAATAAACTTTTCTAGTGGACGCTTTGTGAACCGTTACCAAAATCTTCTTAACTGGATAAGACAGCCCGGGAGTCCTAGCTATCACTGGAACTGGAGCATCCAAGCTGTAAGTTTCAAGACTGATTAGATCTGGGTGTGGGATCCCTGAGGGATGCGAGATCAGATCCGGAACCAGATCTAATGTCCAAGGAAGACACACTATAGGAGACCACAGAGAGAGGGGGAACCATACTTGGCATGGCCAGAAGGTTACAATGAGGATCACTAAGCTCCCCAGCTGTCGAGCTTTCTGAACGAATTTCGGGATCAGGGGAAGTGAAGGATAAGCATACAGCAGACCAGTGGGCCAAGCATGAAGCACATCATCAATGGGGACTCCTCTGGAGGAGGGTTCAGTGAAATACTTGCTGCATTTCGAGTTGGAAGGAGAGGCGAATAGATCATAGCAAGGCCGACCCCACTTTAGAAAGATCTGTTCCGCTACTAAGGATTCAAAGACCGCTTGTAAGGCATCATAACAGATCTGCTAAGCCTGTTTTCCAGAATGTGGGACCTCCCCGAAATGCGCGTTGACACCAGAAAATGGCCGGTGAAGATGGCCCACTTCCACAATCTCATGGCTTTGCGACAAAGGGGATAAAACCTGGCTCTCCCCGTTTGTTGATGTACCAGACCACAGACATGTCTGTCTGGATAGCAATCGTCCCTAGGGGAAGATTGTCAAAGAGCTTGCAAAGCTAACAGCACCGCCCTCATCTCCAGGACACTGATATGCAGTTGGGTCTCCAGGGAAGACCATGTGCCTTAGACTGTCCTTCCCATACAATAACCCCCCCCACCAGAGTAGGGAGGAGTCTGTGGTCATCATGGTCATCTGGGCTGGAAGGATAAAAGGGTGACCCAGAAGATGATCGGGGGATTGAAGTCACCAGAGAAGCAAATCCCTGCAGGCTCTAGACAAACAAATTGGATGGGGACAATGGCAGATCTAGTAAGGACCACTGGTCCCACTAGGGTCCAGTGGAGAACCCTCACATGCAGACGAACTGTGGGGATGAGGGTGATCATGGCCGCCATGGACCCCAACGCCTGAACTGATTCCACAGGGGGATACTGGGTCTCAGCAACATGCAACACATGATGTCTGAGAGAATGAAGTCTGTCTGGAGTCAGAAAAACCTTGCTCTGAATGGTGTCTAACCAAGCTCTAACAAAGTCTAGAACTTAAATCTGATGGAATAGGGACATGTTGAGATTTATGGTTATGCCCAACTGATGGACAGTTTGGAGAAGGAGATCCTGGCTTGGCAGAGGTGATGCCTGGAGGGAGGAGAAGGAAGCCAATCGTCCAGGTAGGGGAAGACCTGGAACCCCTGCAACCACAGGTGAGCCTCCACCACTGCCATCACTTTGGAAAACAGCCTGGGGGCGGTGGTGAGACCAAAGGGTAGGACTCTGAACTGGTAACAATTGGCCCCCAACCTTAAGGGGAGGAACCTCCGAAAGTGCCTGTCCATTTTGATTTGGTAGTACGTATCCTGGAGGTCCACTGAGCACATTGTTATTTTTCTGCAGCAAGGCCAGAATAGATTAGAGAGTGACCATTCGGAATTTTGTCTCGGCAACCAACAGGTTTAGGGTTGAAAGACCCAGGATGGGTCTAAGTCCCCCATCTTCTTTGGCACTAAAAAGAACCTGAATAGATGCCTGATACAGACTGGTCTGGGGGGAACTGGCTGGGTGACTCATTATTTGAGCAGCTTGGAAACTTCTAGTGCTGCTACCTTCCTTTGCACAGGTGGAATGTCCAGGAGGTGTTTGGTTGGGACTGGCATTTGAATGAAGGGGATGGAGTATTCTCTGGATATGATTTGTAACACCCAACGATCATCTGTAACAGACTTCCAGGCTGTTGGGTATAGTGCGAGATGTCCCCCGATTCCCTCCAGAGACAAGCAGTCGGACAACCCTTCTGGACTGCTGAGCAGGTCTGTGCAGGAAGGAATCCCGAGACCCCTGGTTCCACAAACCCCCTCTACTGCAAGGACGGCGTCTGTCAAATCCCCCTCTGCCTCTGGGGGAGGGAGAGTTCTGAGCATCTTGGGAATAGCCCGGAGATTTCCAGAACCACATCTTCTTCACCCCTTCCCCCCCACTGATTCTGGGAAAAGAACTGTTGAGGGGTTGAGAAGCGGATCCAGATGGCAGACAGTCTACCAGTCTCTCTCACTCTGGACCAATGTATGTCATACAGTTTTTCCAGAAAGAGTGGAACCATCATACTTGAAGAGCTCTGAGAAAGCACAAAGCCAGAGCCAGTCGTGACCTCTGATTGCAATGCCTGTATCGGCCGCTCTAGTGGCATCTTTGGAAGCATGTGACAGGAGCCGCACAGAGGTGTTGGAAATGGAAGGGAGGGTGGCCATATGGAAGGTTCTCCTCCGTCGACATGGACTCTGGGGCAGACTCAGTGACCACCTTGACCAGGCCTCACTGATGTCTGATCACATGTGCCATGTAATTCAGCGCACATACCACAAATGTGGCTGAAGAGGACACCCGCTTCCCAAAATGGTCCATGGCCTGGGACTCTTGGGTCTGGTGGATGGACCGTAGAGCTCTCCTGAGTAAGAGTTTTCTTGGTGGCCACCGCCACCACCCTGTCATCAACCGGGGACTCCTTAGACCAAGGTTGCTTGTCTGATGGCACACACAAAATCCGATCAGGGCACTTGGAGATGGGCTTCACCATGTCAGGTTCCTTCCATGCCCGAGATATAACCAAATCCACAAGTGATCCATAGGAAGGGACACTCGGGAGATAGAGGGTCTTGTGCCAAACACATCCAGGAACACCAACTCATCAGGGTTGGGTTTTTGGACAGACCACCCCCCACACTGGCAAAGGATTTCCATGGTAACCGAGAGGAACCCCCCCCCTTTCCTCCAAGTCGGTGTCTTCTTGAGGGATTCCGGGCAGGGAGTTCAAGTGCCTCCTTTTACACACATTTCCAAGGAGCTCCTCAGGAAGGTGTCTCTCTTGGGAGGACTCAAACTTCTGGCCGTTCCCATGGGGGAACTCTTTGGGTCAGAGAGGCAGCAGGCTATCCCTGAGGGGGCAGGATGGCAGAATCCAGACCAGAAAGAGGGAGCCAGGACAGACTCAGAGAGCGATAGCGTCAAGGGTCTCAACAGGACAGGGAATCCTCATCACGTAGAAAGCATAAGAAATACAGTTTTGTACCTACCATAAATGTAGATGTCCGAACAGGAATGCATCTGCAGTCATAACAAATGGGTTGTCCTGTCGTCAGGCAGCCCTTCGGTCGGCCGGATTCCAAAGTCTGGGTCTGGCCTCGGCTGGTGTCGCACTTCACCCGACGTCATAGCTGCAGTTCTTCGGGTATAAAGGCATCAGCCGACGCCATTTTCCTCAGTGTTTCTTGCCCCAGATGCCAGTTGCCCTCTTGGATAGCTAAATTTTGGATAAATGCCAATGTTTCCAAATAGTAGAAGGCAAACACAAAAAATAAGCATGTATGTACATATATACAAACAAATACACCATAAGAGATCCCCCCCCAGCTAGCTATTAGGTGGGCAAATACCCTAGGAATACCACAGAGGGGAAGGAGGGTGGGTAATCCTGACTGCAGATGCATTCCTGTTCGGACATCTACATTTATGGTAGGTACAAAACTGTACTATGTCCTTCAAGGATGCATCTGCAGTCATAAGAAATGGGTAGAATACCATAGCCAAACTAGGGGAGGAGGAAGATGAAATTATGGTGTAGTTAGGATCCCTTGCAAAACAGCAGTGGCAAACCCTGCTCGGGATCTAGAGTATAAAGGTAGGTTATAATGCTTGGCAAATGTATGCACGGAGGTCCAAGTAGCAGCCTCTATAATGTCCTTGGTAGCCACTCCTCGTAAGAAAGCTGGGGTAGTGGCTGTAGCCCTTGTAGAATGAGGCCTTATGTTCTGTGGAGTTTGCTTTCCAAGGTAGGAGTAACAAAATCTAATGCAATTTCCTATCCACTTGGAGATTGTCTGTTTTGAAATTGCTTTTCCTTCCCTTCCTGTTGCATATGCTACCAGAAGCTGGTCAGTTTTTCTATTGCCCTTGGTTCTGTCCAGGTAGTAGCGCAACTGTCTATGTACATCCAAAGTATGCAGCAGTCTTTCCCCCTTGTTTTGTGGATTGGGGAAGAAGGTAGGTAGGTGGATTGCCTGGTTTAAAGACACTCTGGATACCACCTTAGGCATAAATGTAGGATTTGTTCTCATGGACACTATCTTGATGGAAGATTAGGAAGGGTTGTACTGCCATTAAAGCCTGTAGCTCAGAAACCCTTTTTGCTGAGGTAATTGCCAGCAGAAAAGCAGTTTTCCAGGATAGGTGTTGTAGATCTGCTGTTGCTGCTGGTTCGAAACGGGGGAGTGTCAATTTTTCTAGCACAAAGTTCAAGTCCCATGCTGGTAATGGTGGTTTCCTAGGAGGTTTTACATTTTTAATTCCTCTCAGAAACTGCCTGAGTAGAGGATGCGAGAAGACAGGGGGATCGAAGCTGTATTCCGCAGAAATAGCTGATGCATGTATCTTGATGGAGGAATAGGACAGGCCTGTATGGAATAATTCTGCCAAATACTCCAGGATGTTGGCAATGTCTACCTTTGACACATCTTTTCCCCTTTCAGTACTCCAAATGAGAAACCTTTTCCATTTTCCTGCATAGTTCCTTCTTGTTGAAGGTCTGCGGGCCTCAAGGATAATGTCTTTAACCCTTTGGGATAAATCTGGGTTAGTTGCTCTTATGTAATGTTCCAGGCAGTCAGCTGCAGAGTTTTCAGGTTTGGATGCAGGGTGTTGTAGCCGCTCTGAGTTAACAGCAAAGGAATCAGGGGTAGTGTCCACATTTTCCCCCGAGACATGCTTCTCAGTAGTGGGTACCAATGTTGTCTTGGCCAGTCTGGAGCTATCAGAATGATCCTTGGACGTTCCTCTGATTTTCAATAGCACCTTGTGCATCAAAGGAAGAGGTGGGAATGCATATGCTGTCAGGCCTTTCCAACTGAAGGATAGAGAGTCCACCCTCCAAGCAAGTGGGTGGTAAGTCCTTGTGCAGAATTTCTTGAGCTGGTGATTGAGTGGGGATGCGAACAGTTCTATTTGTGGCAGTCCCCATTTCTTTGTGATGACCTTGAAGATGTCCGGGTGTAGCATCCATTCGTGAGCATCTGAGGTAGTTCTGCTTAATATGTCTGCTAGGATGTTTTCTTTTCCCGGTACAAAAATTGCTTGTAACTGAATGTTGTAGCTCAGAGCCATATTCCATAGGTCCAGTGCCATCCGGCATAGAGGGTATGAATGAGTGCCTCCCTGTTTGTTGATGTACCACATGACTGTGGTGTTGTCTGTCATTATCATCAACTGCCCTTCTTGGAGGAATGGTCTGAAATTCTGGATTGCTAGTTTTACTGCCAGCATTTCCTTTTGATTTATGTGCAGGTGCAGCTGATCTGGCGTCCATAAGCCTTGTATGCACTTGTCCAGCATGTGGGCCCCCCAACCGAGGTCTGAGGCGTCCGTTGTGATGGTTTGGCTTGGTTGAATGCTGTGGAAGGGCAAACCTGGGTTTGACTGGCATGCCTGAGCCCACCATAGGAACTCTTGTTTCAGGCATGGGATTAGTGGTATTTCGGTTTCTAAGCTGTGCCTGTGTTGAGACCATAAATTCTTCAGGTACCACTGTAGCTTTCTCATATGCAGTCTGGCATGAGGGACCAGGATTATGCAGGATGCCATGAAGCCCAAGGCCTGCAGTACTTTCCTTGCTGTTAGTTTGTTCTGCTCTGTTAATGCCAAGAAGTAGAGAGGAAGTTGTTCTTGTTTTTCTGCATTTAGGAATGCCATCTGTTTTACTGTGTCCAATTCTGCACCTAAGAAGGTTATTCTTTGGGATGGCATCAGTCTTGACTTTTTTATATTGACTGTATATCCCAGGGCTTGCAGTAAGCAAATGACTCTTTGTAAGTCTTCTGTTAGCTTGTTTTTGTTGTCCGCTTGTATCAGGCAGTCGTCCAGGTATGGATATATTTAGATTCCCTGAAGCCTGCAGTGAGCGATTACTGATGCCAGGCATTTCGTGAACACTCTGGGCACAGTAGATAAGCCAAAGGGCAATGCTGAGAATTGATAATGCTCTGATCCTGCAAGAAATCTGAGGTATCTTCTGCAATTTGGTCGTATGGGGACGTGCAGGTATGCCTCCTTGAGATCTAGAGTCACCAGCCAATACTCCTTGCCCAGCATGGGAAGAAGTTGCTGTAGGGTCAGCATTTTGAATTTTGGAACAATGATGAATGTGTTTAAAGCGGACAGGTCGAGAATAGGCCTCCAATTTTTCTCTTTTCTTGGTACCAGGAATAGTCTGGAGTAAAATCCCTTTCCTTGTTCCATAGGTGGTACCCTTTCCACAGCTCTCATCTTTGCTAATTGAGCTATTTGTTTTAGAGCTTCTGTCTTTTGATTTGGTGGCAGGTTTGGCATTCCTCTTTTTCCTGGTAAAGTATGGAAATGGAACCTGTAGCCTTGGTCTATAGTTTGCAAAATCCACTTTTCGCTTGTGATATAGTGCCAGTTTTTTGAAAATAAGGCTAACTTTCCACCTAAGGGTGCTGCTATTTGTTCCCTGGTAGGCGGTGCCAGAGCCAAGTCACTGTGATTGTCCTGTTGCAGTGGTAGTTGTTGTGTCTGTGCCTCGTTGGTTGTTACCTTGCCACTGGCGTCCCCTGTAGGCACCTCCTCTGGATTGATTTCTGGCTCTTGAACGCCTATTCCTGCCTCTCTGAGTTTTAGAGGAGTCTGGAAAGGACCAATTTTTGGAAGGCCAATTCCTGCTAAACCTTGGAGGCTGAACCTGTAAGAAATCTTTCACTGTTTGTACAGATTTTGCCTTCTCTTCCATTTTCTTCAGTACCTGTTGAGCAGGAGAACCAAATAAACTGACCTTATCCATAGGAGCATCTAATAGTTTTGCTTTAACAGGATCCGGCAAGACCTGTTCTTTCAACCATGCATGCCTTCTTATAACTGTGCCAGTCATGGCTGATCTAAAGGAAGCCTCCAGTGCAAAATAGCCACATTTTAAAGAATGGTTACTAACCTGCTGAATGTTATGCACCATTTCTAGAACATATTTCTTATCTAAAGAATCATCAGAGGACAGTTTTTTAGTTAACTGATCAAGCATAAACTCCTGGTATTGGATCATATGAAACTGACAGTTCAATGCCCTAGCTGAGAGAGTAGCAGAGGTGTATACTTTTTTACCCCATCTCTCTAAGGACCTGGATTCCCTTTCAGAAGGGAGAGGGTTTTTAACTGAGGTCGGCTACTGCCTTAGGCCCCTGTGAGATAGTCTCGGATCTGCAAAAGGGGCCTTGTATAAATGGTGATGAGTGTCCGGGACCCTGTAGAACCTATCGGGCTTAGCAGGGGCTGGAGGTAAAGTATCAGGAGCAGTGCAAGCATCATTAAATGCATCATCTACAACAGGAAGAACTGGAGGTATAGCTAAAGGCCTATGTTGTGGTAAATGTAAAAAGGTCCTAAGCCTTTTCCTTGAATCTGAGAAATCTTGTCCCTGCCATTGGAAATGCTCTCTCATGGCATGTAAGGTTTCCCCAAAGGAAAATTCCTCTGGTGGAGAGGCAGAAGGAATCGATTCCTCAGCATCGGAGTCTTCATAAGTAGAAAAAGGAGCCTCTGGATGATCTGTATTGTCTGTATCATCAGAAGAATCATCCGAGGACACTGGCTCGGGGGGGGGGGGGCTCTGCTCTAGGTCTCTTTTCTGGAGGAGGTTGAGAGGCCCTGTCTGGGTGAGATTGGGATCCCCTAATTAAAGAGATGAGACCCTCTGCCAGAGTGAGCATTTGGGAACTGGAACTGGGCCTGTGAGAGGGGGGCTTAACAGGCACAGACTTAGAAGTTTTGGCTGCTTTAGCCCTGGCAAAGGCCTTTACGGACATGGCTGCAGGCGGCCTAGCAGCACCACGTGCAGGGGTTGAAACATCCAAAGGGATGGTGTCCGATAATTCTTGTGAAACCACAGTAGCAGGTAGAACTTCAGAGGCCGATTCAACTAGGTTAGAAGGGGCCTCGGTAGTAGTCATGGATTCGGCTGAAGATAGAACCGTTTGCTCGGTTTCGGCCGAAACCGAGACACTCGCGGTTTGCTTAACCGCGGTTTTGGCCGAAACCGCGGACCGCGAGTGTCGGTCCTTTTCTTTGCGTTTCTTATAAACTTGTGAAGTCGGAGGATCCGACGGCATTATGTACGCAAAATCTGAGCCGAAAAGCTGTTCAGCAAACTCCGACCGACGTCTAAGCGTCCGTCGGTTGAAAGAAGCACAGGCTAAACAAGCTGCTACGTCGTGGTCTGGGCCTAAACAAGGTAAGCAGTAAGAGTGGAAATCTTTATGAGGTATTTGTTTCCCACAAGTTAAACAGTTATTCACTTTTTCTGACATCGGCTGAGGCAAGAAAGAGTCCCCAACGGGTACTTAGCTTTTAGAAGTCTTCAAGTAGTATTTGGTAGTAGTAATCTCTGGATCTGACCGACCGGCACTTGCGAACAGCTTCTGCTTGAGGCGCCACGCGCAAGAAAGACTGAGGAAAATGGCGCCGGCTGATGCCTTTATACCGAAGAACTGCAGCTATGACGCCGGGTGAAGTGCGACACCAGCCGAGGCCAGACCCAGACTTTGGAATCCGGCCGATCAAGGGCTGCCTGACAACTAATGCCACGACCCCTAATCATCAATGTCGGCGTCAGTCACACGCCAAGAAGCAGGAAGCATACAAAAAATAGTATATCAAAACTCTGCTACACAAAAACATATACAATAGATACAACAAGGCGTATAGACTGCGATAACCAGACAAACTCATGTACAACACCACCAAAGGACACAAAGGGAATACCTTCTACAATTGATTCCAAATATACAACATCCTAACATCTACAAATATATGTACCAAAAAACTGTACTATACATGCTTACAAATTGGGGTGCAGCAACTAAATGGTAGAATAAAAACAGCAGTGGCCAAATCTAAAGCAATGAGGGGTAGAAACAGGAGAGTGAAATTGGGTTGAACATAAAGATTGTCTGGACAGGTAAACCTTACAAAAGCAAGTAAGGCACCACTGCTTAAGTAATTGTTATGCACTGAACTCAAGTAGTGGCTTCCTCAGGCTCCTTACCCTAGAATTATAGGAAAGTGTGATGGGAATTGTAAAGCCCTAGTAAAATCCCAGCTCCAGGCAGCAAGTATCTCCTTGAAGATAGGGGAATAACAAGCCCCAATGAAATGCAATTGAAACCTAGAAATAGTTTGTTTAATGAGGCCCTTAGAGCTGAACTAAAAGCAAATAAAACAAAACAACTGCATGCACTGCCTAAAATCAAACCTCCTAATAAAAACTTTGATGGAGGCATCTAAAGTGTGCAAAACTGGAAAAAAACAAACGCAAAGGACTGTGTATAAATCAAAAATGTAGGTAATAAAACGCATAGTACAAAAAACACTAAAGACTGCCTAATGGCCTCAAAGGATTTAAATCTAGCTATAAGCCTGCGTACATAATAGTGTCAGAAAATCGTATGTAAAATAGAAACCACCTTTGCCCAAAACAAAAACACCTTCTGCCATTGATACCTGCAACAAGAAAACAAATCAAAAGGAAGTCACAGCCATATTCAGGAAAAATCCACCCACCACTAAGGTTTGAGATATACAAAACATATGCCAGCATCCAGATCCTGTAACTCAGTAGGAGTCTTAAAGGGGAAGTAAAAAGCAACAAACAAGTACAACATGGCTTGTCAGCAGGAGTAGCACAGGAGTGGGGTTCAACAATAGGTTGCTAAACATTGAAATTGAGAAAATCAAGATGCAAAAATTGCGACCCACCTCACAGTAATATATCAGTAAATTATTGAAGAAAAACACTCAAATTTTTGGAAGAAAGAACAAAAAGCTTTGCTGAACTCCTTCCAAAAATCTATTGAAGAGCCACACTCCTCAGCTCACTCAAATTGCCATTTACTTTCTCCCACTCAAAATCTCTCAGGCTCTTGCTTTCTGAAGTTTTCTCCTGAAATGATTTTGAGCTCCTGCTTAACAGATTGTGAATTCCATTGATTGAAGATGACTGACATTGAGCAATAAACAGAATATCAACCACTGTTAATGAGGATGGAGAGTTAAGATGTTTGAGCAGGAACACAGACAGGCCAGTAGCTTATGAGAAGGACCTTCTGCCAAGGCAAGCTCAGAGGCTCATCCTTCTTCTGGTTTTAGTGTACAGTGCCTTGGTGCATCAGGGAGGTGAGCTAGAGGTGAAAACATACCTTACCTTTGTAAAAAGGGAGAATCTATGAAGATGGAAAAGCCAAGCCAACTGTGTCCACCAATACTTCAGCAGCTGGTGCAAGTGGAGGCAGTGGACACAGAGCTGGCACATGTGTCCATGACACTTTTGCAGCTTCTCAAACACATTTCCTCCCTTCATCCAGTATGATCCATGATTTGTCTGCTTAACCTAGTTGCAGGGTGGACATGCTCCCATGAAAAACCTTCATGAGGATCCATGTGAAGACTTAGTAAGGTGCTAGAAAGGAGTTGCCCTCAAAAATCGAGGATTTGATTGTTAGAGGATAACAGCCGCCCAAGATGTCAAAATAAGATGTTCCATCTGCTCAAAGTGTGACCTGCCCTCTGAGTTGTTTGTCCTTTGAATGAATTCATTAATGCAAACTGACTGCTAAGAATGAGTTCCAAATGTCGAATCATGTTGATATTGTTCCCTGGCGGTCACTGTGTCTTGTATCCACCCTTCCACTGTACATGTAGTAAAGCAATGTCCGCTTAATGACCCTGGCATCTGACTTTCAATTCCTCGGAGCCTCTAGAGTGAGGCAGGCCTCTTTCGTTTCTGACTGACTTGCATTAGGTCCACCACAAGTGGTTTATGTGCGTATCTGACAATTTAACTGTGTTGCCTGTCCAAAGTCTGGCAGAGCTGTTGAATGACATTGTTGTGTCCAATCCTCAGCTTTGCACCATGCATAAGGAGAATACAAGATGCCAGAATAAATGATATTCACATTGGGATTGTGAAGCATAAGATGCCATGAACAGCATGCTTGAAGCAGTCAGTGTTGGAGGATACAAGATGATGAGGGGGTTGATAGAAGTAAAAGTGAATTTGCAGTTTGTTACTCGTCTCTTAAAACATGTCCCAGACTCATCACAGACTTCTCAGACCCTGTAGACTCTCTTTTTTTAGGGCTCAAAGAATACCCTAGGTCGCTTTCACAAAATATAACATATCAAGTATGCTGTTTCTTTTCTTCTCATCAGGCCCAGCCTAGGCATCTTTGTCCTTTCTTAGAATAGAGAAGATTTCGAAGTAAGTCTAGAAGCTATGAAGAATCTGGAACCCAGTGAATAATTCAACCTAGAAACATAGACTTTATAATGCAATAGAGAGAGCAAATAGCAAGAGTTCAGAACTGATAATGAGCCTTCTAGAGCTGCAAAAGCTTAGAACTGATACTTGAAATCTTAGAGCCTTTGAGCCGAAGAAAAAAGACCACTTAGTGATCTTTGCCCATGAATTTCCACTTGAGATGTAGAAAACCATCCTTGAGTCTGGAGAATGTCAAAACTAAAAGCTGGAGACATAACGCCAACATCTTGAACTTGGGAATGTCCAAAACGTGTTGAACTGAGCCCTTCGAAAATGAGTAGGCCCTTTCTTGGACCCTGTCTGACTGGCTGAATGGCCCCTATCTGGCCCCGTCTGAATACAGGGACTGGCTGAATGGCCCCTATCATGCCTAATGGAGATATTAGTGTGGAAATAACTTTTCTTTGTGGAGGAGCATAAATCTGCAATAATTTGATCAATGTAATTGTTGAAAGATTTAATCTGAGGCCGTTGTGTCCAAAACTCATTTGATTTGAGAAAATCGAATCCTACCTCTTTGGAAAAAGACGTGCTCTTGCCCAAAGGAGCTGCCAGGCAGAATTCTGAGAAAGACAGGTCCCTCACCCCAGGTCTACCACAACCTAGACCCCTGACCCCCTCAGGAGAAGACTCCCCCCTTCTCAGCCTAAGAACCCCCCTAACCTACCACGCCTACCTACCCCACCTCAGACTTAATTACCAGGAGGCCCTTGCCTTTAGCAGGCCCACCACCTTAAAATCTTAGTGGCTGCTTGCAAAAAAACGATTAACAGTTTGCAAAACTTCCATTGCTTCCACTTATTTTTAACTTTTGTCCACTTTAAAATTCAAACAACACACCAGCTCAAACAGGCACATCAGCTCAGACCAGAAAGGCATGTTCGTTACATTTCCATCAACATGGCATCCTTGAACTCACTCCTTAACAGAACAGCCAGCACGAATCCTCGAACTCAAACTGCCTGTACAGCAAAAGAACCACAGCATCCACCACACCCACTAGAGAGAACCATGAATTAAAATCCAGCAAACCTTACACTCAATACCTTTCTAAACACTCCACACCTTATTTCAAAGTAATTGGAGATAATTTTTTATTTGAGCATCCTGAAAATCCAACAATGCCCTCAATGGAACTGATAAGAAGTGTACACCTTTCTTCCCACCTCTGGCCCCAGCCCCCTTGCCTCTTTTTTCTTGACCAACAGAAGCTAACTTTATGAGCCTCGGACTTAACCAGAGACCTGGAAACTCCCTAACACCTCCCCAGGACTCTTCTGAGCAGGGTTTGTGAGCTCACTCACCCTATAATACTAGGCAGGCTTAACACAAAGAGGAATAGCTCACAGCAGGGTCTAGGGCCTGCAAAACATCTTCCACCACATTCAACAAAGGAGGACAGGCTCCAAAAGGCCTATGCTGGGTAATTCCCTTCCTCCTGCTCCCTTTCCTGAAGCAGAGGAAAGCCTTTTCATTTAAAGTGCTCAGAGAATGGAAATGCAGAGTCTCTGAAAAGACTTGTATAATGAGATATAGGATCGGAATCATCCATCATCCAGAGGAGGAGAATAAGTAGGATACTCCTGCATATCTTCCACAGAACTGAATGACTTACTCTGAAGATCTCTGTTTCAAACTATCAAACTCTCTTCCATCCTAGGCCTCTTATCAGGCGGGGCATAGAAATCAGCAATATATAATCTCAACCCTAAGCATTTGTAAGAATATACAGGATAGGTAGAATGAACCCGCAAGAGGAGAAGAGGCTGAGAAAGAATTAGGCCTAAAGAAAAGTGAACAGAGAAGGAGACCAAGAGGCCACCTGAAGAGAGAGGAAGAGGAGAACCTGAGAAGCCCCTCCTACCTCCTGCCTCCCACCTGGGAGGCTCCCTAAGTAATAGTCTCTGTACTGCCATGGAAACCTGCTGCAAAAACTTGCTCACCACTGCTCCACTAAAGAACCTTCTACCGGGACTGCCGTTCACTCAACCTTCCCTTCCCTGTTGTTTTTTGGGACGCGCCTTTCTCAAGGGCGTCGGGCGCCGGAGCATCCTGACGGCATTTACGCTCAACAAAACTCAAACCTGGCTAAGTTAACACCTCCTAAACTCTAAACCTAGCACATAGAGAGGCGGCACACAAAGCCGAAGCGCGTGCCAACAACGCCGCACACCAGGCACTGGTAATCCAATATGAGGTATCTGTTTCCCGAGAGGTATCTACAGTTATTCACTTTTCTGACATCCGGTAAAATACTGAGGCAAGAAAAAAAAAATGTTCCCCCAAAACCCAAATGTTCCAACGGGGGTCTCTGAAACTCCGTGTTTTCGAAAACAAACCGGAGAAACGCCCAACCTGCACCTGCAAACCTTTTCTGCATTCGACCATGCAAAAACTGAGGAGGATATGACGGTCATCATGCGACAAGTCCCCACCGACTACTGTCAGTCTAATGCGCCTGACCGGCCCGACCTTGGCTCTCTGGTACTATGGAAGACGACTGACGCGCGGACTATACCCAATAGTCAGGACTGCAGCAATGGAAAACGAAGAACATCAGGACAACCCATTTGTTATGACTGCAGATGCATCCTTGAAGGACATCAAATCCTGGAAGCTGAGACCAAGGCTGGGTCCATCCAACACCGCCCTATCGGATCCGGCACAGAGGCTATGGCTCTGAGTTAACTGGAGCTGAACCACCCTGGGCAATGGTCGGCGTTGAGGTGCCAAGAACCATCAGCACTGACCTCTCAACGTCGAGGGGCCTCAGACCCATGGACTCCTAAGCTGGAGGTTGGATCAGAGAATGAGCAATTGGCATAAAGGCAGACTACATGCTCCCAACCCCAGAGGGGGAGGGAGCAGGCAGGACTCCCATCTGAATCTGGTTCCTGCTGAATTTATACATCATCCTGCCCACCTTGGCTTCAGAAAGCCTGCAGGTGGACCAGGCAGAGGAAACCATGGAAACTGGCTAGAAGAGGCGCTGGGGAGAGGCTGATAAAGGGGATTGGGCCCAAGAAACCTCCGGCTCCAGGGAAAAAACAGGGTGAACAGAGCTGAAGGGAGACTGTGCTGGAAGCCAGGTGAGACTTAGCCAGAGGCTCGCCGAGGAAGCGTGGTCGGAGGACCAGTTTCTGGGCCTATCTCGATCTTTGTGCTTGTGCTTCTCCCCGTCCCTGTCCCCCTTGGTGGGAGTGGGTCTATATTAGATAAACAAAAGTTTATCTAATCAAACGCGCACGAGCGAAAATTGCGGAACTCGAAACTGCAATTGTGAGATCGCGGTACAGTGAAGATTGGAATATTTGCCCTTTCCTCACTGTAGTACAATCTCGGAGTTGGAGTATATATTTAGCGAGGGGTGTGGGGAGCGCAGCCCTCCACAATTCCAGTTTCGAGTTCTTGGATTTTCGCTCATGTGAGCGTTCGATTAGATAAACTTTTGTTTATCTAATATAGACCCGCAGGAGTTGAGTCCTAGAGGCTGGGCCGGAGGATGGAGTGGAAGCAGGGGCCTCAGAGGAAGGTGGAGGAAGGAGGCCCTTCAGGATCAAATTGTTCCTCTTGTCAATCAATGAGTGGGGGCCGAATCCCATGTAGATCGAACAAGAAGTGTCCAGGTGTGGTACCCCTAGACAAACCATGCACAGAGTGTGGCTATCAGAAAGGGGAAGCTTATGGCCATACCCTGTGCATTTCCGAAACCCTGGCTTGGGGGGTCTCTGCCATGGTATCTGAAGTAACACACACACACACACACACACACACACACACACACACACACACACACACACACACACACACACACACACACACACACACAAAACTAACTTAAGAGAAGGAAGGAAAGAAAGGGAAAGGAGAGGGGCTTTTTTTTTTTGAAGGGTTTAGAGGACTGACACCTGAGCACAAGGGTAGGGATGAAATTAGAAATAAAAAGGGTCTGAAAGAGCCACAGAAAAGTGAACAGAAAAATGTTTAATAATTCACTTACCAGGAATCTGGAACAATGGACTCCGATGCTAGTTAGACATGCAGCAAATGAGATCTGAGGGGAGGAGGGAGACAGCGGCATTATGGGTAGGTGAGGAGCTTATGCTGGAAAATGCAGATGAGTTAGATCCGTACCGGATCCGTATTCCCACAGGTTGAAGATCAAATGAAAACAACTTCAGATCTGTTTATTAATAGTCATACTGACATTGACATTCAAAAGTTTAGACACAATTGTTATCGTAGAATTTTTAATGCAACTAAACACTTAAAATCCTTCAAACCCCTCATGGAGTCTTAACACTCGCTGCTTGAACAGTCTAACCATCCAAGCAAACCCACCCATCTACTATTCTAAAAAGCCCAAAGCTCTCTGCTTCAATTAAAATAGTCATTAACAGCAAATTAAACACAAATCTGTATCCTTTAAAATCGGTATATATGTGTGAAAACACAAGAGAAGTATTATATACCCCAAAGCATATTTCTCATTTTTATATGCTCATTAAAACACTAAGATAAATAAAATGTATTATTGTTCAATAACTATATATACAAATCTTGAATCTCATCTACGGTCATCCTGAAAAGATGAGAAACTGCTGTACTGTAGTTAAAAGTTTCCTATTATGTGCCTCACAAAAAGAATTTCCTTCCAGAATCATCCATTTCCATTCTGTGAAAATGTAATAAATAGGTGTCATGAAACATTTAAATAATGTATTGCTATTCGAGCTCTGCAGTTATATTATGTCATCCCTATTAAATATAAGGTTTGTTTCTTTTTGTTTTGTATATAACTTAAGTGTAATAATATACTCATAACATTAACATAAAGCTTCTAATAAAAAGGCTGCCAATGTCATATATATGTTCGCATCACTATTAATGTAATGCTTTTATGAAGCATCTTAATATGTACATTCAAATAGTCTTTAAGAAATGTACTCATATCACAATACATGCATTATTTGGTTTTCATTAACATACAGCCTTATTAAATGATGAAGAGCAACACTTATTACAGATCTTAATGTAAATACAACATTAACCAAATATTTGATTTACATTCTTTGCATAGCTTTCTTGTCATTTGTCTTGTGTAACAAACTACACTGCTTTAACAGAAATGATGTATCCATATGCTTATTTTTCATTCAAAAAAGATATCAAAACTAATCATTTAGAAAGAGAAAAAAAATAAACTATTGGTAACCTACTATAGCATAGCGAATTATACTGCGGTGGTGGTGCTGCGGTAGCGTTGTCGCCTCACAGTAAGACGTTGTCCTGTTCGATTCTCAGCTAAAGCGTCTTCTGTGTGGAGACATGCGTGAATGGGCGTACCTTCGTTGAAGGTTGTACGTCAGGGCAGGCAACTCGGTACGTAAAAATCTGCTGCCAATCATTAGCGGACCGGAGTTCCGTGGTGGCGACCCCTCACTGGGAAAAGCCGAAAGACACAACAACAACTATAGCATAGCGAATTACATTAAGCTAAGATGTATTAACTGTACAATATAACTTGCATTTTAATTTAAGTTTACCAGAAATCGGTCTAAAGGGTCTTGTTGTATTCCCCATTCACATTCTTATGGTTTTTCACTGACTTTGTTCAACTGAGAAGATAGTGACATTTGAGCTAATGTATTATTCACAGGTTCCACCTATTATTAAATTAACCTTCTAAAGCTGTCCACCAATAAAAATCATAAGCTGTCAAAAGCCCTGATTCTCTGCATTGGTGGGAAACTTCACAAAGTTTGAGATGTTTACCAGAGAAAAATTCAAGTGTTTAAGATGAGAAAGCTCAAGCACTACCGAGAGAGGGGAAGAAAAAAAAATCCTTTCTTTCTACTTTTTACAAATACATCTTGTAACCAGACATGTTTTCCTAACTCTCTGACAGTGTCATCTCATTATCAAGACTAAGGAACACATATAACAAATCTATAAGGAAAGACCATTTTAAATTTATTCTAAGCACCACAGCCCCTTCATTTGTGAACTACAACATGAAATATATTCACAGGGAGTAGAACTATCCCCCTCCTCCGAAAACAAACGCATAGCTCATCTGGTAAGGCACAACAGCTACACATTATCAAAGAGCGTGCACTAATAAGGTAAACACCTTTCAGGTTATACTATTAGTAATGTTGAAATAACTCCTCAAATGTTAAATAAGTCAGACAGGCTACATCTACATTCATGTCAATTTATCCACCCTGTAGGGCATTTTTCACTGTTACTGCTTTTAAAACATGAAATGCCACTTGAAGCACAAGCCCCTTTTTAGTAAACAATTTCCCATTTATGGAAATAAGACAACTTGGATATGTAAACTAATGTAATCAAACTCAGTGCAACTACAACTGAAACACAGACACAAAGCATGCATTAGCTTAATGGTACACTGTGAATGCAACACCATGATGTAAATTTTGGTATAGGTACTATATGATTTTAAACAAGGACTGAGACAAAAAAAGACCTACTGTTTTGTTATAACATATCAAGTAATGGCTGTTTATAAAATAGGAAAATATAATATAAAAAGGTTACTTTACATCTGGTTAATTTTTCTAACGTCTGTTTATGTTATAGAGGAGTATGAGATCTTTTCCAGTATTACATAAAAATGTGAAGATAGAGATATTTGTATAAGGAGAAAAACAATCTTTAGCATTGTGTTATAAATAAATAAACCAGTCATTTGCATCTTAATTTCTTCTTCTTTTCATTTACCTTCCATCCATTTTTCTCTGCTTGTCTCTTCAAGGATATAATGGACCAATCCATATCTTGTGTTTTCTAATATTTTATTAGTTTTTAGATAGGACAATGCAGGGTCCAGATCTTCAATGGGTTTAGTTTCGTCTGAAAGGAAAATCTTTAATCTGTCTGGAAACAGTAGACGTATTTTTGTTTTTTTCTTAAGCTCTCTAATGAGAGGAGGAAATTGTTCTCTCTTGGATAGTACTGCTGCAGAACAGTCTGTCAAAAAGTACAGTTTTGTACCTACCATAAATGTAGATGTTCGAGTGCATACACTGCTGCAGTCATTACACTTGGGTTATCCTGCCGTCAGGCAGTTCCCCAGTCGGTCTGAGTTCCAAAGTCTTGATCCGGCGTTGGTTGCTGTCGCCTCCTCCCTGACATTAGTGTGGCAGGGGTATACAAGACACAGCCGACGCCATTTTCTTCAGTTTTTCTTGCCTCAGATGTCAGATGCCCCCAAATAGGTAGGCAATTCAAATTGCTAATAAAAACATACATAAGAAAAGCAAACAACTTTCAGTTACCAGCAAATACTCCCCCATATGTACTAAAGGGTAGAAGACCGAGGGACGTACCAGCAAGTAAGAGGGGAAGGAGGGAGGGTAACCTGGACTGCAGCAGTGTATACACTCAAACATCTACATTTATGGTAGGTACAAAACTGTACTATGTTCATCGTGTTACACTGCTACAGTCATTACACTTGGGTAGAATCCCAAAGCTGAGGTAGGGTGGCTGGTTCTATAAGGCATTAGGGATGGCTATAAGGCCCTGCAGCACTGCGAAGGTGAAGCCAGCTCTGGATGTAGAATATAGAGGCAGATGGTAGTGTTTGGTGAAGGTATGCACAGAACTCCATGTTGCTGCTTCCAAAATATCCTTGGTAGGTACACTTCTGAGGTAGGCAGTTGAAGTGGCTGTTGCTCTGGTGGAGTGAGATCTAATGCTGCTAGGTACAGGTTTTCCAAGGTATATAGCAGAAATGTATACAATGTCCTAGCCAATTTGAAATAGTTTGTTTTGAAATGGCTTTTCTCTGTGCTCCTGCAGCATATGCTACCAATAATTGCTCAGATTTTCTGACAGCTTTGGTTTTGTTCAAGTAGAAGCGTAACTGCCTGTGAATGTCTAAGGAATGCAGTAGTCTCTCCTTTATTCTGTGGTTTTGGATAAAAAGTTGGCAAGTGAATAGTTTGGTTTAGAGACACACCTGATACCACCTTTGGCATAAATGTAGGGTTAGTTCTTAAAGACACCCTATCCTGGTGGAAAATGAGGAAAGGTTCCACTGCCATTAGTGCCTGTAATTCTGAAACTCTTCGTGCTGATGTTATTGCCAGAAGCACAGCAGTTTTCCAAGAGATATATTTTAATTCTGCTGTGTTAGCTGGCTCAAAAGGAGGTAAAGTTAATTTTTCCAGAACAAAGTTGAGGTCTCAAGTTGGAGTAGGTGCTCTACGGGGCAGTCTTATATTTTTAGCCCCTCTGAGGTACTGTTTTAGCAAAGGATTAGAGAAAATTGGTGGATCAGTGTTGTAATGAGCAGAGATGGCTGAGGCGTGGATCTTGATGGATGAAAAGGAGAGGCCTTTGTCCAGCATCTCAGTCAAATATTGTAGTATCTGAGGAATGTTTGGGACAAGAGGGTCAAGGCAGTGAGCCTGGTTCCAGGCACAGAATCTGTTCCATTTATCCGAGTAGGCTTTTCTGGTATAAGGCCTTCTGGCCTCCAGTATGACATCCATAACAGCTTTGGAGAGAGGCATTGCTTGCTTGACTAAGGAATCTTCCATGCAGCTAGGTTTAAGGTAGTTAGCTGGCTGTGGAGTATCCGATTGTTGTATTGAGACAGCAGATGTGGGATTTGAGGCAAAATCCAGGGTGGTCCAGGGTGGTCCTTGTGCCAAGTTTTTTATGCTGGCGTGGCCAGTCTGGTGCAATCAGGATCATCTTTGGCTCTTCTTGCCTGGCTTTTATGAGTACCTTTGGAAGGAGAGGTAGTGGTGGGAAAGCGTATACTTGTAGATTTTTCCAGCTGAATGAGAGGGCATCCACTTTCCACGCTTGTGGATGGTAACTCCTTGTGCAGAATTTCTGTAGCTGGCAGTTCACTGGGGATGCAAACAGATCTATGTCCTGGCTCCACCATTTCTGTGTTATTATTCTGAATATTTGTGGATTCAATTCCCATTCGTGGGGATCCATGATGTTTCTGCTTAAGTCATCTGCCAGTGTGTTTTTCTCTCTTGGCAGAAATTGTGCTTGCAGATAAACTTGATAGTTTATAGTTGTGTTCCACAAGGTCATGGCTTGTCTGCAGAGGGGGTAGAAGTGAGTGCCCCTTTGCTTGTTTATGTACCACATAACTGTGGTGTTGTCTGTCTTTAGTAGTAGTTGTCCTGGATGCAGCAGGTCCTTGAAAGCTATAAGGGCATTTTGTACAGCTAGCATCTCTTTTTGATTGATGTGAAGATGTCTTTGTTCTGCGGGCCACTTGCCCTGAATACATTTTCCTGCCATGTGTGCTCCCCAGGCGTAATCCGATGCATCTGTTGTCAGTGTTTACCTGGCTGTGGGTTGAGTAAAAGGCTGTCCCTTGTTGAGGTGACAAGCTTGAGCCCACCATCGAAACTCCTGTTGAAGGCAAGGAATTAGTGGTATAACTGTTTCCAACTTTGACAGTGTTGAGACCATACACTCTTTAGGTACCATTGTAGTTTCCTCATATGCAGTCTGGCATATGGAATTAGTAGTATGCAAGATGCCATGTAGCCCAAGGCCTGCAGAATTTTTCTTGCAGGGAGCTGGGTCTTTGTTGCCATCAATTGAAAGTATCGAGTCAGTTGTCCTTGCTTGTCTGGCGTGAAATAAGCCATCTGGGGCCACTGTGTTCAAGCTGGCACCCAGGAATATCATCTCTTGTGAGGGCACTAGTTTTGATTTCTTTTCGTTTAATGTGTACTCCAGGCAACTTAACTTTTTTTGCAAACGCCAGATGGTTTAGTAGAATGTCCTTGCTCTCTGCTTGAATCAGGCAGTCGTCCAGGTATGGGTAAATTTGTATTCCTGTCTGTCTGCAAAATGCAATGACTGGTGGCAGGCACTTTGTGAAGACCCTGGGCACAGTAGATAAGCCAAAGGGCAGTGCAGAGAATTGATAGTGCATTGAACCAGCTATGAATCTGAGGTATCTTCTGCAGTTTTGTCTGATAGGGACATGCAGGTATGCCTCCTTGAGGTCCAAGGTGACGAGCCAAGCTTGCTTGCCCAGCATGGGAAGAAGCTACTGTAATGTCAACATTTTGAATTTCGGAACATCCAGGTAAGTGTTTACAAAAGAAAGATCCAGAATGGGCCTCCAGGCTTTGTCTTTCCTGGGAACCACAAAGAGTCTTGAGTAAAATCCTTGTCCTTGTTCCTGTAATGGTACATTTTGAATAGCTCTCATGTCCATGAGTGCTGTAATTTGTTTTTGAGCCTCTGCCCATTGATTTGGTGGCAGATTTGGCATTCCTTTTAACCTTGCAGAGTGTGAAAGTGGAACCAGTAACCTTGAGATACAATATTGAGAACCCATTTGTCTTTGGTGATCATATGCCAATTGTGATAGAAAAGTGCCAGTTTTCCTCCCAATGGAGCGGCTGCCAAGAGAGAGCTGTTTGGCAGCTGTAGTGGGAAGTCATTGGGGCTGCTTTTTATATGGTTGGGGCCCGTCTTCCCCTTCTTTCTGGCCTGATGCTCCCCATTGTCGAGGCCTGTAAGGACCTTGTGGTTGACCTCTACCTCTTGGACATCTGTATCTGCCCTTTTGAGGTCTGTCTAACTGGAAAGGACCAATTCTTTGTTGGCCAATTTCTGCTAAATCGAGGAGGCTGCACCTGTAAGAAATCCTTCACTGTTTGCATAGATTTTGCCATATCCTCCATTTTCTTTAATACCTCTTCTGCCTTAACTCCAAACAACACATCCTGCTGCAAAGGTGCATCCAATAATTTTGCTATAACATCATCTGGTAACGTATGTTCTTTTAACCAAGCATGTCTTCTAATGACAGAGCCTGTAACTGCTGCTCTACAGGAGGCCTCTAAAGCATCAAAACCACATTGCAAGGTATGTTTTCCAACTTGTTCAGCAACATGCAATAAATCCTGCATTTCTTTAACATTAGGAGGATCTGAATCTGGAAGCATTTTTTGTTTCAACTGAGACATTAAAAATTGCTGGTATTTTAGCATGTGAAACTGGCAATTTAAAGCTTCCATTGCTAAAGTTGCAGACGTATAAACTTTCTTTCCCCATCTGTCTAATGCTCTGGAATCTGTCAGAGGGAACTGGATTCTTTGCTGATGAGGCCTCAACCCCTTTGGGTCCCTGAGAAATAGTTTCAGGGTCAGCAACAGGGCTTTTATACAGAAATTTGTCTGAATCAGGGACTCTGTAGTATCTGTCAGGTTTAACTGGAGCTGGAGGTAAGGAATCATGATTTAAGCTGGATTCAGTATACACATCATCCACAATATTTAACACTGGCGGAATAGCAAGGGGTCTGTGTTGAGGTAATAAAAGGAAGTCTCTGAGGCTTTTCTTGGATTCTGAGTAATCCTGGCCTTCCCAGTGGAAATGCTCCCTGATGGTATGTAAGGTTTCCCCAAAGGAGTAATCCTCAGGCGGAGAGGCTGATGGAATTGATTCCTCAGCATCAGAATCCTCATAAGGGGGAAAGAATATCCTAGGTCTGAGGATGAATCTGAGGAAATGGACATGTGGTCGGATGAGTCATAGTCTGCATCCTGTCTAGGCCTTTTTTCAGGAGGGGGATGGGACCCCCTGATCAGAGTGATTAGGTCTTCAGCCATTTTGAGCATTTGTTTCTTAGGCATGGAGGCCTGTCCAGGAGAATGCTGCATTTGTTTCTTTGTCTTTAAAGGAGGCTTAGACTTAGCAGAGGGTTTAATGCTTAACTGAGTAGGTCTGAAGACACCCTCTGCGGGTTGTTCAGCTACTCTGGATCCCTCTGTAGGGTCAGTTTCGGTAGGCTGAAAAAACTTGTGTGTCCGAAGGCTCAGCCAACTCCATATGGGAGTCGAGGCGGCCTGCGATTCTGCAGAAGCGGTCATCAGGGCTGCGAAGGTGCCTCGCTGAAAACCGGAGAACTGGCGACTGGCCTAGAAGAGGCCTCGTCGTCAGTTTTGGGCCTCGGATGCCTGTCCTTGTCTTTGCGCTTTTTATGAATTCCGGTCATCGGAAGGTCCGACGGCATGGTGTAATTGAATTTTCTTCCAAAATAATGTCGGGCAAAATCAAACCGACATTTAATAGTGCGCTTGTTAAACCTAGCACAAAACCGACAACCAGTGACATCGTGGTCTGGGCCTAGGCATGAGATACAATAAGAATTTAAATACTTATGAGGTATTTGCTTCTCACAAGAAATACAGTTATTAACTTTTACTGACATCGGTCTGAGGCAAGAAAAAGTTTCCCCAACGGGGTACTTAGCTTTGTAGAAGACTTCGGTTCTGGATTCGGAATGAATATCTCAGGAGTCTGCCGACAGGCACTTGCGAACTGCTTTTGCTTCGAGCACTGCGCGGCAAGAAAGATGGAAGAAAATGGCGTCGGCTGCATCTTATATACCCCTGCCGCACTGACGTCAGGGAGGAGGAGACAGCAACAGACGCCGGACCAAGACTTTGGAACTCAGGCCGACTGCGGAACTGCCTGATGGCAGGATAACCCAAGTGTAATGACTGCAGCAGTGTAACACGATGAATATCAAATGTTACATCCATCTATTCCGAATGGTGATTTAGCCCAGGCAGCCTTAAGAACAAGTTCGTCTTGGAAGGAAAAAAAATTAACAGATCTCAGAGAAGTGTTGTTTTTAGATGCAGGAGTAACCAAGGATCTATGTGCTCCCTCCTATTGTGAATGAGAGTCCCTTCTGGTAAGTCTGAAATTTTAGAGAGCCAGGAAGATAAAAAAAATTAATCATATTAGTACTTTCAGTTCTTTCAGGAAATCCAAATATACGGATGATATTCTTGAGATTTATTACTGTTTTCATCCTCATTCAGTCTTCCTTCTATGTCATTTAAAGAATCTTCCATGCCCATATCTGAGTCCTCTGCAGCTGCACAGCTTTGTTGATTTGTTCCATTTATTTGGAACAGTTCTGTTTAAAATCCTCAATTTTGGTGTTCAATTTATCTATCTTAAGTGATAACTCTTGAATGTTAGTACTGAACGAATCTCTCAAGTACAGAATCTTGTGAAGTTACCTTTGTATGGCCCATTATAAGTCTGGATACAGTGATGAATATTTCCAACAAAGAATTTGACAGGAAAATAATGGACTATGTAAAAAAAATATATTTGATACAATCCTAAAGCACTACAATATTTCTCAAAGTTCACTTAAGTTGTTTAGAATCGTTTAGAAATGTAATTTTCTGTCAGAAATATATGTAGAAGCAAAGCAGGAGAAAGGTGCTGCTACCCTAGTCGCAGCATGGACATGCCCCCTTCACCTTTGGTTTCTTAAGCATTACTTTTACTTGTGTCCTCTTCCGAAGAAGAATTTTAAGTAGAAACAAATATCCTAAAATATCTTGTGTGGTCTTAGATTCATTATGGCAGCTTGTGTTTTGTACTCATTGGTTCTTACTCTGCAAGCAGTCATTGTGTGTTTTTGCAATCACAGTGAAATAAAACTGATACTGCAGAATAAGGCCAAATCGCTTCAAACAGGTTTGTACTATAAGCTCCAGTTAAACAATAAGCTAGTGACACCTCAGAAAATAAAATAAAGCAAGATGGGACGAAGCAACTCTATTACTAACAGTCAAGCAACTAACAAAAGGAGATGGAAATACAGGCCAAATAGAGAATAAAATCTAAATGGCAGCTCAGATCTGAGACTTCATTGTAATGGAACCTCACTGAACTGTCACACCTAATTCAAAGCACAATTTATAACTACTGCAGCCTCAATATATCCTGCCATATAACCTATAGGCATTTAAGCCCCGTACTAAAATCTGAGACAAACTTACAGCAAAGACCAGACTTTCAGGAAACAAAATACACCCCAACAGTCAGAAATCCTAACAGCAGAAGTACAAATTAACTACCTGTAAATGGTATGAAGCAGTTAACTAAAAACTAATAGCCCACAAAAAGGCAATGATCCACAAAAGGACAGCTCCTGGCATTCAGGTTAAAATGAAGCAGACTTCCGAAGTCCAGAACTTGCACCCTTTAACAGACTAGCAGCAGCACCACTACCATAAGACACGACAGCTGGGCTTCCAGAGCATTCAGTTTGGGAACTCAATGCTACAACAAACTATATTTTCAGAACTGTTACAAGTACAATTACAACATAAACTCCTTCAAGTTCCACAATCTGTATGCACATAATTCAGTTCGGTTTTAAATTTTATCCAGAAGGAACCTTGTTGCATTACGTTGGGAACAATTTGGTAGGCTTTTTCTCTTCAGCAAACAGCAGAAGGAGCTAAGGCTGAAGCCAAAACCAAACTGCTCCCAACATCAGCTGATGCTCTAAAAAAATTACAGTATTCAGAACCTGTGATGTTTACCCAGGCAAAAAAAAAAAAAAAAGTACCTGACAAGTTGTGTAAGAACTTACCAGAACCATAAATGTCCTTCTCTTCCATGTTGCAGGATTCTGCATATGGGTTTACTCTTCTAGTCTTGCATATGTACGGCCAGTATCCAAAGCTTTCAGTCCCTCCTAGGTGTGCAAGACGTCAGGTCTTGGTGAGAGTATGTGGGCTATAAAAGTGACGTCACCATGCACCAGCCCTCAAAACCAAAGGCTCCAGTAGGAGCCAGTCCTAACAGAGCAATGCCAAGTCACTGCCATCCAGAGAGGGAAAACATAGCTGATAAGAGGGGAAGGAGGGAGGGTACGAATACTGCAACATGAAAAAGGAGGACATCTATGGTTATAGTAAGTTCTGACAAAACTTTTCTATGTCCTTCTATTCCTATATTGCAGTATTCTGCATATGGGTGAGTAACAAAGCTCACTGAGAAAGGGTGGTTGGTATGGAAGCAGATTCCAGGAATCCATGCAGGATAGCCCTAGCGAACCCTACCCTGGACCTAGAGATGTGGTCTAGTTTGTAGTGTTTGGTGAAGGTATGAAGTGAATGTGAGAGTAAAGAATAGGTTAAAATGGATTTCTGTGGATTTTTCTGAAAATGTGAAATAAATGTTCTGCATTTCAGTTTGTAGAGTGCACTCAGTTTAAACTCGGTTACTTAACTTGGGAAAACTATATAGCTTGGCATTCATTGTTAATAAGAATCAGAAGTAAAATATTTTCTCTCAAACTATGCAACTTTGTGTAAAATTATTACCTACAAGCAGGTCAAGACGAACTCTTGTAAGCAGCTGTGTCTCGTCAACATGATACTCAAGATAGGACAAGGACAAAGAGTTATTCTTCAGGAACAGAATGTTTAAAATATGGAAAACAAACTGTCTGCATACCAGCTTCACAGGAAAGACACATTATTCTGGCAAATTCTCTAAACTGCTGATGCAGGCAGAAAAGACACTATAAAGATTGGGACGTTTTCTTTTGCATCAGAGACTTTGATTATTCTATTCTTGCAGACCTGATGCTGTAAGCTGAAGTACGTTTTTGATCTATATACCTTTCATGGTTAAGCTAGATGTAAGCCTTGTGTGCAGTAAATGAATACCGTAACAGCAGAACTGTCTCAGTGTCTTCATTGAGTAAAGGTATAGACTACCTGAAAAGTGCAGTTTAACAGTGGCGAGACCAGTCCAGTCAAAACAACCAGGGAGGTGGCCTGAACAGGTGCCTCTCACAGTGCGACATTCCAGCGCAGACCTTCTTAGAATAGATTCTTTTCTTCCTAAACTTTGTCCATTGACTGGAGGACGAAACACTGCAGCACAGTATAGTTATTCTTCTTCAGACAGTTGGTGACCCATGAGGTATGAAAATTATACTACCGAAATTTTCATCTCACCAGCATCTAGTGAAAGACCGCAGAGAATTTCCCCACAACTGATCTTCATGTCAAGACTGGCCACCTTTGTCCTGAACATTTGTGGTGAATATTTTCTTCTGCTTTTCTTTTAACAATGAATGCAATTTGTGAAAATGCCAAGAAGTGCACTCAGTCTTTTACTTTTGGTGTGTCTGAACCATATATAAACGTATGGAATTATTTAAATACATGGTATGATCAGCATGTTAGCACCTGTATGTCTTTGTTAGGAAAAATAAATAGTCCAGCATTATGTAAGTGGATCTCTACCTTTGATTGGTATGTACGCAAGGCTAAAGTGCCACAGGATGTACAAAAATGTGCTATCTGCAATGATTTAAATGTTGCTTTTTGCATGCCTTGTTATAAACGTATTGTACAAAACCTGGAACACATCGAGGATAGAGTAATGCTTGAAGCACAGACAATGGTTTCTGTTTCGATATATCCTGTTGCAAAAGATTTGTTAGAGGGTGATGCAGATGTCAAAGTTTGTACTTTACAGTCTGTTTTGCATGAGTTTAAAGACTGGATTGCTAAAGTTAGCAACCTGCAGGATCTTGACGTCATGAGTCATTTTCAGACTTACTGTGATAAATGGAATGCATCTGGTAAACTGCATGCTAACACCACTGAATGTACAAAAGAATTTTCTCAGTTGAAAGTCTCACAGACCGAAATTAAGACCTTTGCACAAACTGTTAATGAACAGGGCAGTAAAGCTATTGATATGATAGAAGGGTTAATGAGTAAAATTGTGTGTTTGCACGAAAAATATGACAAGCAGTTGGCTGATGCACAGAGTGACGTAACTGTTGCTAGGGAGGAAATAAACACATTACGAGCTCAGTTGGAGACACAGGAATCTGAGGCTGCTACAGCAACAGACTTAGCTAATCAAGACCTTTTAAAATTATAAGCCCTGTTAGAGGAATATCAATCTAAAGCATTAGAAACTGTTACAAGTCAGCCTCAGTAGGCTTTTCTGCTGAAGTTTATCATCAGTCTAAGATGTTAGAAACTCTCCCCAAGTGGGATGAGCAAAAAGCTATTTTGAATAACATGATTACATTTGAAGCTTGGGTTCTTAAAACTGTAGGCACTGTATGGAATGATGCACTTTAATGCTGCTTCTGGAATTTTATTCCACAATGTTTTATGGTTTATATTCAGTAAAAGCAGTATCCAATACAAACACTTAAGAATTACAGTATTGTTAGCATACACTAGGGGGCAATCTCTCACATCAACACTTTTAGATGACAGTTTGTGACTCTTTAGAAGAGCAAGCTGAACACTATCAGCTGGCATATATGCTAGTCAATGGCAGTGATGAAAAAGATATAAAAGATGCCAGTTTTCAAAAAGCTGTTATGTGTGCTTTTTTAAACCATTTGGAAGGTGTCCCAGGGGATATTAAACTTATTTATGACGAATGTTCAAACACACTCTCAGAGTTGGTCGATAAATTGCTGCGAGCACGTATTATCTGTAAAGATAATGCTATTCATAAGCAAAAGATTTGCACTCTCCTTTCTGCACCTGTTGTTAGTGAAGTAAGGTGAAGGGGCTGTGGGAGATGGATTAATCAGCGACAGCAAGTCCCACAGTAAGTAGCAGGACAATAACGTCAAGGGCATGTTATACAGGGGCAACAACGGGCAGCATCAGCTCCCCCAGCCACTCAAATTCTCAAGTTACCCAAACTATAGAGGGTCCTCAAAAGAGACAGCCTAGTTGTTTTTCCTGTAAACAGGTAGGTCATACTAAAAATGATTGTAAATATTATTGCAGATGGCACCAGGAACTAGAGGCAAAGGGTAAGTTTCTTAACATGAAAAATTTTGATAAGCCACGTGTACCACGACAGCAAAAGGTAATGCAGCCAGAAGTGCAAACACAGCAGTACACTTCACAGCAATATGTGACCGAGGGTAATAGGGGACTACAGCAGCAACCCCTATACACCACAAACACTCGTCAGTATTCCCAGTACAGCAAAGGGATGGTGTGAAACCTAGTGTCAATGTACAAGGTAATATTCTTAGCAAACAGGATACAACTTGTCCCTCCTGACTTTGCTCCTGATGGTCCAGTAAATCCTAATTATCATCAGCAAATCGCCTTGCATCATGAACTTAATCGATCTTCTTATGTTGACTGTGAAGAGGTCAAGGAAACACTGCAATTATGTCCTTTGCAGTCCAATACCACTTATGATACGGGGTGGGAAATAGATCTATTACAGGGGTGTGACCCCCCCCCTTACCCAAGTCTCTTTCTTGACCAACTTCAGGAAAGGGAAAATGGACGACCACTTAACATTTGGGTAAAGGGGAACCTGTGGGAAGATGTTCTTCTAGATACAGGAGCGGCCGTCTCACTGACAGGTAGGCATTTGTCTCCTGACTTGTCTAAATGTACATGTATTTCAGGTTTTAATGGTTCTGGATGTTTAGACATAGGTAGTAAACCTGTTCAAGTACAATTCTCTCGTCAAGGGGAACCAGTGAAAGGGCTAGTTTTGATGCATAATAATTGCACCTCCACAATCTTGGAAATGGATATATTGTCCAAAATGGGAATTGTCACAGAGCTCCCTAATAGTATTATATGGCAAGGACTAGGTCCCATGTTATGTATTACTGAGACAACACATGCATCAAACAGTTCTGAAAACGGCTGTCCTGTCAGCCATACTAAAAATAAAGTATGGTTAAAGGTAAAACAGCAGCTCCCTACATTGTGGTCTCAAGGGCCCACAGACTGCGGGAAGCTACAGGAAGTAGTTTTGGTAGGTAGTGACGAAGAATTTACTCCATTTCAAAAACGGTATTCAATCCCAAAGGAAGCAGAGACAGACATGCAAACCTGCATACAACGATGGCTTGATGTGGGAATAATTCAAAAGGGAAATAGCCCTACAAAATCACCCATATGGCCTGTTAAAAAGAAAGATGGCACTTACCGATTGGTTACTGACTTACGAAAAGTGAACCAATTCACGACTCCCTGGGCTCATCTGATTCCAGGGGTCCCAGAGCTAGCAGCAAGAATAAAACCACAAAGTCAGGGGTTTACCGTCATAGACTTAGCTAATGGTTTCTTTGCAGTACCACTGCAGAAAAAGGATTGGCAAAAAGTACAGTTTTGTACCTACCATAAATGTAGATGTTCGAAGATCCACATTGCTGCAGTCCTTACACTTGGGTAGTCCGCTGTCCTCGGTCGGCCCGAATATCAAAGTATAAGGCTGACGTCGGTCAAGGCGCATTTGACTGACATCAGGACGTCAGGGTACAAATGCGCATGACCGACGTCATATCCTCAGTCTTTTCTTGCCCCAGATGTCAGAAGACCCTAAAAATAAAGGTCAAAACCAAAAGACAGCAAACAACCAACCAACCAACCTTGCACTAACTATATGTACAATATATACAATATACACAATATGTACAACCCAACCCACACAACCACCTCTAACTGCAGAGGGGAGGGAGGGTAAATTGGACTGCAGCAATGTGGATCTTCGAACATCTACATTTATGGTAGGTACAAAACTGTACTATGTTCTTCATCTCACATTGCTGCAGTCCTTACACTTGGGTAGAATCCCAAAGCAAAGGTAAGGGAGGATGGCTAACTACAAGGAAGCAGGAGCTGCCAAAATGCCCTGCAAAACAGCAGTGGCAAAACCAGCCCTGGATTTAGAGTAAAGTGGCAGGTGATAATGCCTAGAGAAAGTATGCACTGAACTCCAAGTAGCTGCCTCCAAAATATCCTTGGTTGCCACTCCCTCAAAAAGCTGTTGAAGTGGCAGTAGCCCTAGTGGAATGAGGCCTAATCCCAGCTGGAACTTCTTTGCCATGATGGGAATAACAGAAAGCAATGCAAAACCCAATCCACTTAGAAATAGTTTGTTTTGACACAGGCTTGCCCTGAGAACTCAAAGCAAAAGAAACAAACAACTGCTGAGACTGCCTGAACCCTTTAGTTCTGTCCAAATAATAACGCAACTGCCTGTGTACATCTAAAGTGTGCAAAATCTTTTCCCCTTTATTTTGGGGATTTGCCTAAAAAGTAGGCAAATGAATAGTTTGGTTTAAAGCCACACTAGAAACCACCTTAGGCATAAAGGAAGGATTAGTACGTAATGATACCTTATCCTTATGGAAAATCAAGAAAGGCTCAACCGCCATAAGGGCCTGCAATTCAGAAACCCTTCTTGCAGAGGTAATTGCCAACAAAAAAGCAGTCTTCCATGATAAATATTTCAACTCAGAAGTAGCTGCAGGCTCAAAAGGTTGTAGAGTGAGTTTCTCCAACACAAAATTGAGATCCCAAGCAGGAGTAGGAGCCCTTCGTGGGGGTCTTATATTCTTTGCCCCTCTAAGAAATTGCTTGAACAAAGGATGAGAAAACAATGGTGGGTCACAATCATAGTGAGCCGAAATTGCTGCAGCATGAACCTTAATAGAAGAGAAAGACAAACCTTTGTCCAATAACTCAGTTAGATATTGAAGAGCCACACTCAAATTAGGCTCAGAAACATCAAAATCTTTTGCTGCACTCCAAAATAAAAATCTCTTCCATTTATCTGCGTACACTTTCCTTGTACTAGGCCTTCTAGCTTCCAAAATCACATTCAAAACTTGTTATGGAAGTTGAGACCCTCTATGGTTCAAAACAGAATATGCCAGGCTGTTAGGTGAAGAGAGTGAAGCTTGACATTCAGCAAATGGCTGTCCTCCTGTGACAACAGGTGTGGAATCGAAGGCAAAGGCCATGGAGGCTTCCGTACCAGACTTCTCAATAATGGGTACCAGTGCTGTCGAAGCCAATCTGGAGCTATTAAAATCATCCTTGGCTTGTCCTGTCTGACCTTTAGAAGTACCTTTGGGAGGAGAGGCAGAGGAGGAAAGGCATACACATGAAGATTGTTCCAATTGAAAGAAAGAGCATCCACTCTCCAAGCTGTGGGATGAAACCTTTTGTGCAAAACTTTGGCAGCTGATGGTTCAGTGGAGAAGCGAACAGATCTATGTCTGGAGTTCCCCATGACACTGTCAATTTCTGAAATACATGAGGATCCAATTTCCACTCGTGGGGATCCATAATTGCCTGCTCAACACATCTGCTAAGGAGTTCTGTGCTCCTGGCAGAAACCTTGCCTGAAGATTGAGCTGTAAACTGAGAGCAGTCTCCCACAAAATCATTGCTTGCCTGCATAGAGGATAAGAATCGTTCCCCTTGCTTGTTGATGTAACACATGACAGTTGTGTTGTCTGTTAGAATCAACACCTGCCCTGGAAGAAGTAATTCCTTGAAAGCTATTAATGCAAACTGGACTGCTAACATCTCCTTCATGTTGATATGTAGATGTTGTAGTCTGACAGGCCACTTGTTTTGTATCCACTTTCCATTTAGATGAGCTCCCCAAGCTTTGTCTGAGGCATCTGTCGTTAAAACTGACTCGCCTCTGGCGGGTCACAGAGAGTCCCTTGTTTAGGTGACATTCCTGAGCCCACCATAAAAATTCCTTTTGAATGCAAGGTATTATTTGAATGACAGTGTCCAGATCCTGGCAGTGCTGTGTCCATACATTTTTGAGATACCATTGTAGCTTCCTCATATGCAGTTTGGCATTGGGAAGCACCAGAATACAAGATGCCATGAACCCTAATGCTTGAAGGACTGTCCTTGCAGTCAGCACGGACTGATGAGATAGTTGATGGAAGTAAAGGGATAGACTCCTTTGTTTGTCCGGGGTTAAAAGGCCATCTGGGATGCTGTATTCAGTCTCACACCCAGAAAGCACATGTCCTGAGAGGGTACTAGACTGGACTTTATTTCGTTCACAGAATACCCTAGGCATCTTAGCACTGCTATCACATATTCCAAATGATGAAGAAGCTCTTCCCTTCCTTGAGCCAGAATCAGGCAATCGTCCAAATAAGGATAGATTTGTATTCCTTTTAGCCTGAAGAAAGCTATCACTGGAGCCAGAACTTTCGTGAACACTCTGGGCAGTAGATAAGCCAAAGGGCAATGCAGAGAACTGATGGTGAGAAGTCCCAGCTCAAACGCAGATACTTCCTGCAACTTAGTCTGATAGGAACATGAAGGTAAGCCTCCTTGAGAACCAAAGTTACCATCCAATGATCTTTGCCCAGCAGAGGTAAAAGCTGCTGCAACGTCAACATTTTGAACTTGGGAATGTCCAGATAAGTGTTGAGGATAGATAAATCCAAAATTGGTCTCCACGTGTTCCCCTTCTTTGGTACTAGGAACAGGCGAGAATAAAATCCTAGGCCCACTTCTGGCATAGGGACCGGCTGTATGGCCCCTATTTGGAGCAACAGAGAAACCTGCTTGTGAGCCTCTAATTCTTTGTTGAGGAGGAACGTCTGGCATGCCTTTGAAAGGAGGCAAGGTATGGAAATAAAACCTGTAGCCGTGGTGTATGATATCCAATACCCATCTGTCTTGGGTAATTAAACTCCAATTTTCTTTGAAAAGTGCCAACCTTCCTCCCAAAGGTGCTGCCAGACGAGAAGGCTCTGGCAGCTGAAAAGGTAGGTCATTGGGTCTGTTTACGAAAGGACTGACCCCTGCCCTCACCTGAAGACTGTGCAGGAGAACTCCCTGTTCTAGGCCTGAAAGAGCCCTGAGCTCTACCCCTACCACGTCTAGATCTACCCCTAGACTGGGAATCATAAGAAGGATATGTCCACCCCTTAGTAGGCCAATTTCTACTAAACTTTGGAGGCTGGACCTGCAAAAATCTTTAACAGTCTGCATAGACTTAGCCTTGTCCTCCATTTTCTTTAAAACTGTCTCAACAGGAGGACCAAACAACACGTCAGATTGTAAAGGAGCATCTAAAATCCTCGTTTAACATGATCAGACAAATTCTGATCCCGTAGCCAGGCATGCCTGCGAAGAACTGACCCAGTGGCAGCCACCCTAGACGAGGCCTGTACAGCATCAAAACCACATTGCAAAGAATGCTTACCCACCTGTTCAGAAACATGCACTAAATCTTGCAACTCTTTACAATCAATACCTACCGCCAGAGCATCAACCTTAGACTTTAATTGTGAAAGGAGATAATTCTGGTATTTCAACATGTGAAACTGGCAATTCAAAGCCCTCATAGCCAGAGTGGAAGAAGTATAAACTTTCTTTCCCCATCTATCCAAGGCCCTAGCCTCTTTGTCTGCAGGAACCGGATTCTTAACAACAGAAGCCTTAACACCTTTAGGCCCCTGACTAACAGTTTCTGGGTCAGCCCTAGGACTCTTAAAAAGATACTTATGAGCTTCAGGCACCCTGTAATACCTATCCGGCTTAACAGGAGCAGGAGGCAAAGAATCAGGATTAAGAGAAGCCTCTGTAAAAACATCTTCTACTACATCCAAAACAGGAGGTATAGCCAAAGGCCTATGCTGGGGTAAAAACAAAAATTCCCTAAGCCTTTTCCTGGAATCAGAGAAGTCCTGACCTTCCCACTTAAAATGCTTCCTCATGGAATGAAGAGTTTCTGAAAAAGAAAAATCCTCAGGAGGAGAAGCAGAAGGAGTAGAAAGTACAGTTTTGTACCTACCATAAATGTAGATGTCCGAACTGGATAGCATCTGCAGTCATAACAAGTGGGTTGTCCTGTCGTCAGGCAGCCCTGCAGTCGGCCGGATTCCAAAGTCGGGTCCGCTTGGCTGATGTCGCACTCCACCCGACGTCATCTCTGTTGGTCTTGGTATAAAAGCATCAACCTACGACATTTTCCTCAGTGTTTCTTGCCCCAGATGCCAGTAGCCCTCTTGCAGGCTAAAATTTGGATAGATGCCAATGTTTCCAAATAGATAGAGGTAAACACAAAAATAAGCATATATGTACATATATACAAACAAATACACCATAAAAGACTCCCCAACAGCTAGCTATTAGGAGGGTAAACACCCTAGAGTACCACAGAGGGAAGGCGGAGGGTAATCCTGACTGCAGATGCTATCCAGTTCGGACATCTACATTTATGGTAGGTACAAAACTGTACTATGTCCTTCATGGATGCATCTGCAGTCATAACAAGTGGGTAGAATACCATAGCCAACTAGGGAGGAGGATAAAAGTAGATTATGGTGTGTTTAGGATCCCTTGCAGTACAGCAGTGGCAAATCCTGCTCGGGATCTGGAATATAGAGGCAAATTATAATGCTTGGCAAATGTATGCACGGAGGTCCAAGTAGCCGCCTCAATAATGTCTTTGGTTGCCACTCCTGAAGAAGGCTGTGGTAGTGGCTGTTGCCCTTGTAGAATGAGGTCTTATGTTCTGTGGAATTGGTTTTCCATGGAAGGAGTAACAGTATCGTATGCAATTTCCTATCCATTTGGAGATTGTCTGTTTGGAAATAGCTTTTCCTTCCCTTCCTGTTGCATAGGCTACAAAAGTTGGTCAGTCTTTCTGCTATTTTTGTTCTGTCCAAGTAGTAGCGTAGCTGTCTATGTACATCCAAGGTATGCAGTATTCTTTCCCTCTGTTTTGTGGGTTGGGAAAGAAGGTAGGTAGGTGGATTGCCTGGTTTAAAGATACTCTGGATACCACCTTGGGCATAAATGTAGGATTAGTCCTCATGGACACTCTATCTTGGTGGAAGATTAGGAAGGGTTGCACTGCCATTAAGGCCTGTAGTTCTGAAACCCTCCTTGCTGAAGTAATTGCCAGTAGGAAAGCAGTTTTCCATGACAGGTGTTGTAGGTCTGCTGTTGCTGCTGGTTCAAAGGGTGATAGTGTCAACTTTTCTAGCACAAAGTTTAAATCCCAAGCTGGTAATGGTGGTTTCCTTGGAGGTTTTACATTCTTGATTCCTCTGAGGAACTGCCTGAGCAAAGGGTGCGAAAAACAGGTGGATCAAAGCTGTATTCTGCTGAAATAGCTGATGCATGTATCTTGATGGAGGAGTAGGACAGGCCTGAATGAAGAAGTTCGCCAGATACTCCAGAATGTTAGGCATATCTATGTTTGACACATCTTTTCCTCTTTGTACTCCAAATGACAAACCTTTTCCATTTTCCAGCATAGTTCCTTCTTGTTGAAGGTCTGTGCTTCAAGAATAATGTCTTTAACTCTTTGGGAAAGTTCTGGATTAGCTGCTGCTATGTGATGTTCCATGCAGTCAGTTGCAGCGTTTTTAGGTTTGGATGTATGATGCTGTAGTTGTTCTGAGTTAACATCAAAGGCATCAGGGTATTGGCCACATATTGTTCGAGACATGCTCTTCAGTAGTGGGTACCAGTGTTGTCTTGGCCAGTTTGGAGCTATCAGGATTATCCTTGGACGTTCTTCCTTGATTTTTAGTAGTACCTTGTGTATCAAAGGAAGAGGTGGGAATGCATATGATGTTAGGCCTTTCCAGTTGAAGGAGAGTGAGTCCACTTTCCATGCTAGTGGGTGGAATGTCCTTGTGCAGAATTTTTTGAGCTGGTGATTGAGAGGTGATGCGAATAGGTCTATCTGTGGCATTCCCCATTTCTTTGAGATGGTCTTGAAGATGTCCGGGTGCAGCTTCCATTCGTGGGCATCTGAAGTGGTTCTGCTTAATATGTCTGCTAGAGTATTGTCTTTCCCCGGTACAAATATTGCCTGTAACTGAATGTTGTAGCTGAGTGCCAGGGTCCACAGCTCCAAGGTCATTCTGCATAGGGGGTATGAATGAGTGCCTCCCTGTTTGTTGATGTACCACATGACTGTGGTGTTGTCTGTCCTTATCAACTGGCCCTCTGAGGAATGGTTTGAACTTTTGGATTGCCAGTTTTACTGCCAGCATTTCTTTTAGATTGATGTGTAGGTGAAGTTGATCCTGTGTCCACAATCCTTGCACGCATTTGTCCAGCATGTGGGCCCCCATCCTAGGTCTGAAGCGCCTGTTGTGATGGTCTGGCTTGGTTGACATCTGCGAAAGGGTAGGCCTGGGTTTGACTGGCATGCCTGAGCCCACCATAGGAACTCCTGTTTTAAGCATGGAATTAGTGGGATTTCTGTTTCTAGACTGTGTCTGTGTTGGGACCATAAATTCTTTAGGTACCACTGTAGTTTCCTCATATGTAGTCTGGCAAATGGGACCAAGATTATGCATGATGCCATGAAGCCCAAGGCCTGCAGAACTTTTCTTGCTGTTAACTTGTTCAGTTTTGTTAGTGCCAAGAAGTAAAGAGGAAGTTCTTTTTGTTTTTCTGTAGTCAGGAATGCCATTTGTTGTACTGTGTCCAATTCCGGGCCCAAGAATGTCCTTGTTTGGGATGGTATCAGCCTTGACTTTTGTAAATTGACTGTGTATCCCAGTCCTTGTAGCAAGTAAATGACCCTTTGTAAATCTGTTGTCAGCTTGCTTTTGTTGTCCCCTTGTAGTAGGCAGTCGTCCAGGTATGGGTAAATTTGAATTCCCTGTAGTCTGCAATGGCGATTACTGATGCCAGGCATTTTGTGAATACTCTGGGCAGTAGATAAGCCAAAGGGCAATGCTGAGAATTGATAGTGCTCTGATCCTGCAAGAAATCTGAGGTATCTTCTGCAGATTGGTCGAATGGGGACGTGCAGGTATGCCTCCTTGAGATCTAGAGTTACCAGCCAAGACTCCTTGCCCAGCATGGGAAGAAGTTGCTGTAGGGTCAGCATTTTGAATTTTGGGACAATGATGTATGTATTTAAGGTGGACAGGTCGAGAATTGGTCTCCAACTTTTTTCCTTTCTTGGAACTAGGAATAGTCTGGAATAGAACCCCTTTCCTTGTTCTGCTGTTGGCACTCTTTCCACAGCTCTCATGTTTGCTAACTCCATTATCTCTGTTTTTTGATTTGGAGGTAGATTTGGCATTCCTCTTTTGACTGGTAGAGTGTGGAAGTGAAACCGGTAACCTTGATCTATGGTTTGTAAAATCCACTTGTCTTTTGTTATGTAGTGCCAGTTCTTTGAAAATAAGGTTAACTTTCCGCCTAGAGGAGCTGCTATTTGTTCCCTGGTAGGCGGAGTTAGGATTAAGTCACTGTGGTTGTGCTGATGTAGTGGCAGTGGCTGTGTCTGTGCCTCTGTTGTTACCTTGCCACTGTCGTCCTCTGTAGGCCCCTCCTCTGGATTGGTTTCTACCTCTGGAACGTCTATTCCTGCCCCTTTGAAATTTTGTGGAGTCAGGAAAGGACCAATTTTGGCAGGCCAGTTCCTGCTAAACCTTGGGGTTGAACCTGCAAGAAATCTTTGACAGTTTGAACAGATTTTGCCTTTTCTTCCATTTTCTTCATAACCTGCTGGGCAGGTGTACCAAACAAACTTGTCTTGTCCATAGGAGCATCTAGCAACTTAGCTTTAACATGATCTGGTAAAGCTTGTTCCTTTAGCCATGCATGCCTTCTTATCACTGTGCCTGTCATGGCTGATCTAAATGAAGCCTCCAGTGCATCATAGCCACATTTTAAGGAATAGTTGCTAACTTGTTGTATGTTATTTACCATCTCTAATACATATTTCTTATCAAGAGATTCATCAGTGGTTAGTTTTTTAGTTAACTGATCAAGCATAAACTCTTGGTATTGTATCATGTGAAACTGACAGTTTAAAGCTCTAGCTGAGAGAGTAGCTTAAGTGTAGACCTTTTTACCCCATCTGTCTAATGACCTTGCTTCCCTTTCAGAAGGAATAGGGTTTTTAGCTGTGGTCGCGGCTACTGCCTTGGGACCCTGGGATATAGTTTCTGGGTCTGCAAGAGGGCCTTGTAAAGGTGGTGATGAGTATCTGGCACCCTGTAAAATCTGTCTGGTTTGGCAGGGGCTGGGGTAAAGAGTCTGAGCGGAGCAAACATCATTGAAAGCATCATCCACCACAGAGAGAACAGGAGGTATAGCCAAGGGCCTGTGCTGTGGAGGTGCAGAAAGGTCCTAAGTCTTTTCTGGAGTCTGAAAAATCCTGTTGCTGCCATTGGAACTGTTCTCGCATGGCATGCAAGGTTTCCCCAAAGGAGAATTCTTCTGGTGGGGAAGCAGCTGGAATGGATTCTTCAGCATCAGAATCTTCAAAATTGGAGAAGGGAGCCTCTGGCTGGTCAGTTATGTCTGATTCATCAGCAGAATCATCAGAAGACACTGGCTCAGGGGGCTCTGCCCTAGGTGGTCTCTTCTCTGGGGGCTGAGAGGCCCTGTCTGGGTGAGATTGAGATCCTCTAATTAAAGAAATTAAATCTTCTGCCAAAGAAAGCATTTGAGAACTAGAAGAGGGCCTGGATGTGGGGGGTTTAACAGGCACTGATTTAGTAGTCTTGGCTGCTTTAGCCCTGGCGAAGGCCTTAATGGACATGGCTGCTGGAGGCCTAGCAGCACCACGTGCTGGGGTAGAGACATCCAAGGGGATGGTGTCTGATAAGTCAACCACCGTAGTGGGTACAATTTCTGAGGTCGATTCAAGAGTTGTAGCAGGGGCCTCAGTTGTAAGAATAGGTTCAGCTGTACTTTGATCAGTTTTCGGTTTCGCCAAACCGAGACACTCTGTTTGCTTTACCGTGGTTTCGCCGAAACCGCGGACCGCGAGTGTCGGTCTTTATCTTTGCTTTTGGTAGATTGGGTAGTCGGAGGATCCGGCGGCATAATGTAAAAAATCAGTACCGAAAACTGTTCTGCCAACTCCGACCGACGCCTAAGCGCTCGTCGGTTGAAAGAGGCACAGGCCGAACAGGCTGCTACGTCGTGGGCTGGGCCTAAACAAGGCAGACAGTAAGAGTGGAAATCTTTATGAGGTATTTGTTTCCCACAGGTTAAACAATTGTTAACTTTTTCTGACATCGGCTGAGGCAAGAAAGAGTCCCCAACGGGGTACTTAGCTTTAGAAGTCTTGGTAGTATTCGTAGAAGTAATCTCTGGATCCGACCGACCGGCACTTGAACAGCTTCTGCTTGAGCGCCGCAAGAAAGACTGAGGAAAATGGCGTCGGCTGATGCTTTTATACCCGAAGACCAACAGAGATGACGTCGGGTGGAGTGCGACATCAGCCGAAGCCGGACCCGGACTTTGGAATCCGGCCGACTGCAGGGCTGCCTGACGACAGGACAACCCACTTGTTATGACTGCAGATGCATCCATGAAGGACATTCATCCACATCAGAATCCGAATAAGGAGAATACTCCTGCAAGTCTTCAGCCGAAGACTCTGAAACATCTGAAGCCTGCTCAAAACCCCCCAGCTCAGGCTCCATCCTAGGCCTCTTATCAGGAGGGGGCATAGAACCCCTAATTAAAGTAATCAAATCTTCTGCCATTTTAAGCATATGCTTCTTGGGCACAGTACCTGAAGAGCTAGGGGTAACACCAACTGAAGCCAAACCTGGCCTGCCCCTGGGAGAAGCCTTTGAAACAGAAGGAGAGGGCCTAGCCACCCTAGGAAGGGAGGGGAGTATAGTAACCTGAGAAGCCCCCTCAGCCTGACTTGCCTCCTGAGAGGCCACATCTTGCAATAATAAGGTCTCACCCTGGGAACACAAAGAAACCTCCGGTGGAGCCACCGACACCTCTAAAGAACCGGCGCCCGGTACAGATGGTTCTTCTAGCCTAGGCTTAACTGCCTTGTCCTTGCGCTTCTTCGAAGAAGCGGGCGTCAGAGCATCCGACGGCATTTTATAATTACACCGCTTCCCAAAGACTAACCTTGCACAATCCAACCTTCTCTTTATAGTGCGTTTATTAAATCTAGCACAAGAGCGACAGCCAACAACGTCGTGCTCAGGCCCTAAGCAAGGAATACACAAAGTATGATAATCTCTATGCGGTATCTGTTTCCCACAAGAAATGCAATTATTGACTTTTTCTGACATCCGGTAAATCACTGAGGCAAGAAAAACTAAAATATTCCCAACGGGTACTTAGCCAACTTTGAACTCGGTCTGAAACTTCGAAATCGAAAAATCTCAGAACGCCAACCGGCACTTGCAATGCTGCTTCTGCATCGGACCATGCGGCAAAAAAGACTGAGGATATGACGTCGTTCATGCGCATTTGTACCCTGACGTCCTGATGTCAGTCAAATGCGCCTTGACCGACGTCAGCCTTATACTTTGATATTCGGGCCGACCGAGGACAGCGGACTACCCAAGTGTAAGGACTGCAGCAATGTGAGATGAACATGTTTGCCTTTACATTTCAAAATGAACAGTGTGTCGACGCAGTTTCCACAGGGATTTCAAAACAGTCCCGTTATATTTCACCAAATAGTTGGACAAATACTACAAGGTCTAGAATCTGATGATTCTGTTTTGCATTATATTAATGACATACTAATACAGTCTGAAACAAAAGTACAGTTTTGTACCTACCATAAATGTAGATGTGAGTGTTCACTCTGCTGCAGTCATCACACTTGGGTTATTCTGCCGTCAGGCGGTCCCGCAGTCAGCCCGAGTTCCAAAGTCTTGGTCCGGCGTCGGTTGCTGTCGCTTCTTCCCTAACGTCAGTGCGCCAGGGGTATACAAGAGGCATCCAACGCCATTTTCTTCAGTTTTTCTTGTCCTAGATGTCAGGTGTCCCCTAGTAGGTGGGCAATACATATTGCCAATGAAACAAGTACAGAAAATACAAATAATACCTTCAGTTATAAGCAAATACACCACAAAGGTTGTATCAGATAGAAAGGTATAGAAAAGTTCAGCTAGTTCAGAGGGGATGGAGGGAGGGCAACCTGGACTGCAGCAGTGTGAACACTCGAACATCTACATTTATGGTAGGTACAAAACTGTACTATGTTCATCATGTTACACTGCTGCAGTCATCACACTTGGGTTGAATCCCAAAGCTAAGGATGGGTAGTGGAGTTAAACAGGGTTTGGAGAAGCTAGTAGGCCCTGCAGAACTGCAGTGGCAAAACCAGCTCTAGTCTTAGAGTATAGGGGTAAGTGATAGTGCTTGGTGAAGGTGTGCACTGAACTCCAAGTTGCAGCTTCCAAAATATCCTTGGTTGGTACCCCCCTGAGAAAGGCTGTTGATGTAGCAGTAGCCCTGGTGGAGTGGGACCTAATGTTAGCAGGTACCGATTTCCCATGATGTGTGTAACAGAAACGTATACAATGCCCTATCCATTTTGAAATGGTCTGTTTTGAGATAGCATTTCCTTGTGATCCTGTAGCATAGGATACAAGGAGCTGGTCAGATTTTCTCAAAGCCTTAGTTTTATCCAAGTAGTAGTATAATTGCCTGTGAATGTCCAAAGAGTGCAGGAGTCTTTCTCCTTTGTTCTGGGGGTTTGGGAAAAAGGTGGGCAAATGAATGGTTTGGTTTAGGGCCACACAGGATACCACCTTTGGCATAAAGGAAGGGTTAGTCTGGAGAGCAACTCTGTCTTGATGAAAAATGAAGAAAGGCTCCACTCCACTGGGGTAAAATCCATGGTGGGCTGTGGGCCATGTTCCTTAGTATTGGATACCAGTGTTGGCGTGGCCAGTCTGGAGCAATGAGTATCAATTGTGGTCTCTCTAATCTGACTTTCAACAGCACCTTTGCTAGAAGAGGCAGTGCAGGAAAGACATACACTGTTAATGTTTTCCAACTGAATGAGAGGGCGTCCACCTTCCAAGCTAGTGGGTGGAATGACCTTGTGCAAAATTACCACCTTTGGCATAAAGGAAGGGTTAGTCCATAGAGCGACTCTGTCTTGATGAAAAATGAGGAAAGGCTCCACTGCCATTAGGGCCTGTAGCTCTGAGACTCTTCTAGCTGAAGTTACTGCTAGTAGCAGGGCAGTTTTCCATGATAGAAACTTTAATGCGGCTGAAATAGCTGGTTCAAAGGGCGGTAGTGTAAGCTTTTCCAAAACAAAGTTGAGATCCCAAGTTGGTGTTGGTGCTCTCCTGGGCAGTCTTATGTTCTTAGCCCCTCTGAGATACTGTCTTAGGAGTGGATGTGAAAACAAAGGAGGATCCGTGTTGTAGTGAGCTGAAATCGCTGAGGCGTGGATCTTAACAGATGAAAAAGAAAGTCCTTTGTGCAACATCTCAGTTAAGTATTGTAGAATCTGAGGAATGTTTGGAACAAGGGGATTTTGGCCTTTAGCCTGGTTCCAGGCGTAAAATCTTTTCCATTTGTCTGAATAGGCTTTCCTGGTGCTGGGCCTCCTGGCCTCCAGAATGACATCCATAACAGTTTTAGATAGAGGTGTTGGCTGGTTGTTTAGGTAATTTGCCATGCAGCCAGATTTAAATTCTTGAGCTGGCTGTGTAGAATCTGATTGTTTTGCTGAGTGAGCAGGTGAGGAATTTGGGGTAAAATCCATGGTGGGCCGTGGGCCATGTTCCTTAGTATTGGATACCAGTGTTGGCGTGGCCAGTCTGGAGCAATGAGTATCACTTGTGGTCTCTCTAATCTGACTTTCAGCAGCACCTTTGCTAGAAGAGGCAGTGCAGGAAAGGCATACACTGTTAATGTTTTCCAACTGAATGAGAGGGCGTCCACCTTCCAAGCTAGTGGGTGGAATGACCTTGTGCAACATTTTCGAAGTTGGTAGATTTGGGGGTTGGCAAACAGATCTATGCCTGGGCAACCCGATTTTTGAGTTATCATTGCAAATACTTGTAAATCCAGTTTCTACTCGTGGGGATCCATGATGTTTCTGCTTAGGTCGTCTGCCAATGTGTTTTTCTTTCCTGGCAGGAATTGTGCTTGCAGTTGTACTTGGTAAGTCAGTGCTGTGTTCCACAAGGTCATTGCTTGCCTGCGTAGGGGGTAGGAGTGTGTGCCCCCTTGCTTGCTAGTTTATGTACCACATAACTGTGGTATTGTCCGTCTTTATTAGGAGTTGTCCTGGATGTAAGAGGTCCTTGAAAGCTGTTAGGGCATTTTGTACAGCTGGCATTTCTTTTTGATTGATATGCAGATGCCTTTGATCTATGTTCCATTTGCCCTGAATGCACTGTCCTGCCATGTGTGCTCCCCAGGCATAGTCCGATGCATCTGTTATAGTTTGCCTGGCTGTGGGCAAGGTAAAAGGCTGACCTTTGTTGAGGTGACATGCCTGTGCCCACCATAGGAACTCATGTTGAAGGCAGGGAATGAGTGATATCATTGTTTCCAAGCTGTGGCTGTGCTGTGTCCATACGCTCTTCAGGTACCATTATAATTTCCTCATATGCAGTTTTGCAAATGATATTAGGAGTGTGCAAGATGCCATGAATCCCAAGGCCTGCAGAATTTTTTTTGCAGGGAGTTGGGTCTGTGTTGCCATCATTTTGAAATATTGAGTCAGCTGTTGTTGCTTGTCTGGTGTGAGATAAGCCATCTGGGCCGTTGTATTCAAGCTGGCACCCAGGAATGTTACGTTCTGTGAGGGCACTAGTTTTGATTTCTTTTCGTTTACTGTGTACCCTAGGCAACTTAAGTGTTTGACAAACGCCAGATGCTTTAAAAGAATGTCCTTGCTTTCTGCTTGAATAAGGCAGTCATCCCAATATGGGTATATTTGAATTCCTCTTTGTCTGCAGTATGCAATTACTGGTGCCAGGCATTTTGTGAAGACCCTGGGCGCAGTAGATAAGCCAAAGGGCAGTGCAGAGAACTGATAATGAGTTGAACCTGCAATGAAACGGAGGTATCCTCTGCAATTTTGTCTGATAGGGACATGCAGGTATGCCTCCTTGAGATCCAACGTTACTAGCCAAGCCTTCTTGCCCAGCATGGGAAGCTGCTGCTGTAGTGTTAGCATCTTGAATTTGGGTACTTGGAGATAGGTGTTTAGAATTGAAAGGTCCAGAATGGGTCTCCAGGCTTTGTCCTTTCTGGGGACTAGAAAGAGACTTGAGTAAAATATTTGTCCTTGCTCCTGTGTAGGTACCTGTTGAATGGCTGTCATGTGCATGAGAGCTGTAATTTGTTTTTGTGCCTCCGCCCATTGATTTGGTGGCAGGTTTGGCATTCCTTTTATCCTTGGCAAGGTGTGAAAGTGGAATCTGTATCCTTGTGAAACAATGTTTAGAACCCATTTGTCTTTTGTAATGATGTGCCAGTTGTCTGCAAAAAGTGCTAATTTTCCTCCCAAGGGAGCTGCCAAGAGAGATTTGCTTGGCAGTCTGAGGGTTAAGTCATTGTGTTCGTCTTCTGTTAGCTTGGGTCCTGTCTTCTCCTCCTTTCTGGGTAGCGGCACCCCATTGGCGAGGTTTGTAAGGGCCTTGTGACTGATCTCTGCCCCTTGGGCATCTGTATTTGCCCCTCTGTGGTCTGTCAGATGCTGGAAAGGACCAGTTTTTTGTTGGCCGATTTCTGCTGAACCGAGAGGATTGAACCTGTAAAAAATCCTTGACCGTCTGCATAGATTTTGCCTTATCCTCCATTTTCTTTAAAACCTCTTCTGCCTTTACACTAAATAAAACATCCTGCTGTAAAGGTGCATCCAATAACTTTGCTTTAACATGATCAGGCAGGGTTTGTTCTTTTAACCAAGCATGTCTATGTATGACAGACCCAGTCACTGCTGCTCTACAGGAAGCTTCCAATGAATCAAATCCACATTGTAAAGTATGTCTGCCCACCTGTTCAGCTGCATGTAACAGATCCTGCATTTCCTTGAAATCAGGCTGCCCTGAATGTGTGCTCATTTTTTGTTTTAATTGAGACATTAAGAATTGCTGGTATTTTAGCATGTGAAACTGGCAATTTAAGGCTCTCATAGCTAGAGTAGCTGAGGTGTATACCTTCTTTCTCCATCTATCTAGTGCTCTGCAATCCCTTACAGAGGGTACAGGATTTTTAGCAATGGAGGCCTTAACCCCTTTGGGACCCTGGGAAATTGTTTCTGGGTCAGCAACAGGGCTTTTCTATAGGAATTTGTGCGAGTTAGGGACTCTGTAGTATCTGTCTGGTTTGTCTGGAGCAGGAGGTAGAGAGTCTGGGTTAAGACTAGATTCTAGGTAAACATCATCCACAATGTCTAACACAGGAGGGACAGCAAGTGGTCTGTGCTGGGGAAGTAAAAGGAACTCTCGGAGCCTTTTCTCAGAATCACAATAATCCTGGCCTTCCCAGTGGAAATGTTCCCTCATGGTATGTAAAGTTTCCCCAAAGGAGTAGTCTTCTGGAGGAGATGCTGAGGGAATAGACTCTTCAGTGTCAGAACCTTCATAAGGGGGGAAAAGAGTATTCCTGTTCCTCAGAAGAATCTGAGGAAATTGAAACCTGGTCAGAGGAAGCATAATCCTCCTCTTGTCTTGGCCTTTTTTCAGGAGGGGGATGGGAACCCCTGATTAGGGTAATTAAATCTTCAGCCATCTTAAGCATCTGTTTCTTAGGCATGGGGCCTTGTACTGGAGACTTTTTAGATTTTAATGGAGTTTTAAGCTTAGCATAAGATTTAATGGTGAGAGAAGTCGGTCTGAAGACACCTTCTGCAACTGAAGGCGTTTCTACTGCACCGGAATCTCCTTCTGCTATGGAGTCGGAAGGGCCTAAAGAAGAAGGCTGTGCCGGTCTAGTACTCTCCGCTTGTGAATCAGAAGCAGTCTGGGGTTCTAATTCAGCGGTCGTCAGGGGCTGCGTAGGCGCCTCACTGAAAACCGGAGAACCGGCGACAGGCCCCACAGAGGCCTCTGAGTCTGGTTTGGGTCTAGGCTGCCTATCCTTATCCTTGTGTTTTTTATGCATGTCAGTTGTTGGTTACTCCGACGGCATGGTATAATTAAATTTCCTACCAAAGTAATGTCGGGCGAAATCGAACCGACGTTTGATAGTTCGTTTATTAAACCTAGCACAAAACCAACAACCTGAGACGTCGTGGTCTGGGCCTAGGCAAGGAATACAGTAAGAATGTAAGTCCTTATGAGGTATTTTCTTACCACAAGAAATGCAATTGTTAACTTTTTCTGACATCGGACTGAGGCAAGAAAAGGTTCCCCAACGGGGTACTTAGCTTTATTGAAGACTTCGGTCTGAAATTCGATTTGAAAATCTCAGGAGTTGGCTGACCGGCACTTGCGAACCACTTCTGCTTCGGGCACCGCGCGGCAAGAAAGACTGAAGAAAATGGCGTCGGATGCCTCTTATATACCCCTGGCACACTGACGTCAGGGAAGAAGCGACAGCAACCGACGCCGGACCAAGACTTTGGAACTCGGGACGACTGCGGGACCGCCTGATGGCAGGATAACCCAAGTGTGATGACCGCAGCAGTGTAACATGATGAACATCAGCATTTAGCTAAGTGACAGGTCCTTCAAACACTGCAGAAGGCAGGGTTTAAGGTTCGAAGTGAAAAGTGATTCATGTCACCTGAAGTAAAACTTCTAAGTACTATTTTATGTCCTTCTGGGCGTCGTACTTGTTCGGAGAGGGTGCAGGGAATCTTGCAAATGGATAAACCGGTTACTATTTCAGATTTGCACAAATTTCTGGGTATCATGAATTATAATTGGGGAATTTATAGAGGATTATGCCAGTATGGCAGCTCCTCTGTATGACATGCTTTCTAGCCAAAAAGAATTACCCTTTCTGGAGTGGAGACCAAAGGAAAATACAGCTGTTTGTGATTTAAAGGCAGCACTGGCCAAGGCTACAGAACTAGTAGCACCAAGTCTAACACATCCCTTTGTGTTACAGGCAGCAGCTGGACCCAACACACACACTGTTGTGCTTTTACAGGAGTGGCCTCAGGCCACTGATTCTAGAATGGAAAAGACTTTACATCCCATTACATTTTTCAGTAGGAAAATGACATGAGGGGGATATCACCCGTGCATTCAGCAACTTTTGGCAATCTATTGGGGTTTAAAACAAACTGAATACCTAACAGCTTTCTCTAAAGACATTATAGTACAGACACCGCATTATGGTAAATGAGACTCAGCTAAATAAACTGACTGATGATGTCAGTCAAGCAGCGTTTGCAAAATGGTTGGCATTTAGTGTCAAGCAAGTTACAATAAAGGCAGGAGACAAGTATCACTTAACTAACTTAATGGAATATGAAGGAAAACGACATGAATGCATTAGGCACATTTCAAATCCTGAAAAGCCCATTCTGTTTCCTGATTTCCAGGAAGGCAGGCCATCCGTCTTTGTTGATGGTGCTCGATTTTGGGACAATGGACAATATCGGATTGGATTTGCAGTAGTACCAGAAAACCCTTCTACAGGACAACCAATTCTGATTCAGTTACCGAGACACACGTCTGCTCAGCGAGCTGAACTGGAAGTGGTTCTTGTGTTACAGCATTTTCCACCTGTCAATATTTTTTCAGTCAATGCATACGTAGTTAATTCTCTGTGGTTGCATATGTCTACATGGGCAAGGAAAGAGTTTGTTGATAACATGGGCAAACCACTCAAGCATGCTTCTGTGTTACAGACTATTTGGAATTTGGTTCGTAGTCAGTCCCTTGTGGGTTGCTACAGTATCTTAAAGGTAAAAGCTCATCAGAAAGCTACAAATTACTTTTCAGTTAAATAACTATGCTGATCAGAAGGCAAAACAGGCAGTAAAGGAAGGAGTGCAACGGTATCCTACAAAACACCTTTCTAGTGTTGTTGTTGTTTGTCTTTCGGCTTTTCCCGGATAGGGGTCGCCACAGCAGAACACCGGTCCACTAATGATTAGCAGTAGAGTTTCACGAACGCCAAGATGCCAGCTCGACGTCCAACCTTCAACGTAGGCATGCCCATTTACGCATGTCTTTCAAACGCCACCCAACCGGGAGGAGGACATGCAGATGCCACACAAGGCACGCCCCGCAGTCCAGCTGAGAATCGAATGGGAGAACCTCTTGCTGTGAGGAAACAATGCTACCGCTGCACCACAGCGGCTGTAGAACACCTGTACGAGATAAAACCACTGCAGTACATCCCATACAGACATTTTCAGTTCAGAATTTTCAACATGATTTGCTGCAGATCCAAACTAAGTTTGGACTGCATGAAGAGTTAGAAAAATGTACTCTTGTAGGAGAAAGTCCATGGCAATATTATGCAAAATGTTTTGAAGACTGCTCTAGTTTTCCTTGTATACTGTACCAACAGACACGACAGTTGGTGAAATTTAATCGAGTATTGGGACATTTGGGTACACAAAAGTTATGGCCCATTGTAAAGAACAAGTACTGGCATCCACAGTTAAAGAAAACCTGTGATTTAGTGCATGCTGAATGCTTAATACGTTTGCAGGTTAATGCTCAACTGAAAAATAAAACAGTTACTAAGGGTAACTCCAGCAGATGGACCTTGGTATGCCATCCAAACTGACTTTGCAGGTCTATTATCCCCAATCAAAAGGTGTAATTTCTAGTGGTAGTTTGTTTTTTTTTCAAAATGGCTAGAAACAATTCCTACAAAAACAATGACAGCCAAGGCTACAGCAGAAGCCTTATGGAAAAACATTTTTTGTCATTGGAGATGGACACGAGTTATCAAATCCAATAATGGGCCACAATTTGTCAGTAAACTGATGAAAGCTTTGTGTGATTTGCTTGGTATCCAGCAACGATTTCATGTTCCTTACCACCCCCAGTCTAATGGGATAGTTAAAAGAATGAACAGGATTCTTAAGGAACGCCTTAAGAAAGACTGCTTGGAAAAAGGCGTAAATTGGGTAAAACATTTGCCTGGAATCTTGCTGGGTGTCACAGCAACTCCACACAGTAAAACAAGGATCTCACCTTTTGAAGTCATGACAGTTACAAAAATGCCTGCACAATTGCCATTCAGTCCAACTGTTAGTACAAACAGACCACTATTAGAAATTGCACAGCATCAACAATGGTTAAAAGATATTTCTAAATTGTGTCAAAACTTATCGAAATGCAAGCATTCAAATTATGGTCAAAGGATCCTGTTATGCCAAAAGAAAACCTTCCCTCTGGGACACAGTATTAATCAAGGCGTTCCAGTCCATGGGATAGCAATTGGCAAGGACCTTTTGAAGTAATTGAACAGTTAAGACCTCTAGTGTACAAAGTTAAAGTAAAGAAAAAGTGCAAAATAATTCTTGTTCATAGAGATCAGCTGAAAGTCATTAAGTAACTTCATGTTTTGTAGGGTTTTTTTGTAGACTCACGGCAAATACCAAGTCTGAAACAAAACAACTTTTCAAATTAATACCACTTACGTGGAAAGGTTATATTACTGTACATAATAAAGATTCTGTTTGTTGTTGTACTGATTGTACTCACTGGAGCCCTTGGGGTAGGGTGTTAAAAAAGAGAAATGCAAGTTTGGAAAATAAACAAGGACAATAATACTGTAGAGCTAGGTTGAAATGTATATCATTTTCGTAAACAAAGACTGCAGGACAATTTTATTTGTCCATATAATGCTACTTGTCTCTTTGGGTACATAAGGATTTCCAGCAATGTTACCTTTTGGTCCACGGTTGAAGGTCATCATTATATTCAATAAAATAGTCCTAAAGTAACCCTTGAATTTAATTTCAAAGTTTCTATTAAATGCTGTCAATTTCCTATATTTTATTTGGAAAAGGAGAAAATTAAAAAAAAATATATCCACCATCAATACAACAGCTAATCATCACCTATGTGAAGAAGTGTGGTAATCACAGTATATAGGGAATTAGTACTCCTACCAATAATATAAAAATACAACTACATTTTACTACTGGAGTTTCTGTAATATGTACTAATGTCACAGTCATTATAGGCCGCATACATTGGGCATATGTTCTATCAATATTAACAGGTAAGCCTACCTCTGTTCATACAGACCATTTGGTTAAAATCTCTTCTACCTGTAAAATGGTAGGCAGACAGTGGCAAAAGGTTGTGGTACATTTTAACATCACATTCCCAGACACAGGCAGGTGGCAATATAAAAGGGCATGGTATGATACTCTGCTAGAAAACCTAGGTACAGGCATGGCAGCTATTAATGCAGCTGACGTTAAAAATTCAGACTAATCAATTAAAAGTAGTGGGGGAAGATATCTCTCAGATTGTGCATTTACAAGCATCTTGGAATCCAGAAATATGGAAGACACACCCGCACAATATAAATTATCAGCAGCAATTTTTAGACAATTATGATGGTATGCAGCTACATCAGTTGAAATTTGATGGTAACATGACACCTTTTGTAAACTGGACAAAATGTACTATGCAATCTTTGTATGTGGAAATTCAAGAGTACAAACTGAACTTATGTTACAAAATGAAAATGTTTGGCGACAATTGTTTAACAGATGGATATCAGATGCCAATTGGATTAGGTTATTTACTGAAGTAATTTACTGTACTCCACAATTTTGTACAGGAAAGTTTATGCATTATAATGTTACTGATACCACTACTGTGTGTCAATTTGGTGTGTTACCTATGATATTTCTCGTACCAGAAGGGTACGAGTATTGGTTGCCACAATTTGAAGGTAATTGTATAGATATGAGAGGAAAAACACAAAATTGAGTATTGTACACAGACTCAAAATGGACTAATTAGTGGACAGCACTCGCCTGTCTATGAACCATGCTTACTGCAGCATTCTGTTTTGCTTTGTCTTTCGGCTTTTCCCGGTTAGGGGTCGCCACAGCAGAACTCCGGTCCGCTAATTATTGGCAGTTGATTTTTATGTGCTAAGTTGCCGGCCCTAACACACAACCTTCAACGAAGGTACGCCCATTCACGCATGTATCCACAGAAGACGTTCTAGCTGAGAATCGAACGGAACAATGTCTTGCTGTGAGGCGACAACGCTACCGCAGCACCACCACCACGGCAGCATTCTGTTAATTTGTGTAAATGGACTATTATGCCTTCTTTTCAAATGTTTATAGAAGTGGCTCCTCAGTATATTTGTCTGGTTACAGATCAAGATGTAGGTTATAATTTAAAATTACCTTTTGTAAGATGTTTATCACATGTTGATTTCCTTACATGGAATAATAAGAGCTATGTGTTTATTGAACCCATAGAAGTAAATATTTCCAAGAACTGGAATTATGACTTAACTTCCCAATATATCTGTATCCTTGGCTAATTAAAAAAAAAAAAAAACAATGAACAATACTAAAATTCTCAGAGTATTTGGAAAAAAGAAATAAAAGTATTCTGTATTATGAGGCATTAAGCATCATTGCAAAAGATAAGCTAATTAGTTTGGCTGGGAAGACCAAAACAGACACTGCTCAAAATTGGTGGGATATCTTTACTGGCTGGTCAAAATCAAGAAAAAATCTGCTAAACTGGTTGATACATCCTGTATTAGTAGTGTTAGGCATTTTAGTCATACTATGTGGAATTGCTACCTAAGTTGTCATTTGCAAAAAACGTACAGAGAGCTCAGCAAATCATGATAGTCAACCTGAATAAACTGGAGAAAATTTCAGTGTGTACCACTGAAGAAAAAATTGAAATTGAACAGTCATTTTCTGCTTTTTAAATAAAAAGTGGGAATTGTGAGTAAAGAACAGGTTAAAATGGAATTCTGTGGATTTTTCTGAAAATGTGAAATAAATATTCTGCATTTCAGTTTGTAGAGTGCACTCAGTTTAAACTCAGTTACCTAACTTAGCAAAAAGTACAGTTTTGTACCTACCATAAATGTAGATGTCCGAGAGGAATGCATCTGCAGTCCTAACAAATGGGTTGTCCTGCCTCAGGCAGCCCTTCGGTCGGCCGGATTCCAAAGTCTGGGTCTGGCCTCGGCTGATGTCGCACTTCACCCGACGTCACTGCTACTGTCGATTGGGTATAAAGGCATCAGCCGACGCCATTTTCCTCAGTGTTTCTTGCCCCAGATGCCAGGTGCCCTCTAGGAAGGCTAAATTTGGATAAATGCAAATGATTCCAAATAGTAGAGAGCAAACAACAAATAAACATGTATGTACATATATACAAACAAATACACCATAATAGATTTCCCCAGCTAGCTACAAGATGGGCAAATACCCTAGGAGTACCACAGATGGGAAGGAGGGAGGGTAATCCTGACTGCAGATGCATTCCTCTCGGACATCTACATTTATGGTAGGTACAAAACTGTACTATGTCCTTCAAGGATGCATCTGCAGTCCTAACAAATGGGTAGAATACCATAGCCAAACTGGGGGAGGAGGCACTAAGAAGATTACGGTGTAGTTAAGATCCCTTGCAAAACAGCAGTGGCAAAACCTGCGCGGGATCTGGAGTATAAAGGCAGATTATAATGCTTGGCAAATGTATGCACGGAGCTCCAAGTAGCAGCCTCTAAAATGTCTTTGGTAGCCACTCCTCGTAAGAAAGCTGTAGTAGTGGCTGTAGTCCTTGTGGAGTGAGGTCTGATGTTTTCTGGAGTTGTCTTCCCATGAAAAGAGTAACAAAATCTAATGCAATTTCCTATCCATTTTGAGATTTTCTGTTTTGAAATTGCTTTTCCTTCCATTCCTGCTGCATATGCTACCAGAAGCTGGTCAGTTTTTCTATTGCTCTTGGTTCTGTCCAGGTAGTAGCGCAATTGTCTGTGTACATCCAAGGTGTGCAGCAGTCTTTCCCCCCTGTTCTGTGGGTTGGGGAAGAATGTTGGTAGGTGGATAGCTTGGTTCAATGATACCCTGGAAACCACCTTTGGCATAAAAGTAGGGTTAGTTCTCAAGGACACTCTATCCTGATGGAAGATAAGGAAGGGCTGTACTGCCATTAATGCCTGTAATTCAGAAACCCTTCTTGCTGAAGTGATTGCAAGCAGGAAAGCAGTTTTCCAAGATAAGAACTGTAATTCTGCTGTTGCTGCTGGTTCAAAAGGGGGAAGTGTTAACTTTTCCAGCACAAAGTTCAGGTCCCATGCATGCAGAGGTGGCTTCCTTGGAGGCTTTACATTTTTGATTCCTCTCAGAAACTGCCTGAGTAGAGGATGAGAGAAGACTGGAGGATCCATGTTGTATTCTGCTGAAATTGCTGATGCATGAATCTTGATGGAGGAGTAAGACAGGTCATTGTGGAAAAGTTCTGCTAAATATTCCAGGATGTTAGCTATGTTTGCCAATGATACATTTTCTCCTTTTGCTGCACTCCAAATGAGGTATCTTTTCCATTTTGCTGAGTAAGTCTTCCTTGTGGAGGGTCTGCGAGCCTCCAGGATAATGTCTTTAACCCTCTGAGATAGTTCTGGGTTATTTTGTTTCATGTAAGATTCCAAGCAGCTAGCTGCAGTGTTTTCAAGTTTGGATGCAGGATCTTGAAGTTGTTCTGTGTTAGCAGCAGAGGAACTAGAGGTAGAGGCCATGCCTGTGTCCGAGACATACTTCTCAGAAGCGGGTACCAATGCTGCCTCGGCCAGTCTGGAGCTATCAGTATGATCCTTGGGTGCTCTTCTTTGATCTTCAGTAGCACTTTGTGCATCAAAGGTAGAGGTGGGAATGCATATGCTGTTAGGTTTTCCCAACTGAAGGATAGGGAGTCCACCTTCCAAGCAAGTGGGTGGTATGCCCTTGTGCAGAATTTTCTCAATTGGTGGTTGTGTGGGGATGCGAACAGGTCTATTTCTGGTAGCCCCCATTTCTCTGTAATGGTTCTGAAGATGTCCGGATGCAGCATCCATTCGTGGGTATCCGTGGTAGTTCTGCTTAATGTGTCTGCTAATATATTTTCTTTTCCTGGCACGAATAAGGCCCGTAGCTGAATGTTGAGGTTCAGGGCCACATTCCACAGGTCCATTGCCATCCGGCATAGAGGATATGAATGTATGCCTCCCTGCTTGTTGATATACCACATAACTGTGGTGTTGTCCGTCCTTATCAGCAAATGACCCTGTTGAAGAAACGGTCTGAATGTCTGAATTGCCTGTTTCACTGCCAGCATCTCTTTTTGATTTATGTGTAGGTTGAGCTGGTCCTGCGTCCATAGGCCTTGTATGCACTTGTCTGCCATGTGTGCCCCCCAGCCGAGGTCCGAGGCGTCCGTGGTGATAGTCTGGCTTGGGTGAAGGCTGTGGAAAGGCAGTCCTTTGTTCGACTGACAGGCCTGAGCCCACCACAGGAATTCCGGTTTCAGGCATGGAATTATTGGGATTTGGGTTTCTAGGCTGTGCTTGTGCTGAGACCATAAATTCCTTAGGTACCATTGCAACTTCCTCATATGCAGTCTGGCATGTGGGATCAATATTATGCAGGATGCCATGTAACCCAGGGCTTGCAGGATTTTCCTTGCTGTAAGCTGGTTCTGCGTTGATAAAGCCTTGAAGTAGAGTGGTAGTTGCTTTTGCTTTTCTGCTGTGAGAAATGCCATTTGATTTGATGTATCCAGTTCTGCACCCAAGAATGTGATCCTTTGGGATGGTACCAGCCTTGACTTTTTTATGTTGACTGTGTATCCCAAGGCCTGCAGTAGGTGAATAACCTTTTCCAAATCTTTTGTTAATTTGATCTTGTTGTCCGCTTGTAGCAGGCAGTCGTCCAGGTATGGATAAATTTGAATTCCCTGAATCCTGCAATGAGCAATTACTGATGCCAGGCATTTCGTGAATACTCTGGGCAGTAGATAAGCCAAAGGGCAATGCTGAGAATTGATAATGCTCTGATCCTGCAAGAAATCTGAGGTATCTTCTGCAATCTGGTCGAATAGGGACGTGCAGGTATGCCTCCTTGAGATCTAGAGTCACCAGCCAAGCCTCCTTGCCCAGCATGGGAAGAAGGTGCTGTAGGGTCAGCATTTTGAATTTTGGAACAATGAGATATGTGTTGAGAGCGGACAGGTCGAGAATAGGCCTCCATTGATTTTCTTTTCTTGGCACCAGGAAAAGTCTGGAATAAAATCCTTGCCCTTGTTCCATAGCCGGTACCTTTTCTATGGCTCTCATCCTTAGTAAGTGTTTGATTTGTCCTAGAGAGTTTGTCTTTTGGTTTGGTGGTAGGTTTGGCATTCCTCTCTTCCTTGGTAGAGTATGGAAGTGAAACCTGTAACCTTTGTCTATTGTCTGTAAAATCCATTTGTCTCCTGTAATGTAATGCCAGTTTACTGAAAATAAGGCTAGCTTTCCGCCTAAGGGTGCTTCCAGTTGTTCCCTGGTAGGCGGTATAAGAGCCAAGTCACTGTGACTGTCCTGTGGAAGTGGTAGTAGCCGGATCTGCGGGAGTACTTCTCTGGTTGTTAGGCTGCCACTGACGTCCCTGTTGGAACCTCTGGATTGACCTCTGCCTCTTGAGCCTATTTCTGCCTCTCTGTGCTCTGGTGTCTGGAAAGGACCAATTCTTCGAAGGCCAATTTCTACTAAACCTAGGAGGCTGGACCTGGAAGAAGTCCTTGACTGTTTGGACAGATTTTGCTTTTTCCTCTACCTTCTTTAATACTTGCTGTGCAGGGGAACCAAACAAACTGTGCTTCTCCATGGGAGCATCTAGGAGCTTTGACTTTACATGGTCTGGTAAGGCTTGCTCTTTTAACCATGCATGCCTTCTGATCACTGTACCAGTCATAGCTGATCTAAAGGAAGCCTCCAGTGCATCATAGCCGCATTTCAAGGAATGATTACTGACCTGCTGAGTGTTATGTACCAAATCCTGCAGGGACTTACGGTCTATAGGTTCAGGAGAGGATAGTTTTTTATTTAACTGATCTAACAAAAATTCCTGATACTGAATCATGTGGAATTGACAGTTTAAAGCCCTAGCCGAAAGAGTAGCAGAAGTATAAACTTTTTTACCCCATCTCTCTAATGCTCTAGATTCTCTTTCAGAGGGAGGGTTTTGGCAGTTGCTACAGCTTTGGGGCCCTGAGAAATAGTTTCTGGATCTGCAATAGGAGCCTTATACAGGTGATAATGTGTGTCCGGGACCCTGTAGTATCTGTCGGGCTTAGCAGGGGCCGGAGGAAGAGAGTCAGGGGCAGTACAAGCGTCATTGAATGCATCATCCACAACTGTTAGTACTGGAGGAATGGCTAAAGGCCTATGCTGTGGCAAATGCAAAAAGGTCCTAAGCCGTTTCCTAGAATCTGAGAAATCCTGGCCCTGCCATTGAAATTGTTCCCTCATAGCATGCAAGGTTTCCCCAAAAGAAAATTCCTCAGGAGGAGAGGCAGAAGGAATGGAGTCTTCTGCGTCAGAATCCTCATATGGAGAATAAGGGCCTTCTGGAGGATTTGAGTTGTCTGAATCATCCGAAGAATAATCTGTAGAAACTGGTTCAGGGGGCTCTGCTCTAGGCCTCTTCTCTGGAGGGGGATGAGAGGCCCTGTTAGGGTGAGGTTGGGATCCCCTGATCAAAGAAATGAGATCTTCTGCCAGGCTAAGCATTTGGGAACTAGAGCTAGGCCTGTGTGTGGGGGTTTTAGAAGGCAAGGCCTTAGAAGATTTAGCTGCTTTAGCCCTAGAGAAAGCCTTGATAGACCGCGAGTGTCGGTCCCTTTCCTTACGCTTTTTAGCTAATTGTGAAGTCGGAGTCTCCGACGGCATTTTGTAAGCAAAGCGGGACCAAAAAACTCCTCTGCAAACTCCGACCGACGTCTAAGTGTTCGTCGGTTGAAGGAAGCACAGGCTAGACAAGCTGCTACGTCGTGGTCTGGGCCTAAGCAAGGAAGGCAGTAAGAGTGGAAATCCTTATGAGGTATTTGTTTCCCACAAGTTAAACAATTATTTACTTTTTCTGACATCGGCTGAGGCAAGAAAGAGTCCCCAACGGGGTACTTAGCTTTTTAGAAGTCTTCGGTAGTAGAAATCTCTGGATCTGACCGACCGGCACTTGCGAACAGCTTCTGCTTCGGGCACCGCGCGGCAAGAAAGACTGAGGAAAATGGCGTCGGCTGATGCCTTTATACCCAATCGACAGTAGCAGTGACGTCGGGTGAAGTGCGACATCAGCCGAGGCCAGACCCAGACTTTGGAATCCGGACGACCGAAGGGCTGCCTGAGGCAGGACAACCCATTTGTTAGGACTGCAGATGCATCTTTGAAGGACATCTATATAGCTTTGCATTCATTGTTAATAAGAATCGGAAGTCAAATATTTTCTCTTCTAAACTATGCAGCTTTGTGTAAAATTATTATCTACAAGCAGGTCAAGATGAACTCTTGTATGCAGCTATCTCTCGTCAACATGATTACCAAGATAGGCTAAGGACGAAAAAGAGTTATTCTTCAGGAACAGAATGTTTAAAATATGGAAAACAAACGGTCAGCAGACCAGCTTCAAAGAAAATACTTTTCTGGCAAATTCTCTAAACTGCTGATGCAGGCAGGAAAGACACTATAAAGATTGGGACTTTTTCTTTTGCATCAGAGACTTTAATTATTCTATTCTTGCAGACCTGATGCGGTAAGGTGAAGTACGTTGTTGATATGTATACCTTTCATTGTTAAGCTAGATGTAAAACCTCGTGTGCAGTAAATGAATGCCATAACAGCAGAACTGTCTCAGTGTCTTCAATGAGTAAAGGTAGAGACTACCTGAAAAGTGTAGTTTAACAGTGAAGACCAAGTGGCTGCCTCGAGGATGGACGAGGTATCCAAGCCCTTGAAGAAAGCCTCTGAGGATAACATGGCTCTAGTGGAGTGGGCTCGTACCGTACCCTGAATTGACTTACCATTGTGCTGGTAAGCAGAAGGTAACAGCCTTTGAGATCCAATTGGAAACCGTCTGCTTGGACACAGCTTTCCCCAGTGGTCTAGTGTGGAACTATATGAATAGTTAGTCAGTCTGTCTGATAGACTTGGTGTTGTACAGGTAGAATTTAATTTGTCTGTGAACATCCAGGGAATGAAGCACTCTCAGTTCTTCCTTGTGGGTTCGGGAAAAAAAACAGGTAAGTGAATGGCCTGATTGAGAGACAGGTCACTGACTACCTTGGTCTTGAAAGACTGGTTTATCCTGATGGTAACCCTATCTTTATGAAAGGCAAGAAAGGGAGATTAGCCATTAGTTCCTGGAGCTCTGCTATCCTTCTGGCTGAAGTGATGGCCACTAGGAGGATTTACTTCCACATGTAAAGCTTTAGGAAAGCTTGATCAGATGACTCAAAGGGTGGAAGTGCAAGCTTCTCCAGCACATAGTTGAGATCCTAAGGTTGAGTAGGTTTCTTGGGTTGTCTGAGATGCAGGACCCCTTTGAGGAAGAGCTTCGAAGGGAGTCTGGATACCAAGGGGGGATCCATGGGAAGGCAAGCAGAAATAGCAGACAGGTGTGCCTTAATAGATGAGTAGGACAAGCCTGTCTGAAGTAACTCGCACAAATAAGACAGGACTAGGGGTATAGTAAGCGGGCCCAGTTTATTTTATTTTGACACCAAGTAATGAACCTTTTTCCATTTAGACAGGTATGATTTTCTAGTGTTAGGTTTCTTGGCCTCCTGCAGGACACTTAGAATGACCTCACTGTAAAGATGTCTGTATGGGATCAGAAGTCTATCTGTCACAGGCTCAGGTGTAGCAGCTGCACTGTGGAAGGATTAAAGATCCCTTGTGCTGTGTGAGGAGGCCCACTCTGTGGGTAACTTGTGGCGATTGTCCTTGGACAATTGACGCAGTAAGGGGAACCAATGCTGTCAGGGCCAATAGGAGTCACCAGCAAGATTTTCAGATTATCCTGCTGAATCTGTAGCAGGACCCCCTGAATGAGAGGGAAGGGGGGATGCATAAAGGTATTTCCCCTTCCATAAGATTGAGAGGGTATTTGTTGCCAGTGCCTGTGGGTATGGTGTCCTGGTGCAGTATCCAGGAAGTTGCCCGTTGTTGGCGGAGGCAAATAGTTCTATTTGAGGTGTACCCCATCTGTGGACCAGGTCCAGGAAGACATCCCTGTGAAGCATCCAATCGTAACTGTTTGCGCTGGTTCTATTCAAAAAATCTGCTTGGGAGTTGTGGAGAAAGGGAATGTATGCTGCTTTCAGGGTAATTCCCTGAAAAGTGGCTACTTCCCACACTAGTCTAGCAAGTCTACAGAGCAGGCAGGACTTTGTTCCTCCTTGTTTGTGGACATACCACAGGACTGTGGTGTTTTCTGTGCATATCAGAAGGGATCCCTTCTGAACGAAAGGGCTGAATACCTGAAGGGCTAGGAGGATTACCCTCATTTCTCTGGCATTGATGTATTCTGTTTTCTATGCCTATGTCCACAGGACTTGTATTTTTCAATGGCCGAGAGTGGCCCCCCACCCCAGGTCTAAGGCATCTGTATGCAAGACCCAAGAAGGTTGAGGTGGCTGGAGGGGGAGTCCTGGGTTGAGATGCACCTGAGCTAACCACCAAAAGATCGCCTGTTTTAGGCATGGAAGCAAGGGCACAATGTGCTCCAGTGGGTGGTTGTGCTGCTTCCACACAGAGCGTAGGTACCACTTAACTTTCTCAAGTGTAACTGAGCTAGGGGTAGCATGGGTATGGTAGCCGTCATGTAACCCAGAAGCTTGAGGTACTGCCTTGCAGTCAGTTGAGAGGAATATAAAATTCCTTGGAGGTATTCTGCAAGACAATTCACCTTTGCTGGGAGCAGGTATGCCTCCATCAGGTCTGTGCGGATTCTGCACTCTAAGAACACAATGTCTTAGGTTGGTGTGACGTTGGACTTTGGGAAGTTTATATGAAACCCAAGAGCATGCAGGAGAGACACCATAAACTGGATATGGGTTAGGAGTGTTTTTTGCTTGGCAGCCTGTAAAAGCATGTCATCCAGGTATGGGAATATTTGTATCCCTTTTGTCCTGCAAAAGGCCATTACCAGAGCCAGGCATTTGATGAAGACTCTGGGTGCGGCTGAAAGTCCAAAAGGCAAATGAGAGGAGTCCACTACGAATCTTAAGTATTTTCTGTGTGTGAGTTTGATGGGAATGTGTAAGCAGGCATCCTTGACGTCTATGTAGCAAGGAAGCCTTTGTACATAAGAGGGAATAGAACAGGCAGGGTCAGCATTTTGAAAGTTGGCACCTTTAAGAAAAGGATTGGGAGGGAGGAATTTTTTTCTACAGTGCCCTAATTTAAAAGGGACTGTAGTACTGGTAAGCAAGAGGGGCAGTTGCTGAGCAGGAGGTTGTGACATGTCTAGTCTTAATGGAGTGGTTATCCATGACAGGGAGTAACCATCTTGGAGGATGGACAGGACCCACTTGTCTGGAATGACCTGACTCCAAACTGGAAGGCAATGAGAAAGGTGAGGATGACATGCTTTTACAGGCTGCCAGGTAAAAAATTACTCCTAACCCATATCCAGTTCATGGTGTCTCTCCTACAGGCTCTTGGGTTTCAAATAAGTGGGATGGAAGGAGTTGGTGGGGGAGGCAGGAGTGACAGGTAGTCAGACCCTACCTGCCCTGTCCTGGAAGGGTGTCCTTTGACTAGAAGAGGAGGTGCTCTAGTTGGAAGATTTTTCTTTCTTGTTTGCCTGTGTCTAGGTTCAGGAAAAGGACTGGAATGTTTTCTGATGAAGTGAGTTTTCGCAGGACAGTTTCTGTAAAAATTTAGGTATTGGAGATACCTAAATAGCAGTTGTTTAAGATCCTGCATCTCTTTGCCTTTTTGTTGCAGTGATTTGAAAAGATCTGCTACTTTTGAGCCAAATAAGGCAGCATTGTCCAGTGGTGCATCAGTGAACTTAGCCCTGAAATCATCTGGCGGGGTTGCAAACGCAGTCAGGAGTATCTGTGCAGAAGCTGAAGCTGCTGATCTTGCTGAGGATTCTGCAGCATCATAGCTACATTTAAATGGAATGCCTGGTGACTTGGGACACAAGGGCCAGGAGAGAAGAAACAGATGATTTTGGCTAAGGAGTCTGGAATGTCTGCCAACAATTTGGTGGCAGAGTTGAGACTGGGCATATTTTTCCATATGAGTCTGGTAATTTGTAGCTCTAAATGCCAAGGTGGATGAGGTGTAAATCTTTTTGCCTAAACTTTCCATGGTTTCGCTGTCTTTATCAGCAGGAAGAATGGTGGTGGTAGGCAAGAGTTTGGAAGCTTTGTCTGTGGAGACAGAAAGAATAACTGGATCTGCAGGAGGGCACTTGATCAAATGATTAGCAGAATCTGGGACTTTGTACAGTCTGTCTGCTCTACGAGGAGCAGGAAGCTGCGAGTCCGGATTGAAAGATGCAGAAAAGGCATCTAAAAAGGCAGGCAGTATAGGAGGAATAGCCAAAGGGCTTGGTGTTTCCATTTGAATGAGGTCATAGTACCTCTTTTGTATTTCAGATATGTTTGTGGATTCCCATTTGAAGTGTTCCTTTATTTTAGAAATTGTTTCAGAGAAGGTCACATCTTTAAGAGGGGAATCTGGGTCTACTGATTCTTCCGCTGGGGATCCATATCCCAAGGGTGAAGAAAGCTGTGAATTATAAGATAGGGAATTGTCTGAGGAATCTGAACAGATGTACTCTTCCCTAGTTACTGTCTCTGCGGGTTGAGGCCTAGGACTAAGGACAGGAGGAGAAGTAATAGGGGCAGAAGCAACTGATGTAGGCCTCAAGGCCATAAAAGCTGAGAAAAGACTTTGGCTAAAGGCCTGCCAATCTGGAATACTTTCTGCTGGCTGAGAGATATGCTTCCTTTTTTCTGTCTTCTTGAGAGGACTAAAGGGCATCTGTTTTGGAGCAGGCATCAAAGTTTGAGGCAGGGAATCGGAAGGTTCGCCTGAACACCCGGCATCTGAAACAATCGCTAGAATAGCCTCTGTGGACGTGCTCTCGCCCACTGGTAGTACGGCTTCTTCAGAGGTACCTGTGACATCCGGTGCAGCGGATCCGGGTCCAGATCCTGAGACCAGGCCGGTGTCGGCCACAGGTTGGGGATCGGCAAGTGTTATAGTCCGCAAAGATCTGGCCTTCTTTTTAGGCGGTTCAGAGGCAACATCCGATGAACCCTCCATTCGCAAAGCAAGTTGTTTCAGACGTTGGTTTTCTAAGTACAAATTGCGTGCATGTAAACGACTGCGCAACGTTTTCGGAACGAATGTCTGGCAAACAGGGCAGGCCTTATAATCATGCGACCGTTCGAGATAAAACAGACACTTATTGTGTGAGTCTTTATGAAGGATCTGACGGCTGCACTGACATTTACCCTTTCTGGATGACATGAAAAGGGAGTAATACAATAAGGACTGAAAAGGTCTCCAACGGTACTTGGCTTGAAACCTGAATCTGTCATCAACAAAAGCAGGAACACCTGGTGTACGACTGGCGGCTGGAAAGTTCTGAGGGCTGGCGTGTGCCGAAGTCACTTTTATGGCCCACGTACTCTCGCCTAGACCTGACATTTTCCAACCTAGGAGGGACTGAAAACTTTTGGATACTGGCCATGCGTACGCGAGACTAGAAGGGTAAACCCATATGCAGAATACTGCAACATAAGAATACAAAGGGCATACACAAGTCTGCTTAGTAGGAAAAATTAAAAAAAAACATTAAAACCTTGACAAAATTTAGGGTAAAGATAGAGATGATCACAAGTGGCAACCAACTTGCTACCACACTGCTTCTCATCCTTATTAATTCACATAAAATGTATGACAGTCCATACTTACCAATCAATAGGTTTTTCAGCATCTGGATCAGCAATATACTCAGGCTCATCATCCAACCAACCTTCTGGTTTCTCTGCATTCTCATCAGGAATCTTTGCAGGAGCATCTTCATCCCTAAAGTAAAAGATGTGAACAGCCTAAGTGGGACAGAATTTTTATGCTTATACCCAGACTCCCATTTATACTGTCAGAACAGGCTGGAATATAAACACTTAATAGTTAATTTGTCTGTCATTCAAAATAAATTGGCTCAACACTTATTTGTCCTACTTTTCAAATCATACTGTTCTAGATTACTATCAAGACAAAATTAAAACAGCCATTTGCCTATTAGGAATGTATTCTATTTTGTAGATTTACAAGGTGTACGCAAGGCTTGCAATTATTGCATATTCCTTTTTGTTGTTTTAATTAGCTTATAACAAGAATAGCTACCCCTTATACCACCAGTTCTTTAGGTCTTTCCTTAAAATGCCATTGAGTATTGCATGCATAATGTCTTTGTTACTGCGACTTGACTGCACTTATTAACTCTGCCATCATAAAGTACAGTTTTGTACCTACCATAAATGTAGATGTTCGAGTGTACACCCTGCTGCAGTCATCACACTTGGGTTATCTTGTCGTCAGGCCGCCCCGCAGTCGGCCTGAATTCCAAAGTCTTGGTCCGGTGTCGTTTGCTGTCGCTTCTTCCCTGACGTCAGTGCACCCGACATGCATCCGACGCCATTTTCTTCAGTTTTTCTTGCCCCAGATGTCAGGTGCCCCCAAAAGGTGGTCAGTAATTAGTACCAATCTAAAAAATTTAGCACAAACACAACATCCCTCCAGCTATAAGCAAATACATCAGAAAGGTATTGTAAAGATTTAGTCAGTCAGAGGGGATGGAGGGAGGGTAACCTGGACTGCAGCAGGGTGTACACTCGAACATCTACATTTATGGTAGGTACAAAACTGTACTGTGTTCATCGTGTTACCCTGCTGCAGTCATCACACTTTGGTAGAATCCCAAAGCTAAGGATGGGAGGAGGAGTCAAAGAGGGTTAGAGGAGGCTAGAAGTCCCTGCAGAACTGCAGAGGCGAAGCCAGTTCTAGTCTTAGAGTAAAGTAGTAAGTGGTAGTGTTTGGTGAAGGTGTGTACTGAACTCCAAGTTGCAGCTTCCAAAATATCCTTGGGAAATCGCTGCCATTTTTACCGTGGAAGAACTAGCCCCTTGATGAAAGAGGTCTGTTAAGAAGTCCAGCACCGCAGACATAGGTGCTGAAAAAGGATCCATACTATTCTGGACCGCCCAAATAGAAAATCTTTTCCATTTGCTCCGATAAACCTTCCTAGTGGAAGGTTTATGAGCCGCCACTAAAATGGCCTTGACAGGTGACGAGATACCGGGAGTCCTAATCAAAGATGGAACTGGAGCAGCCAGGCTGCCAATTTCAGGGTGTGTAGATTCGGGACCGAAGTCCTAGAGGATGGGAGATGAGATCCGGGATCGGATCCAGAATCCAGGGCGGATTCACTTTGTGAGACCATACATAAGGGAACCAGGGCTGACGAGGCCAGAACGGGGCAATGAGAATCATTCTGCTCCCCAAACTGTTGGCTTTCTGCAAGAGCCTCTGCATCAGAGGTAGTGGAGGATAGGCATAAAGGAGACCGGGAGGCCAAGCATGCACCAGAGCGTCTCTCGGGGATTCCCCAGGTGGGGGAAGTAGAGCGAAGAAACTGTCGCATTTGGCGTTTGAGACCGGGAGGCCAAGCATGCACCAGAGCGTCTCTCGGGGATTCCCCAGGTGGGGGAAGTAGAGCGAAGAAACTGTCGCATTTGGCGTTTGAGTGAGAAGCAAAAAGATCGCAACAGGGTTGCCCCAGGCAAAAATCTTCTTCGCTACCAGAGGATTGAGAGACCACTCGTGCGGGGAAAGAATGGTGCGACTGAGCTTGTCCGCAAGGATGTTGGATTTCCCCAGAATGTGCGTTGCTACAAGAAAGCGTTTGGTGGAAATTGCCCATTCCCAGACTCTCATGGCCTCTCGACAAAGGGGATAGGACCTGGTTCCTTCCTGCTTGTTGATGTACCAGACTACCGACATGTTGTCTGTCTGGATCGCAATAGTCCCCGTAGGAAGAAGGCTGTGAAGTGCTTGCAACGCTAGGAGCACCGCCCTCATTTCCAGGACATTTATATGCAACGAGGTCTCTGAGGTGTTCCACGTGCCTTGCACAATCTTGCCCGCAGAATGCCCCCCCCACCCGAGGCGAGAAGCGTCCGTAGTCACCGTGGCTCGGGGGAATGCTGCACAAAAGGGTCTCCCTGCTAGAGGCTCCGGAGACTGGAGCCACCAAAACAGGGAGTCCTTGCATGCCTTGCTGACCGCTATTGGGCTGTTGAGAGAGGAGTATAGCGGGGACCACTGGACCTGTAGGGTCCACTGAAGAACCCGCATGTGTAAGCGAGCATGAAGAAGTGGAATAGCTGCTGCCATTGAACCCAGGGCCCTCAGGACCGAAGCCGCCGTCGGAAACGGTTGTAGGACTGCTGTGATATGACCCTTCAGGCTGGACAGCCTGTCTGGGGTGAGGAAGGCCCGCATTGATCTTGTGTCCAACCTTCCTCCAATGAAATCTATAAGTTGTGTGGGGTGCAGTAAAGATTTCTCCCAGTTTATGGTGATGCCCAGCCTTGGGGCTATAAGAAGGAAATAGTCCCTGGCTAAGCACAGTAGATGCCTTGATGATGCCGTTAGGAGCCAGTCGTCCAGGTACGGGAAGACCTGTAATCTCTGGAGTCTCAGGTGGGCCGCTACTACTGCTAGTACCTTGGTGAACACCCTGGGGGCAGAGGTGAGACCGAAAGGGAGGACCCTGAACTGGTAGTGGCTGGCTCCCAGCCGGAAGCGAAGGAACCTCCTGGACTGTCTGTCCATCCGAATGTGGTAGTACGCGTCCTTGAGGTAGATAGAGTACATCCAATCGTTCTCCCGCAAGAGGGGGAGTATAGATTGTAGGGTGACCATCCGGAACTTTTGCTTGGTTACTGACAGGTTCAGTAGGGAAAGGTCTAAGATCGGTCTTAAGTCCCCCGTTTTCTTTGGCACAAAGAAGAACCTGGAGTAAAACCCTGATCCGGTCTGATCTCGGGGGACGCGCTGGATGGCTCTTTTTTTCTAGCAGCTGCTCGATTTCGACAGCTGCTGCCTCCCTTTGGTCGGGTGGTACATCTGGGAGGCTGCGGGATCTGGGGATTTTGCTCAGGGGAATGGTATAACCTCTGGATATCACATGAAGCACCCAACGGTCTGCTGTGATTGACTCCCAAGAAGTCAGGTGCCTCGAAAAACGCCCCCCGACTGCCTCCAGAGACGGACAGCCGGGCAACCCTTCAGGGCTGTTGCGTGGGTCTGTCAGAGAAAGGTTCTCTGGACCCAAAGTTTCTAGGAGCCCCTCTGCCTCTAGGACGGCGACCTCCCTGTCCTCCTCTGCCACGGAAGGACTGGTTATCTGGAGCAGGTTGGGACTGCTGCGACTTCCGGAACCACATCTTCTTCTGTCCCTTTTGGTTCTTCGAGAAGGACCTCTGGGGAGCTGAGAAGCGGACTCCGACGGCAGACAGCGTCTTCCCGTCCTTCTCGCTCTGGACTAACGTTTCATGAACAGTTTTGCCAAACAAGGCAGAACCATCAAAGGGGGCATTCACGAAAGTCGACTTGAGGGGCTCTGCGAAATCACAGTGGCGGAGCCAGGTCTGACGCCTCATGACTAGGCCCGCTCCGATAGCTCTAGCGGCTCCCTCGGTAGCGTGAGAAAGTAGCCGCATAGATGTATTGGAAACTGCTCTAAGAGTGGCCATACGGGTGGCGTACACTTGTTTGTCCTCACCCGAAATGGACTCTAGGGGAGATGCAGCATACTCTTTAATCAGGTCCCGCTGCATCCTGATAACGTGTGCCATGTAGTTCAGCGCTCTCAAAGAGAAGGTTGCTGAACTAAAAACTCGCTTCCCAATGCGATCCATCGAGCGGGACTCCTTGCCCGGAGGATGCATAGAGGGACTCTCCTGTGCCAACTCCCTCTTAGTGGCTGCAGCCATCATCATGGCATCTACCGGGGGGCCTTTGCTCCAGTGAGTGCGGTCCGCCGGGGGGCTCAGGATACGGTCTGGACGCTTGGGTACAGGCTCAACGGTGTCCGGATCCTTCCATGCTCTGGTGGATATAAGGTCCACCAGAGGATCGTAGGAGGGGACACCCAAGAGGTAGATGGGCCCGCCTCGAATGCCTCCAAGAACACAGACTCGTCTGAGGAGGCCTTGGGGGCAGACCCCCCCCCCGATCCTTAACATCTCCATAATGTCTCCAAATGAGACGTCTTCCGGGGGTGATCTTGGGAGCCCTCCCTTCATCCAAGTCTGTGTCTTCGTAATGGACTCTGGGAGTCCATGTGCCTCCTTTGCACTTACGCTCGAGGCACTTCCTCGGGGACTATCCGAGGAGTCCTCTTCAGCAGCTGGATGTTCCAAGGGAACTACTTGGGACATCGAGGCGGGCTGTCCCTGGGACCGGCTGATGGGAGCCTGGCCCAACTGCAAGGGAGTGCGGGGTGGAGCCGTGGCAGGGACCGGGGTCCGTAGTCCTCAACAGCGCCCTTTCCACTACGCCGAAGGCCGAGGGGAGCCAGCTTCTCTAAGCCCGAGCCGACCTCCACTCTGATCCGGCCTTGCGGACCGAGTCGGAGCCGAAACCGTCGGATCCGAGAGACCGGTGTGCTCCGACTTAGACGGAGCCGAAGACACACCAGCTCCCTCTGATCCGAGGCTCGGCCCACGGCTCCGAGAGGTCGGGTCCGGTACCAAGCACTCAAGGGATGGGTCGGATCCGAGGTGTGCCGACCTATCGGATCCGACCCACCCCCGGATCCAACTCTGCCCGGCACCGAAAGCTCCGAACCCAGGGTGTGGGTCGGAGAAAGAGCCAAGGGGGCGAAAAAAGGGGTCGAAGCCCCCCCGGATGGGGGGGAGCTAAGAGCACTCCCATTTGCATTTGGGCCTGGATAAACGCCTCATCATCCGGTCCATGTCTACTTCGCTCATGGAAAAGGTGGATCTAGTTGAGGCCACCGAAGCGGACCTAGAGAGCCGCCGTGGGGACTTCACTGAAGGGCTAGCCTCCTCCTCCTCGGGCCCAGAAGAGAACCGAGGGGAGTGGAGCCGAGGAGGAGGAGATCTAGAAGACACAGGGGAGGCCCGTTTAGACGGAGGAGCCAAATTTGAGGTCTCGGCACTCCGTTTGTGGCACCTCTCCTTGCGTCTCTCCTTCTCTTTCTCCCTTGAAGTCTCCCTCTCCTCCGGCTTTTTAGTGGGAGGTCGAGTCCCAACCGGGGGAGAGGAGACCACAGCACCCACAGAAGGCTGCTTGGCTAGAAGGGGCAGAGGCCGGAGCCGCATCTGGAGGGAGAAGTCCCGCCAGAATGAGCTTCGACCTTCGCTCCCTTAAAGCTCGGGGGTTGAACCCTGCACAAATGGTACAACCAGATGACAGGTGTTCAACCCCAAGATTCTAACTTGCGAGTGTGGCCATCCGCTGGGGACAGCTTATGGCCACACTCGGTACATTTAAAGAACACTGCCTTATGGGCTTCAGACATCATAAGCCCTAACAGACCTCAAACACACAGAACACACAAGCACACAAACTACGCAAAACCCGAAGAAAAATTAAAAAGATAGAGAGAGGAAAGCCTAACACATACACTCTTAACTAATCAAAATATAAAATTTAAAGTTTTCCAAAGATTTCTAGTCAAAAACTCTTATCTGTAACCAGGAGCTCGAGGAGTCCGTTGCAACTTGAAAGCGGCAAACGAAATCTGAGGTCAGTTAGGGCTTGGCAGGGGATTATGGGTAGAGGGAGGAGCTAGGAGCTCGGAGCCTAAAGCTTTTGAAATGCCGGCTCGGATCCGAGGTCGGGTCCGAAACCCACAGGTTGCAGACAAATGAAGTCTGCCTACTTCAAATCCTTAGTTTTATCCAAGTAGTAACAAAGTTGCCTGTGAATGTCCAAGGAATGCAGGAGTCTTTCTCCTTTGTTCTGTGGATTTGGAAAGAAGGTGGGTAAGTGAATGGTTTGATTTAAAGCCACACTGGATACCACCTTAGGCATGAAGGAAGGATTAGTTCGTAGAGAAACTCTGTCTTGATGGAAAATGAGGAAAGGTTCCACTGCCATTAGTGCCTGAAGCTCTGAGACTCTTCTGGCTGAAGTTATTGCTAGCAGCAGGGCAGTCTTCCATGATATAAACTTTAGATCAGCAGAGAAAGCTGGTTCAAACGGAGGTAGCGTAAGTTTTTCCAAAACAAAGTTGAGGTCTCAGGTTGGTGTAGGTGCTCTCCTGGGGGGCCTAATGTTTTTTGCCCCTCTGAGGAACTGCCTTAGAAGTGGATGTGAAAATAAGGGAGGATCTGTGTTGCAGTGGGCTGAAATAGCTGAGGCGTGGATTTTAATGGGTGAAAAGGAAAGTCCTTTGTGCAACATCTCAGTTAAATACTGTAGAATCTGAGGCATGTGAGGCTGAAGGGTATTTTGGCCTTTAGCTTGGTTCCAGGCGCAAAACCTTTTCCATTTGTCCAAGTAGGCCTTCCTGGTGCTGTGCCTCCTAGCTTCCAGAATAACATCCATAACTGCTTGAGGAAGAGGAGCTGGCTGGATGCTTAGGTGATTTGCCATGCAGCCAAATTTAAGGTTTTGAGCTGGCTACGTAGAATCTGATTGTCTTGCTGTGTGAGCAAATGGGCAATTTGTGGTAAAATCCAAGGTGGGCCCTGGGCCATATTCCTTAATAGTGGGTACCAGTGCTGGCGTGGCCAGTCTGGGGCTATGAGTATCATTCGTGGTCTCTCCTTTCTGACTTTCAGAAGCACCTTTGAGAGAAGGGGCAATGGAGGGAAGGCATATACTGTCAGGTTTTTCCAACTGAATGAGAGTGCGTCCACTTTCCAAGCTTGATGGTGAAGTATCCTTGTACAAAATTTTGTTAGCCGATAGTTTTGGGGGCTGGCAAACGGGTCTATGTCTGGGTGGCCCCATTTTTGAGTTATCATTGCAAATACTTGTGGATCCAGTTTCCACTCGTGGGGATCCATGATGTTTCTGCTGAGGTAGTCTGCCAATGTGTTCTTTTTTCCTGGCAGGAATTGAGCTTGTAGCTAAACTTGGTAAGCCAGTGCTGTGTTCCACAAGGTCATTGCTTGCCTGCATAGAGGGTAGGAGTGTGTACCCCCTTGTTTGTTTATGTACCACATTACTGTGGTGTTGTCCGTCCTTATTGTAAGCTGTCCTGGATGTAAGAGGTTCTTGAAGGCTGTCAGAGCATTCTGTACAGCTAGCATCTCTTTTTGATTGATGTGCAGATTCCTTTGATCTGCAGTCCATATGCCTTGAACGCACTGTCCTGCCATGTGTGCCCCCCAGGCATAGTCCGATGTTATCTGTTGTCAGTTTGCCTGGCTGGGGGCAAGGTGAAAGGCTGACCCTTGTTGAGGTGACATACCTGTAACCACCATAGAAACTCTTGAAGGCAGGGAATGAGAGATATCATTGTGTCCAAGCTGTGGCTGTGTTGAGACCATACACTTTTTAGGTACCACTAATTTCCTCATGTGCAGCTTTGCAAATGGTAGTAGTAGTATGCAAGATGCCATGCAGCCCAAGGCCTGCAGATTTTTTCTTGCAGGGAGTTGGGTCTTTGCTGCCATTGGTTTGAAATATTGAGTCAGTTGTAGTTGTTTGTCTGGCGTCAGATAAGCCTTCTGGGCCGTTGTATTCAAGCTAGCACCCAGGAATGTCATATTTTGTGAGGGTACTAGTTTTGATTTCTTTTCGTTTACTGTGTACCCTAGGCAACTTAGATGATGTTTTACAAAAGCCAGATGTTGTAAGAGGATGTCCTTGCTTTCTGCTTGGATGAGGCAGTCGTCCAGGTATGGGTATATTTGAATCCCTCTGTCTGCAGTATGCAATTACTGGTGCCAGGCATTTTGTGAAAACCCTGGGCGCAGTGGATAAGCCAAAGGGCAGTGCAGAGAATTGGTAATGGGTTGAACCTGCAATGAAACGGAGGTATCTTCTGCAATTTTGTCTGATAGGGACATGCAGGTATGTCTCCTTAAGGTCCAGCGTTACTAGCCATGCTTTCTTGCCCAACATGGGAAGAAGCTGCTGTAGTGTTAGGATCCTGAATTTGGGTACTTGTAAGAAGGTGTTTAGAATTGAAAGGTCCAGAATTGGTCTCCAGGCATTGTCCTTTCTGGGGACTAGAAAGAGTCTTGAGTAAAATCCTTGGCCTTGCTCCTGTGTAGGTACCAGCTGAATGGCTCTCATGTCCATGAGAGCTGTAATTTGTTTTTGTGCGTCTGCCCATTGATTTTGTGGCAGGTTTGGCATTCCTCTTTTCATTGGCAAGGTGTGGAAATGGAATCTGTATCCTTGTGAAATTATGTCTAGGACCCATTTGTCCTTTGTGACGATGTGCCAGTTGTCTGAAAAAAGTGCTAATTTTCCTCCCAAGGGAGCTGCCAAGAGAGTCTTGCTTGGCCATATGAGGTTTAAGTCATTGAGTTTGCCTTCTAGTAGTTTGGGGCCTGTCTTCTCCTCCCTTCTGTGTTGCAGTGCCCCATTGTCGAGGTTTGCAGTGGATTTGTGGTTGTCCTCTGCCTCTTGGGCATCTGTATTTACCCCTCTGTGGTCTGTCAGTAGCTGGAAAGGACCAATTTTTTGTTGGCCAATTTCTGCTGAAGAGAGGGGGCTGAACCTGTAGATAATCTTTGACTGTCTGCATAGATTTTGCCTTATCCTCCATTTTCTTTCAGACTTCTTCGGCTTTAACTCCAAATAGGACATCCTGCTGTAAGGGGGCATCTAGAAGATTTGCTACAACGTGATCAGACAGAGTTTGTTCCTTTAACCAAGCTTGCCTACATATAACAGACCCAGTAACAGCTGCTCTACAGGAAGCCTCCAAAGAATCAAATCCACATTGTAAAGTATGGTTGCCCACCTGTTCAGCTGCATACAACAGATCCTGCATTTTTTTCAATTCAGATAGTTGAGGGAGTGTGCTTATTTTTTGTATTACTTGAGACATTAGAAATTGCTGGTATTTTAGCATGTGAAATTGACAATTTAGTGCTCTCATAGCTAGAGTGGCTGAGGTGTAAACCTTTTCCCCCCACCTGTCTAGTTCTCTGGAGTCCCTTTCAGAGGGTACAGGATTTTTCGCCATAGAAACCTTAGCCCCTTTTGGACCCTGGGAGATAGTCCCTGGATCAGCAACAGGGCTTTTATAAAGGAATTTGTGGGAGTCAGGCACTCTATAATATCTGTCTGGTTTGGCTGGAGCAGGAGGCAGAGAATCTGGATTTAAACTAGATTCTAAGTAAACATCATCCACAATGTCTAAAACTGGGAGGATAGCAAGATGTCTGTGCTGGGGGAGTAAAAGAAATTCTCTGAGCCTTTTCTTTGAGTCAGAGTAGTCCTGACCTTCCCAGTGAAAATGTTCCCTCAGTGTGTAAAGTTTCCCCAAAGGAATAGTCTTCAGGGGGAGAAGCTGAGGGAATGGAATCCTCAGTATCAGAATCTTCATAAGGGGGAAAGGAGTAATCTTGGTCCTCAGAGGAGCCTGAGGAAACAGACACTTTATCAGAGGAGGCATAATCTTCCTCTTGTCTAGGCCTTTTGTCGGGGGTGGTGGGAACCCCTGATTAAAGAGATCAAATCTTCAGCCATTATAAGCATCTGTTTCTTAGGCATGGGGCCTTGAACTGGAGGCTGTAGTGCAGTCTTTTTTGGTTTAATAGGAATCTTGAGCTTAAGATGCGTTTTTATAGTGAGCGACGTCGGTCTGAAGACACCTTCAGAAACCGAAGGTGTTTCTACAGCACCATCTCTTTCTGCAATGTCGTCGTTAGGGGCTAAAGAAAATGGCTGCGTTGGCCTAGCACTCTCCGCCAAAGGCTCCGAAGTGGTCTCTGGTTCCAATTCTGCGGTAGCCAGGGGCTGCGTAGGAGCCTCACTGAAAATCGCTGAACCGGAGACAGGCCCAGCTGAGGCCTCGGAGTCTGGCTTGGGACTAGGCTGCCTGTCCTTATCTTTGCATTTTTTCTGCAAGCCGGTAGTCTGTTGCTCCGACGGCATAGTATAGTTAAATTTTCTACCGAAGTAGTGTTGTGCGAAATCAAAGCATCTTTTTATAGTACGCTTATTGAACCTAGCACAAAAGCGACAACCAGTGACATTGTGGTCTGGGCCTAGGCAAGGTATACAATAAGAATGAAAATCATTATGAGGTATTTGCTTCCCACAAGAAATACAATTGTTAACTTTTTCTGACATCAGTCTGAGGCAAGAAAAGTTTCCCCAATGGGGTACTTTTTACTGAAGACTTTGGATCTGAAATTAGACTTCGAAAATCTCAGGAGTCGGCCGACCAGCACTTGCGAACTGCTTCTGGCACGGCACGGCAAGAAAGACTCAAGAAAATGGCGTCAGATGCATCATATATACCCCTGGCGCACTGATGTCAGGGAAGAAGCGACAGCAACCGACGCCGGACCAAGACTTTGGAATTCAGGCCAACTGCAGGACCACCTGATGACAAGATAACCCAAGTGTGATGACTGCAGCAGGGTTAACACGATGAACATTATGGCTGTGTATTAATCTTTTCCTGGCATATCATGCAATGGCATGCAACAAAAATAACAGGCTGCACCTTATACCCAAGATTCACATTTTCACAGAAAGATTATTTGGAAAAGATAAACATTACACGTGGCAAGCATGTACATGTACACACAAACACACGCGCGTACACTGATGAAAGCCAGTAAGCAGTTAAAATGTACAAGTAAAAAGAAAACGTGGGAACATCTTAAAGCAGTCTTGGTTAACACTGCTTCAATAAACTTTAAAAGGGGGGAGGGGGTGCAATTCACCTTAATTTACATTTGAATAGCAAGACTGCTATTGCAGTTTACTTACAAATGAGAGGGACTAAAAGTACAGTTGTGTACACTTACCATAAATGTAGATGTTCGAGTGTATTCACTGTTGCAGTCACTACACTTGGGTTATCTGCTTGCAGGTAGCCCTCAGGTTTGCTTGATTATCAAAATCTTGGGTCCTGCGTTGGCTGCTGTCTCATCTTCCATGATGTCAGGTAGTCAGGGGCATAAAGCATGCAGCAGACGCCATTACATCAGTTTTTCTTGCCCCACATGTCAGGTGCCCCCCAATGGGAAGCAATTATATACAAGGTTACACCTCCAACAAAAAGCAAATACACCAGAAAGTTTTAAGTATAGCAAACAAGAAGAGATGTATAGTCAATAGAAGTCAGGGGGCTGGAGGGAGGGTAACCAGTACTGCAACAGTGAATACACTTGAACATCTACATTTATGTTAAGTGTACAACCCTGTACTATGTTCATGTTTCACTGCTGCAGTCATTACATTTGGGTAGATTCCCAAAGCTAAGGAGGGGAGGAGGCAATCAGATAGCATTAGGCCCTGCAAGACTGCAGTGGCAAAACCAGCTCCGGATTTAGAAAAAAATGGCAAGTGGTAATGGTTGGTGAAGGTATGTACAGAACTCTAGGTAGCAGCTTCAAGGATGTCCCTGGGTAGGAACACCTCTGAGAAAGGCTATAGAAGTAGATGCAGCCCTGGTGGAATGGGGTCTTATCCCCATGTGGGGTAGGTTTTCCATGGTGCTTACAGCAGAAATTAATGCAATGGCTTCTTAGAAATGGTTTGTTTTGAAATGGCCTTCCCCTCTGCCCCTGCAGCAAATGCAACCAGCAGCTGTTCAGATTTCCTGAGAGGCTTGGTCCTGTTCAAGTAAAATCTAAGTTGTGTGTGTACGTCCAAGGAGTGCAGTATTCATTCCCCTTTGTTCTGTGGATTGGAAAAAAAGGTTGGCAAATGAATGGACTGATAAGGGCCACACTGGATACCACCTTGGGCATAAAGGAAGGATTGGTCTTGAGGGACCCCTTGTCCGCATGAAAGATGATGAAAGGCTCCACTGCCATGAGGCCCTGTAGTTCAGACACCCTTCTTGCTGAAGTGATGGCTAGAAGGAAGGCTGTTTTCCAAGAAAGGAATTTCAACTCTGCAGTTACAGCTGGCTCAAAGGGAGGTAGAGTGAGCTTTTCCAATACAACGTTAAGGTCCCAGGCTGGAGTAGGGGCCCTCCTTGGTGGTCTTAAGTTTTTGGCCCCTCTGAGGAATTGCTTCAGCAGTGGATAAGAGCAGAGGTGTGGCTCCGTATTATAATGTGCTGAAATGGCCGAGGCATTAATTTTAAACGAAGAGAAGGAAAGGCCCTTGTGAAGCATCTTAGTTAAGTATTGAAGAATATGTGGTAAAATTGGGCACTGTTGTGCCCATCCCCAGAGTTTGGCTCCAGGAACAGAATCTTTTCCACATTTCAGCATAGGATTTTCTAGTACTAGGCCTCCTTGCCTCTAGAATGACACCATCACATGCTTACTGAGTGAGGGTAATGGAGAGCTCAGGTAATTAGATAAGTTGCAAGGTTTAGGGTTTGAAGCTAGGGGGGGGGGTGCAGAATCTGGCCCTCCTGCTGGGACAGCAGGGAAGGTGTCTGAGACAGGTGCCATGGTTCCAGCAGTGACACACTGCGTAAAGAGGGGGTGTACCAGTGTTGACGTGGCCAGTCTGGTGCAATGAGTATTGTCCTTGGTTTGTCCTCTTTGACCTTTACTACTACTTTGGAGAGGAGAGGCAGAGGGGGGAAAAGCATAAACTGAAAGGTTTTTCCAGGTGAAGGACAGGGCCATCCACTTTCCAAGCTTGTCTGAGAGGAGTCCTTGTGTAGAAATGTGTCCAATTGGTAGTTCTGAGGGGAGGCAAACAGGTTTATCTCTGGGCTCCTCCATTTGTTTCTCAAAATGTTGAATATATTTGGTTCCAGTTTCCACTCGTGTGGGTCCATGAGACTTCTGCTTAGGTCGTCTGCCAGTGAATTTAGCTTGCCTGGTAGAAATTGAGCGTGTAGGTGCACTTGGTAGCTCAAGGCTGTGTTCCACAGAGCCATGGCTAGTCTGCAGAGAGGATAGGAGTGGGTTACCCTCTGCTAGTTTATGCACCACATAACAGTGGTGTTGTCCGTCTTTACCAATAATTGTCCTGGAAGAATGTGGTCCTTGAAGGCTGTCAGAGAATTCTGCACAGCTAACATTTCTTTTTGATTGATTTGCAAGTGCATTTGACCTGAATGCACTGCCCTGCCAAGTGAGCCCCCCCCCCATGCATAGTCTGATGCGTTTGTTGTTAGGGTTTGCACGGCAGGGGGTAGAGTGAATGGCAGTCCCTTGTTGTGGTGTTAGGCCTCTGTCCACCAAAGGAACTCTGTCTTTATACAAGGAATGATAGGAATCACTGATTCTAGGTCCTGAGAATGTTGACACCATAGGCTTTTTTAGATACCATTGTAGTTTCTTCATATGAAATCTTGCATATGGAATTAGTAGAATGCAAGAGGCCATGATCCCCAGGGCTTGCAGTATTTTCCTTGCAGATAGCTGGGTCTTTGCGGCCAGTAGTTTGAAGAAGGCTGTCAAACTTGTTTCTCTGGCATGAGGGTACTAGATGTGATTTTTTTTTTCATTTATGGTGTAACCCCAGTGAAGTTAGTGGCTTCTTTACAAATGCCAAATGATTAATAGTATGTCCTGGCTTTCTGCCTGAATTAGACAATCATCCAAGTATTGGTATATTTGAATATTTCTTTGCCTGCAGAATGCAATGACTGGAGCTAGGCACTTTGTGAATACCCTGGGCACAGTAGATAAGCCAAAGGGCAGTGCAGAAAACTGATGGTTCATAGAACCTGCTCTGAAGCGCATGTATTTTCTGCAAGATTCCCTTACTGGGAGGTGCAGGCAAGCTTCCTTTAAATCCAGTGCTGCCAACCAGGCATTTTTGCCTAGCATGGGAAGCAGCTGATGAAGAGTTAGCATTCTGAATTTCTGGATTACCAAAATGAGTTTAGGATAGACAGGTACGGGATAGGACGACAGGAATAGTCTTTTCTGGATACCAGGAAAAGTCTCGAGTAAAAACCTTGCCCCCGTTCCTCTTCTGGGACAGGTTGAATATCTCTGATACTTAGAAGAGAGAGAACCTGCTTTTGAGCCTCTGCCCACTGATTTGGGGTAGGTCTGGCCAACCGTTTGGGGTTGGTAAGGAGTGGAAGTGGAATCGGTATCCTTGGGGGAAACTACATTTAAACCCCATTTGTCTTGGGTAATGATTTCACTTTTTTTTGTGATCTTTCCCCCTAAGGGAGCAGGGGTTGGAAAGGTTAAGGTTAAGCCATCGTGACATTTTTGCATAGGGGGGAGTCTTACAACTTCCAGCTTTGGAGGTGGGAGCCCCCACTGCTTAAGCTTGTGTGTACCTTGAGACTGTAGCCTAGGTGGTCTGCTGTTCCTGGGTTTGGGCTGAGAAGGCCTGGAAGAGACTGAAAAGGACCAATTCTTAGAAGGTCAGTGCCTACTAAATCTAGGAGGCTGTACTTGCAGGAAATCTTCAACAGTTTGCGTATATTTAGCTTTTTCCTCCGTCTTTTTAAGGACTTATTTTTTGTTACCAAACAGGCTGTCTTGGTTTAAGGGAGCATCCAGTAATTTAGCTTTAACATGATCTGGCAAATTTTGCTCCTTAAGCCAAGCATGGCTTCTAAGTACAGACCCAATGAGAGCAGCCCTGCAAGATGCTTCTAGAGAGTCAAACCCACATTGCAAAGTATGTTTATCAACTTGTTCAGCAGAATGCATTAAATCTTGTAATAATTTATGTTCAGTACAGTCAGGAATCACAAAAACATACCCAACTGCAGCAACCAAACAAAACTGTATAATCCCCAAAGCAGACAGAAGACAGCTGAATATGCAGCTAAATCCAAAAACTTGTTGAACCAGCAAGTAATCATACCAAAATACTTTATTGCAGAGAAAGAAAGTTAGCACTTTCACAGTAATACCATACTGCTTCTTCAGACAAACATAAATGGGAACAGAATAACTTGTATGCAAATGGCATCATCTCAAACAGCTTAACAGCCAATAGAACTAACATTCATGCAGCCAAATTCTCAGCTTATAAGGCATATAAAGTAGATACTGATTAGCATAAAATCTGATAAAAAAATAATAATAAAAACATTAACACAAATAAATAAAACATGAAAGATATTCATAAATATGTAAACAAACAGTAAACACCCTACAGTCGTTTATTCCTTAATACAGGCTTAATGGGGACATGCTCATTCAACCCCATAGCTAGGTGTGCCCCCAACCTCAAGATCCACTCTAACTCGACCACCTCATTACGAGTCACTATATCACCACCTCGCAGACCTGGGCTGATCAAATAATACCTGCAAGACAAAGTTGTGTTAAGGGCCAGTACAGAAAACATGTTTTGCTAAGGCACTAAAATCATATTGCTTCTTCATGCAATACACATGGTCACCAATTCTTTCTTTTAAGCTCTTGTGCGTCTTACCAACATAGAATTATAACAGCACTGACAATGTGCTAAATAAACCACATTCCTGGTGGAGCAATCAGCAGACGCCCTCAACTTCCACAAGTAGCCCATGACAGGGTGCCTAAAGAACCTAGACTCACCTATAAAAGTGACAAAAATTGCATTTATGACATTTAGATGTACCCATCAAAACTTGGGATCTAGACATAACATGTCTAGGAAAACATAACTGTTGCCTTAAATTACGGTGGTTCTTATATACAAATCTAGAGCCATCTGCTAATACATCGGAACATCTGCTGTCAGCCTGTAAAATGTGCCAGTTCCTAGTAACTATATCTTTCACCATATTTACACCATGGGAAATTTTCAAAACAATGGGAGGACAATACCCAAAGGGTGATCTGATCGATTGCCTATACAAAGAAGAAAATTACGTACACGCTCTACTCTCGCACTCGTTGGTTATTCTGGCACAAGCTTGTTCAACTTCAACTTGGGTGTAACCCCTGATGGCAAACTCTTTCTTCAAATCTGACAAGCTTCCTTCAAAGTCAGAAGTAGTACATGACAACCTCGAGACCCTAAAGGCTTGACCTCTCACAATGTTCCCAAAGATATGTATACATGTATATTTGTGTTAATGTTTTTATTATTTTTTAAATATTATCTACTTTATATGCCTTTAAGCTGAGAATTTGGCTGCATGAGTAATAGTTCTATTGGCTGTTAAGCTGTTTGAGGTGATGTCATTTGCATATAGGTTATTCTGTTCCAATTCATGTTTGTCTGAAGAAGCGGTATGGTATTACCATGAAAGCGCTAACTTTCTTTGCAATGAAGTTCTTTGGTACGATTACTTGCTGGTTCATCAAGCTTTTGGATTTAGCTGCAAATCGAGCCGTCTTCTACCTACTTTGGGGAATTTTACAGTTTTACAGTTAGGAATCAACATCATTTTCTGTTTAAGAAGTCTCATAATATGTTGTTGAAACTTTAACATATGAAACTGGCAGTTTAAGGCCCTAATGGCCACAGTAGCAGAAGTGGCCACCTTCTTATCCCATCTGTCCAAGGCCCTAGAATCTCTATCAGAGGGGGTAGGGCTTTTAGCAGTAGTAGCCTTAATGCCTTTAGGTCCTTGGGAAATGATCTCTGGATCCGCAGTAGGAGATTTGAAGAGAAACTTGTGAGAGTCAGGTACTCTAATACCGGTCAGGTTTTTTGGGAGCTGGAGGTAAAGAGTCAGGGGCCAGGCTAGATTCCAGGAAGGCATCATCTACAATGTCCAGAACAGGAGGGATAACTAAAGGCCTGTGTTGAGGGAGGAGTAAGAATTCCCCAAGTCTCTTTTTGGAGTCAGAGAAATCCTGGCTTTCCCAGTGGAAATACACCCTAAGAGAGTGCAAGGTTTCACCAAAAGAAAAATCTTCTGGAGGGGAAGCAGAGGGAGTGGAATCCTCTGCATCAGAATCCTCATAGGTAGAAAAGGGCAAATCCTGGTAATCAGAAGAAATAAGAAGTTATGTATTCACCATAACGTTCTATCTGAGTAGGTGACTTCATTTGTCTGCAACCTTTGGTCTTGGATCCGACTTCGGATCCGAGCCGGCAACTTATTTTACAGCTTATGGATCCGAGCTCCTAGCTCCTCCCCTTACCCATAATCCCCTGCCAACCCTGACTGACCTCAGATCAAGTTTGCCCTTATACCAAATTTCAGACCAAAGTGTCCCAAAAGGGACCAAGAAAGGACACAGAAGAATTGACTTCTGAAGGCCACGGGGAAGGAGGGGGGATGGTTGCAGACAAATGAAGTCACCTACTCAGATGGAACGTTATGGTGAGTACATAACTTCTTAATTTGAAGTAGGGACTTAATTTGTCAGCAACCTTAGGGACAGAGTCCCCAGCTACCTGAATCTTGGGCGGCCATCATGGAAGGATGTTCCGGAGCACTGCGGAGCCAAAGGATGCTCTCCCTCTGGAAATAACGTCAATCTTATAATGGTTGATAAAGGTATGAGATGAGGCCCTAGTGGCTGCAGAGCAAATATCATCCAAAGATACTCTAGATCTAAAGGCAGCAGAAGTAGATATGGAGCGAGTAGAATGCGCCCCTACTCCCTGAGGTGCGGGCCTCCCCGAAGTTTCATAGGCCAGAAGAATACACTGTGAAATCCATCGTGATAAGGTGACCTTAGAAATAGCTTTACCCAGACTGAATTTGGCAAAGGAAATGAACAACTGATCTGATTGTCTGTGACCAGCAGTCCTATGAATGTAGAAGCGCAGTTGTCTGTGCACGTCTAAGGAATGCAGCTTGTATTCTCCTTTATTCTGGTACTTAGGGAAGAAAACTGGCAGGTTAATGGACTGATTGATATTGGTTTCTGAGGCCACCTTAGGAAGAAAGGAGGGATTAGTCCTGAGGTACACTCTATCCTGATGAAAAATCAAGTAGGGAGGATTCGCACAAAGGGCCTGAAGTTCGGAAACTCTTTTCACTGAAGTGATGGCGACAAGGAATGCCGCTTTCCAGGAAATATATTTAAGTTTGGCCGAGGCAGCTGGTTCAAAGGGAGGGGCAGTCAAGGCTTGAAGGACTAATGATAGATCCCAAGGGGGTACAGCTTCCTTGACAGGAGGCCTGAGCAGGAAGGTACCCTTGAGGAAGGTTTTACATAATTTCGCATTCATCAAGGGATCTGACTCGTGTCCCACATGGTAATGAGAGATGGCTGCTAATTGAACCCAGACCATAGAACAGCTAGCTCCCTGTTGAAAAAGTCCGGTGAGGAAATCCGAGACGGACGGCAACGAAGCCATGAAGGGATCTATGTTATGGTGTTCCGCCCAGATGGGAAAACGCTTCCATTTACTGCAATAGACTTTTCTATTGGAAGGTTTATGTGCTGCCACCAAGATGGCTTTAACTGGTGAGGAGATGCCTGGAGTCCTGACTAAGAGTGGAACTGGAGCAGCCAAGCTGTCAGCTTCAGGTTGTCCAGATTCGGAGTCAGTAGGCCTGAGGGATGGGATACAGGATCCGGGATGGGATCCAGAATCCAGGGAGGATTCACCAGATGAGACCACAGGTAAGGGAACCAAGTTTGATGAAGCCAGAATGGGGCAATGAGGATCATTCTGCTCCCGAACCGAGAGGCTTTTTGTATTAGTTTCAGCATCAGGGGTAGAGGAGGATAGGCATAAAGTAGACCGGAAGGCCAAGCATGCACTAGAGCGTCTCTCGGGGCTTCCCCGAGGGGGGGAATCAGAGCGAAGAAGCTGGAGCATTTCGTGTTTGAGGGAGTAGCAAAAAGATCGCAGCAGGGTTGCCCCCATTCGGCAAAAATCCGCCTCGCTACCTGGGAATTGAGAGACCACTCGTAAGGGGAAAGAATAGTACGGCTGAGCTTGTCCGACAGAATGTTGGACCGTCCCGGAATGTGCGTTGCGATAAGGAAGCAGTTGGTGGAGATCGCCCATTCCTACACCCTCATGGCCTCTCGACAGAGAGGGTAGGACCTGGTTCCCCCGTTTGTTGATGTACCAGACAACTGACATGTTGTCCATCTGTATCGCAATAGTTCCTACGGGGAGAAGGTTCTGAAGTGCTTGCAACGCCAACAGCACCGCCCTCATCTCCAGAACGTTGATATTTAAGGAGGTCTCTGTGTCGTTCCATGTGCCTTGGACCGTTCTGCCTGAGCAATGCCAACCCCACCCGAGGTGATGGGTGTCCGTGGTCACCGTGGCGAGGGGAGGCGGCGTGCAGAAGGGTCGTCCCGTATGAAGGTCCGGGGACTGGAGCCACCATAAGAGGGCCCCTCCTGCAAGCCCTGCCGAGTGAGATAGGATGGCTGATGGGGAGAAACTGAAAAGACTATTGGACTAGAAGGGTCCACTGTAGCACCGTCATATTCAGACGAGCGTACGGAAGAAGAGTTATTGCTGCTGCCATGGAGCCTACAGCCCTCAGGACCAATTCTTCCGGTGGGGCTTTTAATTGGAGGATGGCCCGCACATGAAGTCTCAGGTTTTGAAGTCGCTCCGAAGTGAGGAACGCTCGCAGACTTCTCGTATCTATTTTGGCCCCTATGAAATCTATCACTTGTGTTGGAGCAAGGGAGGATTTGTCCAGGTTGATCGTAATGCCTAGATGGGGAGCTAGCCGGAGAAGGTGATTTCTGTCTGCGCAGAGTAGATGCCTTGTTGGGGCGGACAGGAGCCAGTTGTCCAGGTACGGGAAGACCTGCATTCCCTGGAGTCTCAGGTGGGCCGCTATCACTGCTAACACTTTGGTAAACACCCTGGGGGCTGTGGTGAGACCAAAGGGAAGGACCCTGAACTGATAGTGACTGGCTCCCAGCCGGAAGTGGAGAAACCACCTGGATCGTCTGTCCATTAAAATGTGGTAGTACGCATCCTTGAGGTCTACTGAGCACATCCAGTCGCTCTCCCGCAAGAGGAGGAGAATGGATTGAAGGGTGACCATCCGGAATTTTTCTTTGGTTACTGACAGGTTCAAGAGTGAAAGGTCGAGAATCGGTCTCAAGTCCCCCATCTTTTTTGGCACCAGAAAGAACCTGGAGTAAAACCCTAATCCGAGTTGATCTGGGGGGACGGGCTGGATGGCTCTTTGTTCTAGCAGCTGCTGAATTTCTGCAGCTGCCGCCTCCCTCTGATCGGGTGGTACATTGGGGAGGTTTTTGAGTCTGGGGACATGGTGCAGTGGAATTTTGTAACCTCTGGACATGATACGAAGCACCCAGCGATCTGACGTAATGGACTCCCAAGCCGCCAGGTGCTTCGAGAAGCACCCCCTGACTGCCTCCAGAGTGGAGCAGTCAGGCAACCCCTCAGGGCTGCTGCGTGGGCCGATCAGAGAAGGTTTCTCTGGACCCAAAATTTCTCGGGGCCCCTCTGCCTCTAGGGCGGCGTCCTCCCTGTCCTCCTCTGCCACGGAAGGACTGGTTGTCTGGAGCAGGATGGGAATGTTGCGATTTCCAGAACCACATCTTCTTCTGTCCCTATTGATTCTTGGAAAAGGACCTCTGGGGAGCAGAGAAGCGGACTCAGACGGCAGACGTCTTCCCGTCCTTTTCGCTTTGGACAAGTGTCTCGCGAACGGTCTTGTCAAACAAGGCAGAATCATCAAAGGGGGCATTCGCAAAGGACACCTTGAAGGGCTCCGCGAAGTCACAATGTCAGAGCCAGGCCTGACGTCTCATGACTAGACCCGCTCCGCTGGCTCTAGCGGCTCCCTCTGTGGCGTGGGACAAAAGCCGCATAGAAGTATTTGAAACCTATCTTAGAGTGGCCATACGGGTGGAGTACAACTGCTTGTCCTCCACCAACATGGACTCTGGGGGGGAAGCAGCGTATTCTTTGATAAGATCTCGCTGCATCCTGATAACATGTGCCATGTAGTTCAGGGACCTAACTGAGAAGGTCGCTGAACTAAATACCTGCTTCCCGAGGCGATCCATCGAGTGGGACTACTTGCTCGGTGGATGGACCGAGGGGCTCTCCTGAGCTAATTCCCTCTTCGTGGCTGCCGCCATCAACATGGCATCTACGGGGGGACCCTTGCTCCAATGGGACCGGTCTGCAGGGGGACTCAAAATTCTATCCGGGCATTTGGGGACTGGCTCCACAGTGTCCGGCTCCTTCCACGCGCTGGTGGTGATAAGGTCCACCAGGGGGTCGGCCGGAGGGGACACCCAAGAGGTAGACTGGCCTGCTTCGAATGCCTCCAGGAACACGGACTCGTCGGAGGAAGCCTTGGGGGCAGACCACCCCCCCGATCCGGAGCATTTCCATGATGTCTCCAAAAGAGACATCCTCGGGGGGGGGGGGGTGACCTTGGGGAGCCTTCCCCTTCATCCAAGTCAGTGTCCTCTGTTAAGGACTCGGGGGAGTCCACGTGTCTCCTCTTACACTTATGCTTGCGAGGCACTTCCTTGGGGGGACTGTCCGAGGAGGTCTCACCAGCAATATCCTGTTCCACTGGAACAACCTGGGACATCGAAGCAGGCTGTCCCTTGTGGCCGGGTGATGGAAGCCTGGCCCAGCAGAGAGGGAGTGCAGGGTGGAGCCGATGCAAGGACCGGGGGTCCGGATGCTCTCAACAGAGCCCTCGCCACTACATCGAAGGCAGAAGGGGAGCCCCACTCCCTGGAATCCGAAAGCCGGCTCCCACTCGAATCCGATGAAGGGATCGGAACCAGAGCCGAGGCAACCGCATCCGAAGGACCCATGTGCTCCGACCTGGACGGAGCCAAAGGCACACTGAATCCCTCAGATCCGAAGCTCGGCCCACGGCTCTGAGAGGTCAGATCAGACGAAAGACCCGACAGACTCGAGGGCAGGATCGGATCCGAAGTACCCAGTACTGTCGGCGCCGACCCACCCCCGGCTCCAACGCTGCCCGGCTCAGAGCGCTCCGAAACCGGGAAGCGGGTCGGAGAAGGAGCTATCGGGGCAAAAAAAGGTGTCGAGCTCCCCCCCCGAAGGGGGGAGGGCAAGAGCACTCCCATCTGCAGCTGGGCCTGGATGAACCTTATCATCATCCAGTCCAAGTCTGCATCAGAAAGACTACAAGTAGATCTCGACGAGGCAGGCCGGGAATGCCGCCTCGATGACCTCGATGGAGATCGGGTCTCCTCCTCCTCGGGTCCCGGGGAAAAGCAAGGGGATCGGATCCGAGGAGGAGGAGGAGAGGACCTGGGAGCCGTGGAGGGAGAAGCCCGCTTAGCTGGGGGGGGTCGAAGCGGAGGCCTCGGCCCGCCGCTTGTGGTGCTTCTCCCTCCTTTTCTCCCTCCTGGCCTCCCTTTCCTCTGGCGTCTTAGTGGGAGTTTGAGTCCCGGCCGGGGGAAGGGGGGCAGGAGTGGCTACCACCAAGGGCTGAGGAGGAGCCACTGGAGTACCGGAAGCTGAAGCTGGATCCGGTGGCAAAAGTCCCGCCAGAACCAACTTCGACCTCCACTCTTTCAGTGCCCTGGGGTTGACCGCTGCGCAAATGGAACACCCCGAGGACAGGTGTTCAACCCCAAGGCACCGAACACACAGAGTGTGGCCATCCGCCGGTGAAAGCTTATGGCCACACTCGGTGCACTTAGAAAAAAATGGGTTTTGGGGCCTCTGACATTAGAAAAAAATAACTACACTAACACACCAGGCCCCAAAAACACAAGCAACACACACACACACTCTACGAACCAGCGAGGGGAGGAAATACACTAAAAATGAATAAAATTAACAAAAGGGAATCCTAAACACAAACACTATTTAAGAAATCAAAGATTTTCTGTATTAACAAGTTTTTTCTCAAGACTTATCTGAAAGTCACCAGGAGCTCTGAAATCCAGCTGTCTCTTCTAAGAGCGGCAAACTAGATCTGAGGTCAATCAGGGTTGGCAGGGGATTATGGGTAAGGGGATGAGCTAGGAGCTCAGATCCATAAGCTGTAAAATAAGTTGTCGGATCCAAGACCAAAGGTTGCTGACAAATGAATTCCCTACTTCAGATCAGAAATTTCAGAATCCTGATCAGAAGAATCAGAAGGAAAATCACTTCTAGGTTTCTTAGAGGGGGAAGGCTGACTTCCCCTAATTAAAGTAATAAGGTCTTCAGCCATTATTTGTTTTTTATGCAGATGAGCCTGACCATGCGGTTTGGACGTCTGTTTTCTAGGCATGGGTCGAGTTTTGGGCCTTGAAGAGGATGGCGTTGGTTTGAAATGCAAGTCTGTAGACCTGAATACACCCTCAGAAGCCGGTGCCTGCACAGCGGCTCTGGACCCATCCAAGGTAGAGACATCTGCAGGTTCCATAGTTGAAGAAGCATCTCGCTGCATACCAGACTCCGAAAGGGTCGCAGCAGAGGTCTGCGAATCTGAAGTAGCGGGCATCAGGGGCTGCGAAAGCACCTCACAGAGTACCAGCGAACTGGCGACTAGCTTAATAGAAGTGTCGTAGGCAGTTTTGGAACTATGCAGTTGTTCTCTATCTTTATGTTTTTTCGGAGTATCGGTAGATGGATGGCTTACCGAAGCCATTTCTGGATAGTTAAACAGAGTACCAAAATCATTTTCTGCAAAAATAGCCCGACGACGAATCGTTCGGGGGTTGAATAAGGCAAAACCGACAGTGAGGGACGTCGTGGTCTGGGCCTAAGCAAGGAATGCAGTATGAATGAAAATCTTTATGAGGTATTTGCTTTCCACAAGAAATACAATTCTTAACTTTTACTGACCTCGGTTAAGAGCAAGAAAAAGGATCCTCAACAGGGTACTTAGCATTTTTTTGAAGACTTCGGTTCTGAAACTCGAAAACGAAAATTTCATGAGTTGGCCGACCGGCACTTGTGAACTGCTTCTGCTTCAGGCACCGCGTGGCAAGAAAGACTGATGTAATGGTGTCGGCTGCATGTTTTATACCCCTGACGACCTGACGTCATGGAAGAAGAGACAGCATCTGATGCAGGAATCCAAGACTTTGATATTCAGGCCAGCTGAGGGCTACCTGCAGACAGATAACCCAAATGTGATTACTGCAACAGTGAAACACGGAGAACATCCGGAGAAGATAAACTAGGAGCCCTAGCTATCATGGGAACTGGAACAACCATGCAGTGAGCTTTAGATTGTCCAGTTTTGGATGTGTAACCCCCAAGGGTTGAGAGATGAGATCCGGAATCAGCTCTAAGATCCATGGAGGAGCTAGAATATGAGACCAGAAGAAGGGAAACCATACTTGGCGAGGCCTGAACAGGGCAACGAGGACCACTTTGCTCCCCAGCCTACGAGCCTTCTGGAGGAACTTTGAAACAAGAGGTAATGGGGGGTAAGCATAGAAAAGACTAGGAGGCCAAACATGAACTACAGTGTCTCTGGGGCACTCGCCTTGCGGGGGGGTTCAGAGTGAAGAACCCGCTGCATTTCGCATTGGAAGGAGACGTGAAGAGCTCGCAGCAAGGCCAAACCCACTCGAGGAAGATCTGCTCTGCTAATGAAGGATTCAGAGATCACTCGTAAGGCATCACAATAGTCCTGCTCAGTTTGTCTGCCAGTATGTTGGACCGCCTCAGAATGTGCGTTGCCACCAGAAACTGGCTGGTGGAGATCGCCTATTCCCACACTCTCATGGCCTCACGACAGAGGGTATACGATCTGGCTTCTCCCTGCTTGTTGATGTACCAGACTACTGACATATTATCTGACTAGTCACAACAAGTATAATACTCCACCAGAAAAAATCAAAGTTCCGTGTAGACAGACCAAAGTTGCTTTAATCACAAAAATAAAAACAATTTCAACAGAATAAGCGCTTTCGTCTGCCCAATGCAGACTTCATCAGAATATTATCTGACTAGACTGCAATTGTTCTCACAGGGAGAAAGGCATGAAGGGCCTGCAACACCAAAAGGACCACCCTCATATCTAGAACACTGATATGCAACTTGGTCTCGTTCAGGGATCACGTGCCTTGGACTGTCCTTCCTGAGCAATGCCCCCCCTCCAGTTGGGAGGAGTCCACGGTCACCGTGGCTTGGGGAGGAGCTGCAATGAACAGACATCCTCAACCAGTTCCGAGGAGTGCATCCACCAGAGCAGGAACTCCCTGCCAACCCTGCTGATGCGTATTGGATGCATCAACTGCAGATCTAACCATGACCATTGGACCGCTAATGTCCACTGTTGAACCCGCATATGAAGATGAGCACAGGAAAGAAGGGTAGTAGTGGCTGCCATGGAACCAGTCTTTGCTGACGGGAGGTGTGACTGAATGACCAGGGACACATGGAGATGTAAGCTCTGAATTCTCTCTGAGGTTAGAAAAACCTTCATTTGCAGAGTGTCTATCCTTGCTCCAATGTACTCTAGAACTTGGACTGGGATCAGAGAAGATTTTGCTGTGTTGATAGTGAATCCCAGGTGGACTGAAAGCTTCAAAAAGTAGTCTCTGGCTTGACAAAGTAGACGCTTAGTGGGTGCAACAAGGAGCCAATCATCTGGGTACGGGAAGACCCGTATCCCCTCAAGCCTCAGGTGAGCCGCTACAACTGCCATGCCTTTGTTGAACACCTTGGGGGCTGTGGTAAGACCAAAGAGTAGGGCTTGAAACTGATAATGATTGGCTCCTAGCCAGAAGCAGATGAACCTCCTGGAGAGTCTGTGAATCTTTATATGGGTAGTACGCATCCTGGAGATCTGTCGAGCACATTCAGTCTTTCTCTTGCAGATAAGGCAGGATGGACTGCAACGAGACCATCCGAAATTTCTCTTTGGCAACTGACAGGTTGACGGTGGAAAGATCCAGAATAGGTCTTAGGCCCCCCATCTTTTTTGGCACAAAAAAGAACCTGGAGTAGATGCCTGATCCGGACTGGTCGTGGGGGACGGGCTGGATGACTCAGTTTTTTAGCAGTTTGTCTATCTCGAGTGCTGCTACCTCCCTTTGCATGGGTAGTACATCTAGGAGGTGTTTTGGTAAAAGAGGGAATTCCACAAAGGGGATACAACAGCCTCTGGATATGAGCTGAAGCACCCAATGGTCTGCTGACATGGAGTCCCATGCCATTAGGTGTAACGAAAGACGACCCCCGACAGCCTCCAGAGCACAGCAATTGGGCAACCCCTCAAGGCTGCTGCGCGGGCCTGTCAGAGAATGGTTCTAGAGACCCCACGTTCCTCAGATCCCCTCTGCCTCTGGGCTGGTGTCTATCAAAAGCCCGTCTGCCTCTGGGGGAAGATGAGTCCTGAGTGTCCCGGGAATACTGAGACTTACAGAATCACATCTTCTTTAGCCCTCGCGGATTCCTGGAGAAGGATCTTTGAGGGTTAGAGAAGCAGATCCCGACGGCAGACAGTGTCTTCCAGTCCTTTTCGCTCTGGACCAATGTCTCATGAAAAGTCTTCCCGAACAAGGAAGAACCATCACAAGGGGTATTTGCAAATGACGCCTTAAAAGGTTCCGTAAACTGAAACAGCCTGAGCAAAAGCCTCATGATAATGCCCAACATGGCCACCCTTGCCGCTCCTTCAGTGGCATGCAAAAGGAGGCGCATGGATGCATTGGATACAGAGTGACCATCCCCGCAGAGAATATTCGCTTATCCTCTAGAAATATGGACTCCAGGGACAACTCGGCCATGTCTGAAGGTCACGCTGCAGTCGGATAATGTGTACAAAGTAATTCAGCACCCTTATGGAAAAGGTAGCGGAGGCATACACCAGCTTCCCTAGGCGATCCATCGTCCTGGACTCACAATCAGGAGGATGGACCATAGAAACTTTCTTGGGCTAGTTCCTTCTTGGCGGCTGCTGCTACCACCATAGCATCTACTAGGGACCATTTGGTCCAACTAGGTCTATCAGAGTGGGGACTTGGGCTAGTTCCTTCTTGGCGGCTGCTGCTACCACCATAGCATCTACTAGGGACCATTTGGTCCAACTAGGTCTATCAGAGTGGGGACTTAGGATCTTGTCTGGGCGCTTCAGAATTGGCTCAACGGTGTCTGGTTCCTTCCAAGCCCAGGAGGTGTTAAGGTCTAACAATGGATCTGTGGGAGGGGACACCCAAGAAGTAGACGGGCCCTTCCCAAAGGCCTCCAGAAACACTAACTCATCCGAGGTAGCCTTGGGGGCGGACCACCCCTCCCCAGTGGCGCAGGATTTCCAAGTCGTCGCCAAGGGAGACATCGTTGGGGGGTGATCTGGGGAAGCCTTCTCCCTCCTCCAAGTCGTGTTCTCAGTGAGGGACTCTGGGGAGGCATCCAGGTGCCTCCTTCTGCACATCTGTTTCTGAGGAGCCTCTTTGGTGGGACTGTCCGAAGGGGATTCACAAATAATCTGTTCCGCAAGGGGAACTGCCTGGGGCGCATCGGGCACAGGCTGTCCCAGAGTAGACAAAATGGCAGAGGTCGCATTCAGAGCAGAGGGAGCTGGGGTGGAATCAGAGGAAATAGTCAGGAGTCTCGACCCACTCAAGAGCACCCTTTCCACAACATCGAATGCCGAAAGAGAATAAGCCTCCTGGGCCACCAGTAAGGAAGATGCTCTCCCCGGACCCGATGGGGGAATCTGAGCCAAGCCCGCAGGTGCCGAGATACCAGAGGGGGGGCAATGACCTAACACGGTCAGAGCTGATGGAAACCCCGCTTCGGATCCAACGCCCAGACTATGGCTCAGAGCTGCTCAGGTAAACTCTTCGGATCCGACGTGCTCAGGGCAATGGCCTGCGTAGAGGTACAAGGTACCATCGGTGCCGCCCCCCTGACTCCGAGACTCCTCTTATACAAAAACTCCAATACAGGAGGTCGGATCACAAAAAGAGTTATTGGAGTGAAAAAAGGGAGTGAGCTCCCCCCTTCAAAGGGAGAGGGGGCTGGCAAGATTCTCACCTGGATCTGGGTGCGAATAAATCTTATTTTATCCATCTCTGCTTCACTCAAACTTCTGGTGCAGAGAGACGTGGAAGCCACTGACGGCAACCTAAAAGGTCAGTGCACTGACAATCCTGAAAGAAGGTCTAGCCTCCTCCGGTTCTGGTGATAACCTCGGCGACCGAAGCAGAGGAGTACTATGGCCTGGAAACAGCTGGGACTTTCTGGGGAGGACCAGATGGACTCCACCGGTCAAGAGACCCATTCCTAGCTTTGTCTTTATCCTTTCTCAGCAATTCCTATTCAACAGGCCTCTGAACAGGAGGATGAGTCCCGACCTTGGAGGAGGAATAGGAGGAAGAAGCAGTCACCACCGTGACTGCAGCAGTAGTATCGGGGACAGCCGCCTCCGAAGCAGACAACAGTCCCTTCAACACCAGCTTGACCTTGTGATCTTTCAAGGCCCACGGGTTAAAACCTGTGCAAATAGAACAGTTGGTCGACAGATGTGCGATCCCTAAACATACCACGCATAGAGTGTGGCCATCTGCTGGGGATAACTTATGGCCACACTGCACACATTCTAAAGACAGGCTTATTCTGCTCAGCCATGCCCAAAAATAAAGCAGAAGAAATCAAGAGTTTACAGAGAGCCAGCGAGAGCCAGCGAGACAGAGTTTACAGAGAGCCAGCGAGACAGAGTTTACAGAGAGCCAGCGAGACAGAGTTTACAGAGAGCCAGCGAGACAGAGTTTACAGAGAGCCAGCGAGACAGAGTTTACAGAGAGCCAGCGAGACAGAGTTTACAGAGAGCCAGCGAGACAGAGTTTACAGAGAGCCAGCGAGACAGAGTTTACAGAGAGCCAGCGAGACAGAGTTTACAGAGAGCCAGCGAGACAGAGTTTACAGAGAGCCAGCGAGACAGAGTTTACAGAGAGCCAGCGAGACAGAGTTTACAGAGAGCCAGCGAGACAGAGTTTACAGAGAGCCAGCGAGACAGAGTTTACAGAGACCGAGCGAGACAGAGTTTACAGAGACCGAGCGAGCGAGACAGAGGGACAGAGACAGAGGGACAGGCGCACAGAGAGAGGGACAGGCGCACAGACAGAGGGACAGGCGCACAGACAGAGGGACAGACACTTTTTTGTTCACGACACAAAGCGAGGAAGGGGAAGGAAAGGGAAACTCTGACCTAATACAACAAGAAAGCTCATGCTTACCCCAAAAGTTCTGAGAAAAAGACCATTAAAGTAAGCACCACACCTTGAGCTCCGAGACAACGATGCTAGGCAAAGCCATGGCAAATGAGATCGGAGGTAAGGAAGGAGATGGAGGGTTATTATGGGTAAGGGGAGGAGCTTGGAACTCGAATCAGATGCTGGTGAAACTGCCATCTCGGATCCGATACGGATCCGTATTCCCACAGATTAAGGAGCAAATGTAGTAAACTACTTCAGATCACACTTCTAAGTACCATAAAACTGGACACACTTTAGAACAGACAGGTAATACTTCAAATTGCTGATTTAATTATGTTTCAAGACTATGCTTGGACCATAATGTAAACAATGCAAATAAAATGTTAGATATCCTAGATAAAGACAAATCTAAACAGGTACTCCCTGGCCACAAAAAGCATTTCAGTAAGAACACAGATCTTCTGAATAATAAGTTGCATTACAATAATGAAACTGCAACCTCTAAACCTAACTTGTCAGTACCAAGAGCTAGTATACAAGCCCTCAGCTCTGCATGTGTCAATGCCTATAAACTTTTAAATGTGAAAAAAGTGCTTATAGAAATGTAGTTTAAAATGCATGATTTTATAAGTGTTTGCTAAACTTCAGTTTTAATCTGAAGTGCTTGTGAGGTTTCAAGCTATTTTAGTGAATTTATTTTTCTGCCTTGTCTTGTTCCTTTGCTGCTTCAATGATAAAAGGCTATTTGCAAGTGCGTTTTCAAAATAGCACTGTTTGCTGCCTTCTGAGGTTGTACTATAAAGGTGGTTGACTTCCAAATAAGCCAAATAGCCCCATCAATGTAATTACAATATAGTACAGAAATTTATGAAATTAATCAAGACTCCACTTACATTTTCAGTGCATTTACTGCTGGTAATTTTCTACTGCATATAGTTCAACCCTCGGTTATTTTAACAGGAGGTTCACTAGAAACATTCCTAAAGTAAAAACATAGCAGGATCATCCAAAACATAGTCTGAGTCAACTATCCATCCACCACTTATTTTGGACAGAAATTTTCCACCACCTCTGTCCTTGTGCAGTAAGTGTTGGGCAGCCAAACATTTCTGCACGTATTCTAGCTGCACAGTGACTAGTCTGCAGACAAGTGCTTCAATGCCATCAATAGCCTTACAGTCTGTCAACCCTCCTCCACAAACATCCTGCTGGTCAGCTTTTACTCTCTGATTTCTAACAGGCATTGTGATTTACTTCCTCACTGTTCTTACTCCTCAGCTATTACTTCCTCTTCCATTTCCTACACTTTTTCAAGACTTGCGGAGCCAATTATTTGCTTCCTCCTGTCTCTCTTCAGTGGCACTAAATGCCTTCAAAGAAATCACATGTGGTCTCCATTCACGTTTTTCTCCTTTGCTCCTTCTTCTTTTGGTTTTTTTCCGGTTAGGGGTCGCTACAGCGGATCTTCTGTCCGCTCATGATTGGCAGTGGAGTTTTACAGTGTCGAGTTGTCAGCCCGGCACCCAACCTTCCACATAAGGCACAAACACACTCGCACCTAGGGCCAAATTAGAGTGTCCAATCCACCTACTGCATGTCTTTGGGATGTGGGAGGAAACCCACGTGACCACAGGGAGGACATGCAGACTCCACACAGAAGGCACACAATCCGTGAATCGAACCAGAGAACCTCTAACAGTGAGGTGGCTTGCCCCAGACACTTGCTAAACTACTTTTAGCTCTGAGTCAGTAATTGTGCCAGAGTCATCATCGACTTAGTACACACATTACCTTCTTTAACTTTAAAGAAAAGACAAAAGTTTTTTTTTTTTTTTTTTTTTACCACTGTTCTTCAAGTAACTACATCTGTAATTTATGCAACAGTGAAGTTTATAGTTGTAACATCTGTCTGAGGGCTACATTTTAATGTAAATTTTCT